>NC_135813.1:39704084-40024505 GCF_964213995.1 Mustelus asterias
CCTCACAGTGCTAGGGACGGGGGTTCAATTCCCAGCTTGGGTGACTGTGCGGAGTCTACACCTTCTCCCCGTGTCTGCGCGAGTTTCCTCCAGGTGCTCCGGTTTCCTCCCACAGTCCGAAAGGCGTGCTGGTTAGGTGCATTGACCATGCTAAATTCTCCTTCAGTGTACCCGAACAGGTGCCAGAGTGTGGTGGCTGGGGGATTTTCACAGTAACTTCATTGCACCATTAATGTAAGCCTACTTGTGACACCAATAAAAGAATGTGACAATAATAAGTCAAATCAATATCTGCGCTGGATTGTTGTAATGTTTTGATCTATTCTGTAGAAAATTTAAATGCCTCTATTTGCATTCAAACATAAGTCTTCCGAGAGATCTGTATGGAGTGAAAGACAGAAGAATCAGACAGTTTATCTACCGTATTTATTTGGAATTCTGCAGGTGTTGCTCTCTGAAGACAGCATGACACGTTCACACATTCTCATTTCTGGGCAGATGCCTGGTTAAACCCCGTAGGGTTTTGCCCTGAGCTTCTGTGTACATTCTGTTAGCTCAAATCTTTGCTCGGATTCGGTCAGATTCCTAATGAACTGCAATTACAACTCAAATCAGCTTAAACACCCCTTTTTCCAAAGTCTCTGAAATAGCAGCAATCAATGGGGCGTAGGTATTGACAGGACCTAGCTGGTGGCTATGTGGCTTCAATGCGTTTACACTTATTTTCCCACCGTGCATCTCTTAACAAAGTAGCATGTAGGGCAGAGATAATAATGAAACGGTGCAGCTGATTTTCTCATCTTACCTTCTTCAATCTGTCTGCTTCAAATCTGCTCAACTGCAAACCCACTTCTGGAAGTAGTTAGAAGAGCATTTTCCATTATTTTTGAATGAAATTGTTGATAAAGAATGCCAAAAGTCATAGGTTTTGATGTGGCAAAACGTCTTGCCGCAACACTCAGTAATTCTTACACTTCATGCCTCAGCATGCAACAGTAAAGTTAATGATCTCGTCGATAAGAAATTTCTCTTGCATCTTTCATGTAATAGTCTGAAAGAGATAACCAGAGCAGGATGCTCAAATTGCGTTCAGCATCAATCATAGCGTCATAGAGTAGTTACAGCACAGAAGGAGGCCATTCAGTTCAGTGAGTTTGGACAAGCTCTCTGCAAACCTAATTTAGCTCGTCCTCCGATCCCAGTCCTTCCCCTGTAGATCAGCCTTTTGAACCTTCAGGTGTTTATCCAATTTCCTTTCGAAAGCTTAAAAATGTCTCCACCGCACTCTCAGGCAGTGCACCCCCAGACCCAACCATTTGTTGTGTAAAAAATAATTTTTCTTCAGGTTGCCTTTGATACTCTTGCCAAATGTTTTTGCATCAATGTCCCCTGGTCTTCGACTGGCAATTGGAGCAGTTTCTCTCTATCAATTTTGAACAGCTTTAGCAAATCTCCTATCAGCCTTCCCTTCTCCGAGGGGAACAAACCCAGCTTCTCCAATCTCACCTCATAACTGAGGTCCCTCAACTGTGGAACTATGCTTGTAAATCTTTCCTGCACACTCTCTACAGCCTTTCCATCATTCCGATGGTGTGGCGTTCAAAATCATACACAAATCTTCAAATGAGACCATGCTAGTATTTGATAAAGATTCAGTGTAACCTCCTTGCTTTTGTACTCTCTGCCTTTATTTACAGAGCCAAGGAATTTTTTTTTGCCTTTTTATACACTTAGTCAACCTGCCCTCTAACCTTCAACATTTTGTCTGCACATACCACAATGTCTCTTTGCTCCCGTGTCCCTTTTGCAATTATACCCTTCAATTTATATAAGTCCCCCTCATTTTTCTGACCAAAATCCGACCATTGCATTTCTCTACATTAAATTTTATCTGCCACTTGTTGGCCCATTCCACCAGCCTATCTGTCTGTATCCTCTGTGATAACCTTAGAGCTGGAAGCAGTACAGTAAGGAAAATTTGTCATTTCTTCAAAATGTCCGTGGAATCTGTAATTGTTTGTAAGAACATTTAAGAAAAGACATTTAAGAGTTTGCATCAATTGTAATGGGATTAACAGATTTAAGCTCTGACAGCACATTCATCCTGTCAAAATATGGGATAACTCTTAAGAGGTTTATCAAGGCCTAGTGATATTATCACTTGACTATTAATCCAAACACTCAGTAAATGTTCTGGGGACACAGGTTCAAATCCTACCACAGCTGATGGTGCAATCTGAATTCAATTTAAAAAAAATCTGGAATGAAGAATCTACTGATGACCATGAAACCATTGTTGATTGTCAGAAAAACCCATCTGGTTCACTAATGTCCTTTAGGGAAGGAAATCTGCCATCCTTCCCTGTTCTGGCCTACATGTGACTCCAGAGCCACAGCAATGTGGTTGACTCTCAACAGCCCTGGGGCAACTACAGATGGGAAATAAATGCTGGCCAGCCAGCGAAGCCCGTGTTCCACAAATGAATAAAAAAAATGTAGACTCAAAACGTTAGTTCTGTTCTTTCTCCACAGAAGCTGTCAGAACTGCTGCGACTTTCCAGCTGTTTATTTTTAAGATTCCAGCATCCATAGTAATTAGTATCTATCAACAGCAATTTTATTGGGTGAGAAGAAATACATGTAACCAAATGAACCTTCATCTGGAGGCAGTACCAACAGGCAACAAGTTAAGACCAGAAGCCATGTGACTGGCAGGCATAAAGGAGAACTAGAATCAGAGGAGCTGGAGGGTGAAAGACATAACAAGAAAACAGACAGATACAGAAAGAGGAACACAGACAGTTCTCAGGAAGAGGTTAGAATTTCTGTTGGCAAAGAAGGAGACAGGAGCTCTTGGATGCAATGTGTGAACTGGTTGAAAAATCTAAAATCAGGAATGCACCATGAATAGCTCAGGAACCTTAAAGAACAGGGTATTTCTGATTTGATTTGATTTGATTTATTATTGTCACATGTATGAGTATACAGTGAAAAGTATTGTTTCTTGCACGCTATATGGACAAAGCATACCTTTCATGGAGAAGGAAAGGAGAGAGTGCAGAATGTAGCATTACATTCATAGCTCGGGTGTAGAGCAAGATCAACTTACTGCGAGGTAGGTCTAATGGCGGCAGGGAAGCAGGGACCTCAGACTTTTGTGTCTTTTTCCTGACGGAAGAAGGTGGAAGAGAGAGTGTCTGGGATGCGTGGCGTCCTTAATTATGCTGGCTGCTTTTCCGAGGCAACGGGAAGTGTAGGCAGAGTCAATGGATGGGAGGCTGGTTTGCGTGACTGGGCTACATTCATAACCTTTTGTAGTTTCTTGCAGTCTTTTCCAAGGAGTGGCCAAACCAGACTGTTATTAGTTGATCAGTTGAAAAAGAATCTGGAAAGATACACCATTAGGATTGTTATGTTCTGAGGGGGAAAGAATCAATAGGGGTGTACCTTGCTGATGAAAATGATACCTATGTAATTCAGAGGTAAAAATTATTGTTAGATTGAACTCCTGATGTACTCTGTTTGAGTAAAGAACAATAGAATTGTGTAGCTACGTAAAGCCATGCATGCTGAAGGAGAATGATTGTGTAAGATGTATCTTTGTTGTATCTTCTATTTAAAATCAAATTTACTTTTTTATTTGAAATATAATTTGTCCGTTTAACTTGCATTGGTTCTGATTCATGTTAAAGTAATAGTTGCAACAACTGAACTTTTAAGATAAATTTGTTTGGTAACTTTGGTTATCTTGGTTTACAGCTTCCCCATAGATTGGAACACCTCTTCAGGTTTATTCCTATCCTACTCTCACTTTCACACTTAGTGTCATGTGCAAATTTTAAAATTGTTCCCTGTACACTCAAGTCTAATGTCGGAATTTTCCGGCCCTTCGTGTCCCGCCGTCGCTACAAGTGAGCATGGAGAATTTGGCACTCAGCCATATCTTTGTTCACTGCAATGGGACCAGAGAATCCCACTGGCACGAATGGACAGAGCATTCCAGCCTAAATCATTAATATGCATCAAGAACAGCAAGGGTACTAGTACTAACCCCCAGGAAACACTACTATACACTTTCCCGGCAGGTACATGGATGGGAAAGGTTTTGAGGGATAGGGGCCAAATACAGGCAAATGGGACTAGTTCAGTTTAGAAAACCTGGTCGGCATGAACGAATTGGGCTGAAGGGCCTGTTTCCATGCTGTATATCTCCATGACTCGATGACTCTCTAAGCATTTACCACCACTCTTTGTTTTCTCTTTGTTACTCAGCCAACTCTATTCATGTTGCAACCACCCCTTTTTCTTCCATGGACTTCAATTTTGCTTGTAAGCCTATTATGTGGCACTTTATCAAACACCTTTTGGAAATCCATATACACCAGATCAACTGTATTATCCTCTGGATGGCTGGTTAGTGATGCAGAGTGGAGCCAAAAGCATGGGTTCAATTCCCATAGTGGCTGAGGTTATTCATGAAGTGCACACCTTCTCAACCTTGCCTCGCACCTCAGGTGTGGTGATTCTCAGATTAAATCACCACCAGTCAGCTCTCCCCCTCAAAGGGGAGAGTAGCCTATGGTCATCTGCAACTTTACCTTTTACCTCATCGAAAATATCAGCCAATTATCCACCATTTGCCTTTAATAAATACATGCTGGCTTTCTATGATAATCCAATTTTGACCAATTAACTATTAATTTTGTCCTGAATTTTCATTTTCCCACCACCAAGGTTAATCTGACTGGCCTCTGGTTACTGTATTCATCGTTGCATTTTTTTTCCAACAGTGGTTAGAATTCTCCCATCTTTTGGTACCACCTGTGTATCTGAGGATGATTATGAACAACACCTTTACATTGTCCAACATTACTTCCTTCAGCAGCCTTGGATGTATCTCATATGGCCCTAGTCACTTGCTAACTGTAAATCCAGTCAGTCTTTCTAATACCCGCTGCTACAGCTTTTGCCCATCCTGTGTCTCATCTACTTCCTCTTTGCCTCTGACTTTGGCAGCATCTTCTTCCTTGGTAACAGAAGATGCAAAGTATTCACTTAGTAACTCGACCGTGTCCTCTGCCTCCATGTGAAGATCCTATTTTTGGTCCTTAATCAGCCTCACCCCTCCACTTAAATCCTGTTTAATCTTTATATGTCTACAGAAGACCTTTGGATCCTTCCAGAGGACCATGTTGGCTTTCAGAGAACCCTATAAGTAGAAGACAGATTGAGAATGCTGCAATTTCACAAAATGTGAAGAAAGAAAATCTTGTATTGATACTCACCATTTGCTCAGTTGAATGATCGCACTAACAATTATGCCAGCCATTTTTACTCTTGTTTGTGTTTGAGTATAATATATTGAAAAGCATCATCCACATACCCATATTGGGTAAGACTAGGGTGGGTTAGTTACTTTAGTGTTGTTCCCTCTGTTAAGGAACAAGATTGCCAGAATGCTCTTTGAAGGAAAACATAGTACATGCCAATAAACTGAACATTGAAAAGCCTTTGCTGCATTCAAAACATGCATTCCTCCAGCTGACATTCACTCCACCTGCCTTAAGGCATTTCTATTAAGCAAGGCACTTGTAGAATACTTTGCCTCTCCACCATTCATCCAAAATGTTCAATGTTTTTCCTACCTCTGTGTATTGGAATGAAGATTTTCTTCATCCTGATTGTGATTTTGCATTTGATTGTTATAAGGATAAAGAGGTTTAATTTGTTTGATTTGTAACCTATTTGTTAAAGATGCTTATTAGGCATACTCAAAAACAGGCTATCCACTTTACATCTGTTTACCAAGAAAGATCCAAGCATCAGTCTAATACATGTAATCGATCATGATGCATTATCCATCCTTCATGTCTCTGCAAAGTCTAACATCATTCCAACTTCCTCTACTACCTCTCCTGTGTCATCCATGTAGACGGGACTATTTGTATTTGATTCTATTTCTACCTTTCCCACTTGGCGGCACGGTGGCACAGTGGGTTAACACTGTTGCCTCACAGCGCCAAGGACCTGGGCTCACTGTCTGTGTGGACTTTGCACATTCTCCCCGTGTCTGCGCGGGTTTCCTCCGGGTGCTCTGGTTTCCTCGCACAGTCCAAAGATGTGCAGGCTAGGTTGATTGGCCATGCTAAATTGACCCTAGTGTCGGGGAATTAGCAGTTTTAAAATGTGGTCATACAGGAATAGGGCCTGGGTGGGATTGTGATTGGTGCAGACTCGATGGGCCAAATGGCCTCCTTCTGCACTGTGGGGATTTTATGAAAATAGACTATCAGTTGTCTGCAAGGGCTGTTCCTCCAGTCCTTATAAAGTCACCTCACCAATATATCATCTTCAGTAGCTGCCTCTTCCTCATCTTCATGTTATATCTTGATAACTTTAATCATAGACTGGAGGCCGGCATCCATATGTATGTTGGTGGTGCTCAGTTTAACTATCTCACTGCCACATATAACTGTTTTAGTGTTGTCAGGATTAAGTGTGGAGGAGCCAGAGTTTTCCCCAGTGGAACATTAGGAAGTCAGAAGTCATTTTATTCAACAGTGACCAAAAATTCTCATGCTCTTAGGTCAGACTGCATTCCCATCCCTTCTGCTTTGCAAGTTGAAACAGATGTGTCCTGTAATCTGCCGTTGCTAAGGTCACTTATTTCTACCTCTGCTAGACTTAAGCACTTCACTGAACGATGCAAACTGACAAAATCATTTCCCAATCCAATTTTCTCCACTCTCCTCTGCAAAACCTTGGTTCACTTGGCATACCTTTCAACACTTTGGTTAACACAAATGATTAAAGCTCGGCACAACATCGTGGGCCAAAGGGCCTGTTCTGTGCTGTACTGTTCTATGTTCTATTAATATTTATGTGTGATTCTTGCCAATTAGGATTTGAATGGCCATAGAATTATTCTCTTTCACAAACCTTAAAGTGCGAAAGAAAAGAAGTGTTTATTAAGCCCTATTCATTCTATAATCACGCTATTGTCTTGTGGATGGTGAACAGGTTTTAGGGAGTCAGGAGGTGAAGTAGTCCTAGCCTCTGACCTGCTCTTGTAGCCATGGCATTTATATGGCTAATCCAGTTCAGTTTCTGGCTAATGGCAACCCCCAGGATGTTGATAGAGGTGTGTCCCATGATGGTAATGCCAAGGAGTGATGGTAAATTCTCTCTTGTGATAGGTGGTCATTGCCTGACAATTGTGTGATGGGAATGTTTCTTGCCACTTGTCAGCCCAAACCTGGACGGTGCCCAGGTCTTATTGCATTTGGACATGGACTGCTTCAAAATCTGAGGAGACACAATGGTGCTGAACATTTGTGCAATCATCAGCGAACAACCCCACTACTGACCTCATGATGGAAAGAAGGTCATTGATGAAGCAGCTGAATATGGTTGGGCCTAGGACATTTGAATTCCTGCAGTGATGACCTGCAACTGAGATGATTGACCTCCAACAACCACACCCATCTTCCTTTGTGGTAGGTGTGATTCCAACCAATGGCGGGTTTTATCCCTGATTCCCATTGACTCCAGTTTAGCTTGAGCTCTTTGATGCCACACTCAGTCAAATGCTGCCTTGATGTCAAGGACAGTCACTCTCACTTCTCCTCAACCCTGACAATTTGGTCTGTACTGTGATTTAATTGTTGCCCTGCAATGCCCATTTGTCATGGTCAGCTTTAAAAGGGCTCGCAGATACTTATCTAAGTCATGCTTAATAATTATCTTTGCATTGATATTGAGTATTGGAAAACCATGTGAAACAGGTAGCCATCCATTGAAGAATATATATATTTATATATACATTTGTAAATGTACTCTCATAATTAAGACCGTTTATTTATGGTGCCTCACAGCCGAATTCTATTTTTTATCATCAGAAGGAATTTCCAGAACTTTATTACAAGCAATCTGAAGACTGCATTCTGCAATTTACCACCTGTTTTTCACAATTTCCTGGGATCGCCTCGAATATAGTAGTCTTCTCTGACGGGGACCGCAAATTTACACTGAATAAGACAAACTTACGTGGGATTCAGAGGAGCGCATTCCACATTTGTGCTTTTGGGCTTTCCTTAAAAATTAAAGGTTCATGCTTGGAAATTGCCCCGAAGTGATTATTTAAGTTTATTTATTAGTATCACAAGTAGGCTTACACTAACAATGCAACGAAGTTACTGGGAAAATCCCCTAGCCGCCACACTCCGGTACCTGTTCGTGTACACTGAGGGAGAATTTAGCATGGTCAATGCACCTAACCAGCATGTCTTTCGAACTGTGGGAGGAAACCCAATCTCCACGTAGACACGGGGAGAACATGCAAACTCCACACACTGAGTGACCCAAGCCAAAAATCGAACCTGGGTCTCGGGCGCTGTGAAGCTGCAGTGCAAACCACTATACCACCATGCCGCTCTGAAATGTCCTGACGCCCTGAAATGTCCGGAAACCCATCACCACTTTTATTCAAAGCACAAAGAACGCTTTAAGCGTTAACACTTTACTCCTTTATTTGCTCTGGTTCTATAGCTGTGTTAGCGTCTGTCTTGGTGTGCAATGCATTTCTCAAAGCACTTGCTGATTGCTTACCTAGGAGTTTGGTATA
Source organism: Mustelus asterias (assembly GCF_964213995.1). NCBI lineage: Eukaryota > Metazoa > Chordata > Chondrichthyes > Carcharhiniformes > Triakidae > Mustelus > Mustelus asterias. The sequence goes on from NC_135813.1 coordinate 39,712,708, forward strand.
AGCCCATTAATATCCTGAGTGCAGCATTGTCCCACTGAAACACCTCATTGTCAGGGATAATTTCATTCAACAAAAGGAAAACAGCAGCAAACTCTCTCAGCCAATATAGCCTATCATTTTATAGACAGGCTGTCTGTGCAGACACTAGAGAATGTGTCAAAGTGAATGGAATGGGAAAGTGCAATTCTCTTGTACTGGAGCTGTCAATTGGGTAGGTGTTGGACTGGATGTAGTTATTTTCACAGCAGGAATTTAACAAGGTAGTACTAATCGTTTCAAAGAACCAGTATTCCCAAATCTCCGTACAGCTGAAAGCAATGTCAAGCTGAGTTGACACCAATCCACCAAACAATGCAATCGCACTCCAGCATCCTTTCATCTCCCCATTTCATCAAACAACATCTTTGAGAGTCAGTAAACTATTTACTACTAAGTCACAGTGGCGTACCATAAACACAAACTTCAGCTTTATATCCAAGAACAAGCAAAGGGCTCACTACACGGTTAACCTTTCAAAAGAAAACTGGTATTCAGCACTGAAGAGAACGACCAACTTTTCAGAAAACAGCACTCGTTCAGCCTTCTTCATCTGAAGACTTTCAGAACATGAGACCTCCAATACTTTTCTCTCTGTCAACCTATTCAGTCAGATAGCAATTGTTTCTTTGGTAATCAAAACAGAAGCTGGAAATACTTAACAGATATGGTAGCATCTGTGGCGAGAGAAATGAAGCTAAACATAGAATTCTACAATGCAGAAGGAGGCCGTTCGGCCTGTTGAGTCTGCACCGACCACAATCCCACCCAGGCTCTATCCCCATAACCCCATGCATTTACCCTAGCTAGTCCCCCTGACACAAAGGGGCAATTTAGCATGGCCAATCCACCTAACCCACACGCACATCTTTGGACTGTGGGAGGAAACCGGAACACCCGGAGAAAAACCATGCAGACACGGGGAGAACATACAAACTCTGCACAGACAGTGACCCAAGCTGGGAATCAAACCCAGGTTCCTGGTGCTGTGAGGCAACAGTGCTAATCACTGTGCCGCTGTGCCGCCCACAATCATGTTATGAGTCAAACCTGATTCTTCTGAAGACCATTCAAACATCAATCATTTTGAATGTTTCAACAAGATCATCTTTCACTCTTCTCAACTTCAGAGAATATAGATCAATTTAATTAGTCTCTTGGTCTTGTCTCAGAGATCAATCTAACGAACCTTTCTTGTACTGCCTCCAATTCAAATATATCCTTTCTTAAATCCGGAGACCAGAATTGCAAACAGTATTCCACGTGTGTTCACACCAAAGCCCAGTTCGATTGCAACATGATTTTTTTATTCCTGTACTCAAATCCCTTTACAATAAAAGACAAAATTCCATTTATATATAATCGCTAGCAATATCTATATGCTCAGTTTGAGTTCTTTTGATTTATTATTGTCACATGTATTGGGATACAGTGAGAAGTAATGTTTTTTGCACACTATACGGACAAAGCATACCATTCATAGAATCATAGGGGAGAAGGAAAGAAGATAATATAATGTAGAGTGTAGAGAAAGATTAACTTAATATTTGGTAGGTCCATTCAAAAGTCTGATGGTGGCAGGGAAGAAGCTGTTCTTGAGTCAGTTGGTATGTGTTTTCAGATTTTGTTATCTTTTTCCTGATGGAAGAAGGTGGAAGAGAGAATGTCTGGGGTGTGTGGGGTCCTTAATTATGCTGGCTGTTTTTCCAAGGCAACGGGAAGTGTAGGCAGAGTCAATGGATGGGAGGCTGGTTTGTATGATGGACTGGGCTACGTTCACAGTCCTTTGTAGTTTCTTGACGTCTTGGGCAGAGCAGGAGCCATACCAAGCTGTGATGCATCTATAAAAATTGGTGACAGTCATAGCAGATATACTGAATTTCCTTAGACACATGCAAAAGTAAAAGCGTTGATAGGCTTGTATGAGTCCGCCTCTCTGAACAGTCGGCTATCAGTTTCTGCTCAGCGATTCTGCGTTGTCGTGTGTCGTGAAGGCCGCCTTGGAGAACGCTTACCCGAAGATCAGAGGCTGAATGCCCGTGACTGCTGAAGTGTTCCCCGACTGGAAGAGAATACTCCTGCCTGGTGATTGTTGAGCGGTGTTCATTCATCCGTTGTCATAGCGTCTGCATGGTCTCCCCAATGTACCATGCCTCGGGCCATCCTTTCCTTCAGCGTATCAGGTAGACAACTTTGGCCGAGTCGCAAGAGTATGTACCGTGTACCTGGTGGATGGTGTTCTCACGTGAGCTGATGGCATCTATGTCGATGATCCGGCACGTCTTGCAGGGGTTGCTGTGGCAGGGTTGTGTGGTGTCGTCACTGTTCTCCTGAAGGCTGTTGCAGACAATGGTATGTTTGAGTTTGTGCGGTTGTTTGAAGGCAAGAAGTGGGGGTGTGGGGCTGGCCTTGGTGAGATGTTCATCTTCATCGATGACATGTTGACACACGACAACGCAGAATCGCTGAGCAGAAACTGATAGTCAAGTTCCGCACACATGAGGACAGCCTCAACTGGGATCTTGGGTTCATGTCACACTATCTGTAACCCATACGACTTGCCTGGGCTTGCAAAATCTCACTAACTGTCCTGGCTGGGAACAATACACATCTCTTTAACCTGTGCTTAATGCTCTCTCCACTCACATTGTCTGTACCTTTAAGACTTGATTACCTGTAAAGACTCGCATTCCAACCATTATCTTGTAAATTGAGTTTGTGTCTATATATGCTCTGTTTGTGAACACAACTCCTCACTCACCTGAAGAAGGAGTGACACTCCGAAAGCTTGTGCTACCAAATAAACCTGTTGGGCTTTAACTTGGTGTTGTGAGACTTCCTACTGTGCGCACCCCAGTCCAACGCAGGCATTTCCGCATCATGACTAGGATTACTGACACTACCTTTACTACTTAATGTGCTCTCTTTAACTTCTGTGCTGTCCTCAACCTTCTCTTCTGTCTCCCTACTGCTTTGAGTCCCACCCCCTTCCAAACTAGTTTAAACCCTCCCGAGTGGCTCTAGCAAATCTCCCCGCCAGGATATTAGTCCCCCTCCAGTTCAGGTGCAACCCGTCCCTCTTGAACAGGTCACCCCTTCCCTAGAAGAGATCCCAATGATCCAAAAATTGAAATCCCTGCCCCCTTTACCAGCTCTCAAACCACGCATTCATCTGCCTAATCCTCCTATTCCTAGTCTCACTAGCATGTGGCACCGCTAGTAGTCTAGAAATTACTACCTTCGAGGTCCTGCACTTTAGCTTTCTGCCTAACTCTCTATATTCACACTTCAGGACCTCATCCCTTTCCCTCGGGCAGAGGGGAGGGTTTGGGTGGGGTGTTCTTTCAGATAGTCAGTGTAGACTTGATGGGCCGAATGGCCTCCTTCTGCACTACAGAGGTTCTATGATTCTGACTCTCTTCTGTTGATGTCATTTCCTTCTGTACAGTCTCCTTTTGGGGGAAAATAGTTGGATTATTTTCTTTACACAATGTGGCTCCTGTGAGTCCAAACCATTTTCAATAATATCTACCTCAGCAGGAGATTCCAATGTAACTAAAGCCAATCCTTTTTTGGACGACCTGTATTAGCTAAAGATATTTACATCAGTTTTTATTTTGCTTCTGATGTGCCAGTGCAAGAGTCAATCTGAACTTTGATGAAGTGCCAAGAATATGTTTTCTTCTTTCATTGTTCCAGCTCAGGCTTATGAATGGGCAGACTGGTCCCTCGCAATAGAGGTTTACAAGATTATGAATGGCATGGACAGAGTGGATAGTCAAATGCTCTTTCCTAGGGTAGAAAAGTCAAGTACTAGAGGACATAGGTTTACGGTGTGCGGGGAAAAGTTTAGAGGAGATGTGCGAGGCAAGTTTTTTACACAGAGGGTGGAGAATGTCTGGAACGCGCTGCCCGGTGAGGTGGTCGGAGCAAGTACGATAGCGGCATTTAAGGGGAATCTATACGAATATATGAATAGGATGGGAATGGAAGGATATGGACTCCGTAAGTACATACAGCTTTAGTTTAGGCAGGCATCATGATGGACGCAGGCTTGGAGGGCCGAAGGGCCTCTTCCTATGTTGTACTGTTCTTTGTTCTTTGCAACCTTCTGTTTCTTACTTCAGGACTAAGGAAGCTCCATGAGGCCTGTTTCTCTCAGATTGTCACTCAGCATTTATTGAAGGCAATTACAAGGATTTTACTGTTTCGGGACAGATGGTGTGAAATTATTTTTATCTGCTGACTGAATCTTCTGTACGATTTTACTTAAAAATAGGTATGTTGTGTTTTTAATTACAAATTGTCAGCTTGGAGCTTTCCCCTGATGAGGAGGAACCTTCAGAACATAACACGCTCCACCATTTTGCGAGTTTGCTTTAATTTAAGTGTTACCCTGAGATCACTTCAAGCATGAGGTCAAGTTGCTCTTCGGCGAGGCTTAATTATATAAAATGAAACACTGACATTTTATAGTGCCTGTGAGTGGTGAGCACGGAGCAAAGTTCAAGTTACATCTCCCTGAGTTCCCGATGAGTAATTGGAGCCTATTTTTGTGTCACAGGTCTTGAGCTGTTTCTGTGTCAATGGTGAGTCTAAAGCTAACTTTACCACTCTGTCCATGCCACTCATAATCTTGTAAACCTCTATTGCGAGGTTTGTGGCCTGTGACTAAACAGTGAATAGTGTGCAGTGCACTCATTGAAAATCAGAAAGGCCAAAAATCACCATTCAGACCTCCCTCCCCCTCCCCGCCCCCAAAACATCTAAGGATGGCACGCTGGCACAGTGGTTAGCACTACTGCCTCACAGCGCCAGGGACCTGGGTACAATTACGGCCTCGGGTGACTGCGGAGTCTGCACGTTCTCCCCGTGTCTGCATGGGTTTCCTCCGGGTGCTCTGGTTTCCTCCCACAGTCCAAATATGTGTAGGTTAGGTTGATTGGCCGTGCTAAATTGTCCCTTAATGTCAGGGGGATTAGGAGAGTAAATATGTGGGATTATGGGGATGGGTGGGATTGTTGTTGGTGCAGGCTCGATGGGCCAAATGGTCTCCTTCTGCAGTGTAGATTCTATGATCTTCTCAGATGTCAGACTACAGCCATCCCCATCAACTCAAAACATGAAGAAACAGAACGTTAATCATCCAGGGGGTCTGGAAATACCTGTGGACACAGAAGCAGCTTCTGAGGGAGGGTCACAGAAACTGAAAGGTTATTGTTAAAGAGTTTTGGATACCGTTCGGTATCACTTAATGAAGTCTCTGTCATTTTAAGTCAGTTAACTGTATGTCTTTATTAGCTACAATTAACTACCAAGGGTTGTGGAACATAGCCCAGTCCATCACACAATCCAACGTCCCATCCACTGACTCCGTCTACACTTCCTGCTGCCTCGGAAAAGCAGCCAGCATAAGCAAGGACCCCACACACCTCTCTTCCACTTTCTACCGTCGGGAAAAAGATACAAAAGTCTGAGGTCACGTACTAACTGACTCAAGAACAGCTTCTTACCTGCTGCTGTCAGACTTTTGAATGGTCCTATGATATATTAAGATGATCTTTTTCTACACCCTATCAGTAACTGCTAACTTTTTAGCGCAGAGGGCCGGGACAAGCTCAGGGCAGCCGATGCATGGGATTCGCGCATACGTTCATGCTCCGATAGTGTCTCCCAGTGTCGAACTTCCGGTGGTGTCAGCTCCGCACTGGTAATCGGCGGGGAGACACTAAAACAATTTAAATGTCTCTTTTAATGTAATTTGAATGTAATCAGCGGGCCCGGGCTGCCCACCACCCCCCACCCCCCGCCAGAATGGTTCACTTCAGCGGGGTTTATAGTAGCTCCCCATGAACAGGGAAGTAATGGCCCCACCCTGCTGGAGTGAATGCGGGGACAATGGGGACCGCCAGAGGTTCGGGCGGTGGAGGGGAGGGGCGCCCTCTGGGCATTGCCACCTGGCAGTGCCAGCCTGTGCCCCGGCATTGTGCAAGGGGCAAAGTGCTAGTGGCCGGGGGGGGGGGCACCTTGGTACTACCCATCAGGGGTATGGGGCAATGCCAAGAGAGCGGGTTCTAATAGGGGTGAGGCCTCGGGGCGGAACCTGTGGGTGGGGCCTGTGGGGGCGAATGATGGGGCTAGGGTGTCCCACTGCCACTCTGCAGGCAGGCTTGTAGGCGGAAGGAGGGAGGTCACGATTGGGGTGGGATGGGGGCAGGGTCAGCCTGCTGGCGGAGGTGGGGGGTTAGCACTGTGGGGTGGGGATCAGCACTGTGGGGGGGTTGACACTGTGGGGTGGGGTATCCGTCGTTGGGGGAGACTGGAGATTGGGACTGGCTGGGAGGGGGGTTTGGGGCTGTGATGCGCGTCAATAAGCACATGGAACCAAGGCTTCGGTATTGAAGGCTTTAATAGAGTAACAATGGAACTACTAACACGAATACACCAGTTCAGACTGAAGGGGTCCTGCCGGAGCAGGGGGTCTTATACCTCGCCACCGGAGGCGGGACCCCACTGGAATGTGCCATGATAACTCTTATAACAGGTAAACACCCTAACCCAACAACATAGTACAACCCCCACAGTAACAACACCCTAGCCCAACAGTAACATAGTAACAAACCCCAGTGGTGAACCAACGATGGTTCACCACATTCACCCCTCCTTTAAGAACAAAAGGTGGCGGGGTGCACGAAAAACAGGTCATATAAACAGACAATAACAGACAAATCACAGGATTCACAAGTCCAGACGGTCTGGAGGACCGCACCGACGCTGCGATCTCCTCAACACCGGTTGCGAAACCGGAGCAGGTGCTTGTGGTGGCGCTCTTTCCAAAGCAACGTCTGGCTGTCCCCTCAAGGACTCCCGGGCCGGCCGGCCCTGGTGAGGCGATGGTGCAGGGGATCCTGGAACGTTTGGTGGTATTGGTGGTGGTGATGATGATGGTGGCGCCGATCTCCGAGTCTCAGGCAAGCTGTACATGGGAGTAAAAGTGTTATGCACTGGTCCCGGTGCTGACCGCGCCACGTCTGGGGAAGCAATGAGGAGTAGTGGATTCGTGACTGGGGGAATAGGAGCGACAGGAGTTGCTACGTCCCCTGCGGGTGCCAGGTCTCTAATGGAGACAGTGTCCCCTCGCCCGTCAGGATATGCCACATAGGCATACTGAGGGTTGGCGTGGAGGAGTTGGACCGGTTCGACCAAGGGGTCGGACTTGCGAGCCCTCACATGTCGCCGCAGAAGGACGGGTCCTGGGTACGTCAACCAGGCTGGCAATGAGGTCCCCGAGGACGACTTCCGAGGGAATGAGAACATCCTCTCGTGGGGAGTAGCATTGGTTGCCGTACACAGGAGGGAGCGGATAGAATGGAGCGCATTTGGAAGGACCTCCTGCCAACGGGAGACTGGAAGGCCCCTGGATTTCAGTGCCAGTCGGACAGCCTTCCAGACTGTAGCATTCTCCCTTTCCACCTGTCCGTTACCCCTAGGGTTGTAGCTCGTGGTTCTACTAGAGGCAATCCCGAATGAGAGCAGGAATTGCCTCAAGTCGTTGCTCATGAACGACGAGCCCCTGTCGCTATGAATGTAGCAGGGGTACCCAAACAGGGTAAAAAGTTCACTGAAAACCTTAATGACGGTGGCAGTTGACGTGTCCGCACAGGGGAAAACAAACGGAAACCGGGAATACTCGTCTATTATGTTGAGAAAATAGACATTCCGGTCCGTTGAGGGAAGGGGGCCCTTAAAATCCACACTCAGCCTCTCAAAAGGGCGAGTGGCCTTGACCAATTGTGCCCGGTCTGGTCGATAAAAGTGTGGTTTGCATTCTGCGCAAATCCGACAGCTTCTAGTCACTGACCTGACATCCTCCACCGAGTAAGGCAGGTTGCGGGCTTTGACGAAGTGGTAGAGTCTGGTGACTCCAGGATGACACAGATCATTGTGGAGAGCCTTCAAGCGGTCCTCCTGCATGATGGCGCATGTTCCGCGCGAGAGGGCATCCGAGGGCTCATTGAGCTTCCCTGGACGATACATAATATCGTAATTATAGGTGGAGAGCTCAATTCTCCACCGCAAGATCTTATCGTTCTTGATCTTGCCCCTCTGCGTGTTACTGAACATAAACGCCACGGATCGTTGATCCGTGATCAGGGTGAACCGCTTCCCTGCCAGGTAATGGCGCCAGTGTCTGACTGCCTCCACAATGGCCTGAGCCTCCTTCTCCACCGCTGAGTGCCGAATTTCTGGGCCTTGAAGGGTGCGGGAAAAGAACGCGACGGGCCTGCCTGCCTGGTTTAGTGTGGCGGCTAGGGCGAAGTCAGATGCATCACTCTCCACCTGGAAAGGGATGGATTCATCCACCGCGTGCATCGTGGCTTTCGAGATGTCGCTCTTCAAAACCTTAAAGGCCAATTGGGCCTCCGGCGTAAGTGGAAAGGTCGTGGACTTAATGAGCGGACGAGCTTTGTCCGCGTAGTTGGGGACCCACTGTGCATAATACGAAAAAAAACCGAGGCATCTCCTCAGTGCTTTCGTGCTAGCGGGCAAGGGAAGTTCAGTGAGTGGGCGCATACGGTCTGGATCAGGGCCAATGACCCCGTTTTCCACCACGTATCCAAGGATGGCTAACCTACGCGTACGGAATATGCACTTCTCCCTGTTATAGGTCAGATTCAGGCGAGATGCAGTGCGCAGAAAGTGTTGGAGATTCGTGTCGTGGTCCTGCTGGTCATGGCCGCAGATGGTGAAGTTATCCAGGTACGGGAAGGTAGCCCGCAACCCGTTCTGGTCCACCATTCGGTCCATAGCACGCTGGAAGACCGAGACCCCATTGGTGACACCAAATGGAACCCTGAGGAATTGATATAGACGACCATCCGCCTCAAAAACCGTATATTGTCGGTCCTCTGGGCGGATGTGGGGTTTGATGGTAGGCGGACTTAAGGTCTATGGTAGAAAACACTCGGTACTGCGCAATCTGATTGACCATATCAGAAATGCGCGGGAGAGGATACGCATCCAGCTGCGTATAACGATTAATGGTCTGACTATAGTCGATGACCATCCGAGGTTTGTTCCCGCTTTTGACTACCACGACCTGCGCTCTCCACGGACTAGCACTGGCCTGTATGATCCCTTCCTTGAGGAGCCGCTGAACCTCAGATCTAATAAAGATCCGGTCCTCAGCGCTGTAACGCCTACTTTTAGTAGCGATGGGCTTGCAGCCAGGTACCAGATTTTTAAAAAGGGATGGTGTAGTGATTTTCAGGGTGGATAGATTGCACGCGGGGCGCTTTGGGCAATTTGGAGGCTGCGGCTGATTCCCTACTGCCAGTGAAGGGAGTGGCCCACCGTACTGTAGGATCACACTCTTCATGTGGACCATAAAGTTTAGTCCGAGGAGAATTGGCGCGCAAAGGTGAGGTAGCACAAGGAGCCTGTATTGCTCGTAAATTGTGCCCTGTACCTCAAGAGTTACCATACATCGTCCTTGGATCGGTACAGACCGGGACCGTGATGCCATGGAAATTGTCTGTTTGGCAGGGAGAATCCGGAGTCCACACCTTTTAGCAGTTTCAGGGTGTATGAAACTTTCGGTGCTTCCACTGTCAAACAGACAATTCACAGTTCTGCCACTAACCTTTACCTCCATCATGGAATGTTCCAGTCTGTAATGCCTGGTCTGATCCAGGGAGATCGACGCCACCGTTGGCCCCTGGGCGTCACTGCATGTTGCCGATGTGGATGCTGAGGACCCCTGCTGGTCGCTCCTAGTCGTCGTGGACCATGATGGCCGCCCCCATGAATCGCACGTGGGCGAGGGCGCCAAGCGCAGCGACTCCTGGTGGTCTTCCTCCTCCTCTGTCAGCCACGATGGCGCTGTCCTGGGATCGCACGTGGTCGGACCTCGTGGGTACTGCGACGCCGAAAGAGATTGTCTCCGTTCTGGAGGGTTACAAGCTGCACTGCCGTTTTTAGGTTTGGACCTGCAGACTTTGCCATAGTGGCCTTTTTTACCGCACTGGCTGCAGATTGCCGTTCTTGCCGGACACTGTTGCCGTGGATGCTTGGCCCCTCCACAAAAATAGCATCGCTGGCCACCTGGAGCTGCCGCCGTCGTCGAATCGATCTGGGAGCGCGGGTTAGCGGGGCGAGGAGGGAGCTGAGCTTGCTCCAACCACGTTGACTGCACGTGGTCCTCGGGGTACAGCGCCAAGCTCTTCGACGCCGCCTCCAACCTCACAGCCATCTCCATTGCCTGGGTCAAGTTGAGTTTCCCCTTTTCCAGCAATTTAAGCCTGATGTACGAGGACCCTACCCCTGCTACGAACGCGTCTCGGGCGAGGTCGTACATATACTGTTCGGCGGAGACGTCCTTACAGTCGCAACCCCTGGCAAGCTGCAGGAGCTCATTGGCATAATCCTCCATGGTTTCGCCCGACTGCCAACGTCGTGTAGCGAGGAGGTAACGAGCATGTATCTCGTTGGGTGGCATAGTGTACCTTTTCTTTAGGAGCTCGACGGCACCCTGGTAAGTGGGAGCTGCACGAATGGCTAGGTAAATCGTGTCGCTTACCCTTGCGTGGAGGACCTGGAGTCTATCACTGTCTGTAGTGATAGCTACCGAGGCTGCCAGGTAGTCCTCAAAGCACTTCCACCAATGGTCGAATGTGTTAGCTGCACCGACCGCACGTGGGTCCAGTGTCAGACGATCCGGTTTTAGAATCTGTTCCATACTCTCTGTTTTTTTTTTCTTGTTGTACAGCTGTGAGTTTTCTGTTTACTCTATTAAATTGATGCGCGTCAATAAGCACATGGAACCAAGGCTTCGGTATTGAAGGCTTTAATAGAGTAACAATGGAACTACTAACACGAATACACCAGTTCAGACTGAAGGGGTCCTGCCGGAGCAGGGGGTCTTATACCTCGCCACCGGAGGCGGGACCCCACTGGAATGTGCCATGATAACTCTTATAACAGGTAAACACCCTAACCCAACAACATAGTACAACCCCCACAGTAACAACACCCTAGCCCAACAGTAACATAGTAACAAACCCCAGTGGTGAACCAACGATGGTTCACCACAGGCTGGGCCTGGGAATGGTCAGGGGCCAGTGATCAGGCAGTGGGGGGGTGGGAGGCCTGGCAATGCGGGGATCGCAGAGCTGGCCAGCGATCGGGAGGCCAGCAGTGCTGGGCTACAGCGCATGTGCACTGACAGATTGGCGCATGCGCAATGACCCGCTCAGCACTGTGCTGTCGGCCTCTCCAGCGGGAATAGGCTCTGCCCACTTATTTTTAATAATATACATGCTAGTGCACTCTGCAGTGCACGGACTGTGGGAGATTTTTCTCTGAACTCCCACTGAAAAAAACAACATGATTTACTCCCGTTTTCATGCAAATTCGACACTTAGAATTCTTTGAGAGAATTTCGGCTTATATTCTGCACCCTATCCTTTCCTTCTCTCCTATGTAATCTATGAACGGTATGTTTTGTCTGTATAGCGCGCAAGAAATAATACTTTTCACTGTATCTCTACATGTGGCAATAATAAATCAATTCAAATCAAAACTGTACATAAAAAAGGGTTCAACTCGGTGCTGTTTCCATGCTTACTTGTGCAAACTTTTCTGTCCAGCACTAGACAGATCCCTGGGTACAGGTGTTGTATCTCTTGTATCACTCATCACTGTGTGGGTTGTACTATACTGAGTCTCACATTAACCCTATATATGCCAGACATTTATACTCTCTTTTTTTCTCAACAGATCATGCCAGACCTCCTGACTATTTACTCCTGACGATGGGTCATCGAGACTCGGAACGTTGGCTCTATGCTCTCCCCACAGATGCGGTCAGACCTGCTGAGATTTTCCAGCATTTTCTGTTGTTATTTACAACACTTGTTGTTTTTAATTTCAGATTTTCCGCAGCTGAAGAGTGTTGATTTTGTATTAATTCCATTTATAACACATGTGGTGAACCATAGATGGTTACCACTATGGGTACTGAACCATAGATGGTTATCACTATGGGTACTTGTACATATGTTACTCTTGTTACTGTTGGGGTTAGGGCTGGGGTGTTCCACCTGTTGGTATTGTTCTGTGGTACACTCCGGTTGGCTCCGCCTTCCCATAGGAGTATAAAGGTCACTGCACTTCCTAGTGACCCTTTAGTCTGGGATTGTATTGTTAAGCAGTATGCTCCATTCTTGTTGCTAATAAAAGCCTTTATTTCCCGGGTATGATCCAGCCTCCTGAGTGAATTAATCACGCATCAACACAGAATTTACAATCTCCAGGGGGCTATACCTTGGAGGTACCTCAAGGCCCTCTGGGGTCCTGACGCAAGGACTGTAGGAGAATTGGCCGGGAAGATCAAACGTTCAATGGGCAATTATACTGCACTGGGAACCATCCAATCCACTGGTTTAAATTGGATGTTGCAACTATCTTACCAGAATAGATTTAAATCCAATGTAACTCCTGGGTAACTATAGTACTGACCATCCCAATTAGCCTCATTACCCCCAACTCAGACCCCCCCCCCCCCCCCCCCCCCCGCTCCCCACTGCCCCAACCACAGTTCCGACCCTCCGACTGCCACCACACCCCTGGTTGAACATCCAACCCACCCCAACCTTCCTGGTTCCATTCAGCCCTCGCGGCACGGTGGCACAGTGGTTAGCACTGCTACCTCATAGCGCCAGGGGCCCGGATTTGATTCCTGGCTTGGGTCACCGTCTGTGTGCAGTCTGCACGTTCTCCCCATGTCTGCATGGGTTTCCTCCGGGTGCTTTCTGGTTTCCTCCCACAGTCCGAAAGGCGTTTTGGTTACGTGCATTGGCCATGCTAAATTCTCCATCAGCGTACCCGAACAAGCGCGGAGTGTGGCGACTTTTCACAGTAACTTCATTGCAGTGTTAATGTAAGCCTACTTTTGGCCATAATAAAAAAAAACTTTAAACTTGAATCCATCAAATCCCTCCCTGACCCATCCAACCACACCCAACTCAACCCACCCCTCTTCCCCCCCCCCCCCCCACCCCTCCCCTTCCCCCTGGCTTCTCCCAAGTGGCTGGAATCTTTAAACGTACCTGGTTTATGGAAAGGAGTTCTGGACAAGGAGGACACAGTTTCAGTTGCTGCTGCATCAGGTTGAGAGGATTCCTGAACAGCTACATTGCAAATGTCGTACCCAGCCTGAGAAAGAAGATCGGATGAGGAATGTACAGTTCCATTCCTGTGCAGGGTGAGGACTGCAATCTGATCGTAACTGCAATTTGGCGGGAGTTCTGGCCCAATGTTTTCCAAACACTTTTGGGAAGATACCTTATCTAGCTATCTTTTTTTAATTGAGGCAACTGATTGGTGGCATTGATGTGCCAATACTATTCATTAGGCTAATTCTCAGAGAGGATTAGTTTCATTGCAGGCCAATTTCACGGCAGTTCATTGAATTCACTACCACACAATGGAGTTGAAGCCAAAACATTGTGTGATTTCAAGAAGAAATTAGATATAGCTCTTGGGGCTAAAGGGATCAAGGGGTATGGGGGGATGCCGGGATCAGGACACTGATTTTGATGATCATCCACTGTCACAATGAATGGTGGAGCAGCCTCGAAGGGCCGAATGGCCTACTCTGCTTCTTGTTTCTATGGGAGGAATTTTCCGGCCGCGCCTGCCCCAAGACCAGAAAATCCAGCCTGAGATCAACGTACCTTTGCATGGTCCGTGTCCCGCCCGCTCTGATTCCCATGGCGGAAGGGACGGGAAAATTCCACACTGTTCTATCTCCAGATTTGGGCGTAATAAAGGATTTTTTGATCTCTGATTTTAAAAATATCCTGTCAAACCTGTCCATACTAGTTTGCCTTTGGATTTCTACGAATATTGCTCGCTGAATTCTACTGATGTGAATGGGTCACTGCCTGAACATTAGTAATATCATGTCCTCAATCAGTTCAGCATCTTGCAAGAAGCCTTTGCAATAAAAAAAAATTCACCACGCGAATCAAAAAATTGCTGAACACCTGCCTCCTCTTAACTTTCAAATTCCAAGGGAATTGGTCCACAATATGTTTCCAGTAGATTATAAATACCTGCATCAACCAAACACCTGCCTTCTTGATTATTTATTGCACTGTAATCACAGGGAGATTTAGAGTGATGAAGACCAACAGATGCTCAACCACACCATCTATGATCAGGAAACGCCACACCCAATCTTTGTTTTTGTTTCCTCGTAGCATAACGAGCTTCCACCAACCCCCTTCCCTGTGCCTCAGTCAGTGAATGCACCTGGAAGTGGCGCAGTGGCACAGTGGTTAGCACTGCTGCCTCACAGTGCCAGAGATCCAGGGTTTGATTCCGGCCTCGGGTCACTGCCTGCGTGGAGCTTGCATGTTCTCCCCGTGTCTGTGTGAGTTCCCTCTGGGTGCTCTGGTTTCCTCCTACAATCTGAAAGACGTGCTGGTTAGGTGCATTGGCCATGTCAAGTTCTCCCTCAGTGTAGCTGAACAGGCGCCGGAGTGTGGTGACTTGGGGATTTTGACAGTGACTTCATTGCAGTAAGCCTACTTGTGACACCAATAAATAAACTTTAAAACATTTTGTACAGCATTGAATCATGCAGAACACAAAAATCCCAGTTTTTTGCAGAATTATTCTAATATTGACTTTGGTATCTGTACCTGAGAGCTGTCAAAAAGCAGAGTTAGATTACAGAAAATACTGGAAATACTCAGCAGATCTGGCAGCATCTTTGGAGAGCGAAACAGAGTTGACATTTCAGATCCACCACTTCAATTTATTAAGAACTCCAGGAGGATTCATTACAAATGAACACCATTCATTGCAACCTCGATAGAGAAATCACAAAATGGGGAACTTAGCCGAGTGCTTATGACATGCAATTAGTAGTCTGGAGATCCTAGGCAAATAAGATGGCGATGAGTTCAAATCGCGGCATGGCAGGTGGATAATTTAAATTTAGCAAATTAAATTTAAAATATCAGTAACAGTGAGCCAGATAATGTTACCATATGTCTTCAACGGATAGCAGCAGGACATTACTAGAATGGAAGAGTGTCATGCAATCCAGTCTTACTTCCACTTTTGTTTCTGAGCCGAACACACATACAGCTCTGCTACTGATGTTTTCAAGATTACGATCCATGTCTATCTGTTCTGATGTACCTAGTTTAAATAAATGAACCCATAATGTGTTGAGCCAATCCCTTACAACTGGTGCCTTTATATCATTATAAGAAAATGACAGAAACTACCGAATAGTCACAAAAAAACATTTGGTTTGCTTAATGCCCTTTAGGAGGGAAATCTAGTGCTCTTATCCAGTCTGGTCTAGAAGTGACTCCAGACCACAGCAATGCAGTAGATTCTTAATAGCACTCAGATAGTTAGAATAATTAGTTCATCAAACTGCTGCAAGATACTATAATAAGAATAAAATTGGATGGACCATTTGGCATCGGCTGAGGCACTGGATTTGTATATGACAAAGACTCACACAGTCCAGTAAATCTGGCAATTCATCCTTGCTAGCATTTGGGGACTTGTGCCAGAATTAAAAGAGCTGGTCTCACCAGCTGATCAAGCAATAGCCAAATATTGTCGCATTCACAGACTCATACCTTTCAGCCCAATTACCAGACGCCTCCAGCACCCTCTCTGGGTACATCCTGTCACATTGGCAAGACAGAGATGATAGTCAGACGAAAGGGAGTCGACCTGGAGGTCATCAACAGCGACTCCATGGAGTTTCATGGCATCTGGTAAAGCGTGTGCAAAGAGACATCCTGCTATTTACAGCCTACTGCCCTCCCTCAGATTATGAAATGGCTTTCATTTCTGTTGAACCCAGCTTGGAAGAAAACGGGCACAGAATATATTCGGTGTGTGTTTGTGTGTGTGTGTGTGTGTTTGTGTGTGGAGGAAGGGGAAACTACTTCAATATCCATCAGCAATAATGGTTGAATAGCAACACCGATGAACAAAGTTTCCACAATCCTGAAGAGCATAACTACCAGGCTGGGCCCGCAGTTAAGAGAACAAATTCAAAGGAAAATCAGTCATAGACAGTCATAGAATCCCTACAATGCAGAAGGAGGCCATTCGGCCCATCAAGTCTGCACTGACCACAATCCCACCCCACTCCCGCAACTCCACATATTTACCCTGCTAATCCCCTGACACTGGTGCCAATTTAGCATGACCAATCAACCTAACCTGCACATCTTTGACCTACTTGAACTCCGCCTCACCAATCCAGCTGTTGCTGATACACCTGCCTATGACAGTATTGGTAGGAGTGACCACTGCACCGTTCTTGTGGAGACAACATTTTTTTAAGAATCCCTACTGTGCAGAAGGAGGCCATTCTACCCATCGAGTCTTACTTACCCTAACCCTAATCCCCCTGACACTAGGGTTAACTTAGCATGGCCAATCAACCTAACACGCACATCTTTGGACTGTGGAGGAAGCTGGAGCACCCGGTGGAAACCCACGCAGACATGGGGAGAACGTGCAAACTCCACACAGACAGTGACCCAAGCCGAGAATTGAACCCAGGTCCCTGGTGCTGTGAGACAGCAGTGCTAACCACTGTGCCACCATGCCACCCAACGTTGAAGCTGTTGGACAATTCCAAGGGCTGAGTCTTGCCAAACAGCAGGCAGTAATAGGCATTAACAAACTGTGTCCTTTTTATTCTCTCTGCCTCCACTTATTCTCTGAGAGATGTTATTCTTTACACTTGCAGTAAAATTGCAGATGGAAACTTCGCAATAACAGAATGTTAATTAAAGTGTCCAATTCAAATATAAAGTGGCTTCATTAAAAGAATACATTTGGACAAAGAATACATGGCAATTCAATTAGTTTCCCGCTCAATTATTTAGCAGTTTTCAGTTCTGCTCTGATTTAAATATATAGCAAATGTCATTGAAAAAAATAGTAAAGTAGATTCGAGAAGCTAATTGCCTTCCTCTGATAATTAGCTCCCAGTCACAGAGAACAATTTACTTACAAAGTCAGACCACATGTTCTTACTCACAAAGCTTTCCATTTTCTCGTTTTTGACATGACAACTTTGCCTCAGTGAAGTATCTCGCTGACAGTCTTGAGCAATGGAGGTTCCTTAGTTACTCTGAATGACACATATCTCTGAGTATCTCAGTGCAGAGTGAGAGACAATGGTCCCTTTCTGCTGCAGGGACAAAGCTAGAATATTCAGTGAGTCACTAGTGAGATTTTTGGTTACTTTCATCGATGTATCACAGCTTGGTATGGCTCTTGCTCTGCCCAAAACCGCAAGAAACTACAAAAGGTTGTGAACGCAGCCCAGTCCATCACGCAAACCAGCCTCCCATCCACTGACTCCATCTACACTTCCCGCTGCCTTGGAAAAGCAGCCAGCATAATCAAGGACCCCTCGCACCCCGGGCATGCTCTCTTCCACCTTCTTCCATCAGGAAAAAGATACAAAAGTCTGAGAACACGGACCAACCAACTCAAGAACAGCTTCTTCCCTGCTGCCATCAAACTTTTAACTTATCACATATTAAGCTGATCTTTCTTCTCATCCTATCAGTAATTTTAACACTACATTCTGTACCCTCTCCTTTCCTTCTCCCCTATGTACTCTATGAACGGTATGTTTTGTCTGTATAGCCTGCAAGAAACAAGACTTTTCACTGTATCCCAATACATGTGACAATAATAAATCAATAGGGAAGCACAATGGTTAGCACTGCTGCCTCAAAGTACCAGGGACCCGGGTTCAATTCCGTCCTTGGGTGACTGGCTGTGTGGAGTTAGCACATTCTCCCCGTGTCTGCGTGGGTTTCCTTTGGGTTCTCTGCTTTCCTCCCACAGTGCAAAGATGTGCAGGTTAGGTGGATTGGCCATGGTAAATTGCCCCTTAGTGTCCAAAGATGTGTAGGTTCTGGGGGTTTGTGAGGTAAATATTTAAGGCTACGGGGATGGGGCTTGGGTAAGACTAAAAGAAAGATGGGTTGGTGCAGACTCGATGGGCCAAATGGCTTCCTTCTGCATTGCAGAGATTCTATGAATTCAATTCAATTCAACGATGTGTGGCAATGGTTAAAGCTTCGAATTGGACACTTTCTCAGAATTTGAGAGACCAAAGAACCTATTCAGGTACATAAGCTGCATTTTATCTGAGATATTATTGCTCTTAGTACATGCTTCCAGCATCTTCTGTTCAGAATCTAGCCTTATCGTTAATGTTCCACGTACAAGAGTATGATTTTTAAAAAACAACAAAATGAGATGAGAGAACAAAGTGTCTGAGATTTGCCCAGCATCAGTGTGGTTCAATTGGCAGTGATATTCCTACTGAGTCTGAAAGTTGCGGGTTCTCAGACCGAGAGCTGAGTATAGAATGGTCCAGAGTCTGCTGGGAAAATGACAGCAAGTTGAATACACATGGGTATTATTAGTGTGTACGTAACCTGGCAATTTACAGTGAGGGAAGAGATATGCCATGCAATGCAGATTGTACAAGTTGCTGGAGGATCTGCAGCATTCCACTTCAGCCTTGCGAAGAAAGGACTTTGACTTCAGTCCCCAAGTGAGTTTTGTGCATTAATTATCATTCAACAACTGAAAAGCAACAATGTAATCCCTGCTGAAATCCTGCAACGTGGTGGAGATACACCGTGGGGCGGTACGGTGGCAGAGTGGTTGGCACAGCTATCTCACTGCGCCAGGGACCTGGGCCCAATTCCGGCCTTGGGCGAACGCCTGTGTGGAGTTTGTTTGTTCTCCCTGTGTCTGCGTGGGTTTTCACCGGGTGCTCCGGTTTCCTCCCACAGTCCAAAGATGTGGAGGTTAGGTGGATTGGCCATGATAAATTGACCTTTAGTGTCGAACGATGTGCAAGTTAGGTTGATTGGCCATGCTAAATGTGCGGGGATAGGGCAAAAGGACAGGCTCTTTCGGAAAGTCGGTGCAGACTCGATGGGCCAAATGGATTCTATTTGCATTGCAGAGATTCTGTAGGGATTGTATGGATACACTACTGGCACGGCTGCACAATTTCATATCCCGAATGTGAGAAAAGGAGAGCATACTAGGGAATCTCAGAGACACTGAGCCCGATTTTACCATTTTCATTCTAAGTGCTGAATCTGGGCGTAATGCAGATCCGACTTAGAAATCTGCTTTCAGGCGCCCCCCCCCCATACGCACTCAGCCTGAAAAACAAATCACGGGTCCCATTTGCGCTGTGGGCGGGGCTGCTGTGAATGGACATTTGGCTAAGTGCCAAATTTTCCGTTCTCGCTGGCAGCGGTAGCGGGGCATGCAAAACCAGAAAATTGAGTCGCACAATTTTGAAAATTAAGCAGGTAGGAATTTTCATATGATAGAATCACATCGTGCTCCTGACGCAGGTTAAATGCGATTTTGAGAAATACAATAAACCCGTTTCCCTCCTTCAACAGCCTGATATCAGCTACTCTTGCTCTGCCCAAGACTGCAAGAAACTACAAAAGGTCGTGAATGTAGCCCAATCCATCACACAAACCAGCCTCCCATCCATTGACTCTGTCTACAATTCCCGCTGTCTCGGGAAAGCAGCCAGCATAATTAAGGACCCCACACACTCTGGATATTCTCTCTTCCACCTTCTTCCGTTGGGAAAAAGATGCAAAAGTCTGAGGTCACGTACCAACCAACTCAAGAACAGCTTCCTCCCCGCTGCCATCAGACTTCTGAATGGACCTACCTTGCGTTAAGTTGATCTTTCTCTACACCCTAGCAATGACTGTAACACTGCATTCTGTTCTCTCTTGTTTCCTTCTCTATGAACGGTATGCTTTGTCTGTATAGCGGGCAAGAAACAATACTTTTCACTCTATGCTAATATATGTGACAATAATAAATCAAATCAAATCAAATCTACTTGGGAAGAGGGAGGATTTTTGAGAAGATCCGTAATTTTTGATAGGATGACACAAGGAGATTTTACATTTTACCCAAGGGCAATAAAGGGTGAAGTCTGCAAGCCACAGGTTGTGGGTTCAGTTTTTCAAAGCAATCACTCATATTGATCTAATCCTGATGGATGTAAATCTTCACAGTCATCGACAGACATGCTTTAAGTTCAAACCAGGCCAGAGCAGTCTCTGATCATATTGAATCCTTGACACCACAGAAAGGTTACATCATCTAATCAAGCCTCAATCTCTTCCTGAATGTTCAGGCAAACCTTCATCATTTTTTTCTGACGAACTGCTTCTTTGACAGAGCAAGGTAAATACCTCGTTATAAATCAGCGCCCATGTGAATGGTCCCAAGCAAAAAAAGCAGGAAAGCAATTTGAAAAAATACCAAAAGATACCAATTGATACAGAGTCGGGAGGATTTAGTAAGACAGAAATTCATTAAGACTGAAATCATAGTGGGGTAGTTGAGAAACTGATTCTTGTAACCAAAGTTTCTTCAGCTGGAGTTATATTGTTGCAAGGCAATTAATTCTTTGTAGGGAATGAACCAAATGACATCTGTCGGTGGTGAGATTTGTCAGTGCCCATTTAAACGTGATGATATTTTGCAATGCAATTTGTTGGAAATGTGATTTGACAATGTCACAGTAAGAGAAACAGGACATGTGGGATCTCAGACAGGGCAGGTAACTGTGCATCTTTCTGAATGCTGAGATTGAAGGATTGAGAATCATAGATTCCCTACAGCGCAGAAGGAGACGATTCAGTCCATTGAGCCTGCACAACGACAATCCCACCCAGGCCCTATCCCCGTAACCCCACGTATTTACCCTGCTAATCCCCTGACACAGTAAGGGTCAATTTCGCATGGCCAATAAACCTAACACGCACACATTTCCGGGCTGTGGGAGGAAACCAGAGCACCCGGAGGAAACCCACGCAAACATGGGGAGAACGGGTAAACTCCACACAGACAGTGACCTAAGGCCGGGATTGAACCCATGTCCCTGGCACTGTGAGGCAGCAGTGCTAACCACTGTGCCACCATGCCGCCCATGAATAAACAGCACAAGGACCAAGAGGACAAGTGGGTGAATTCAAGATCAAATCAGGTGCATAAAGATAAGTAAAGAGAATGAAAGAAAAATTGTATTGAGGGAGAGAGAAAAGAGATTGAAAGAAAGAAAAGTTATATAAATTTGAAGTTTCAACTTCAGTTTTTAAAGAAATGCTCAACAATAAGTGAAACCTGAAGAGATTCCACATTCGCAACTGTTCACTTAACATGCCCGAGAGGTTCACTGCCAGGAACTAACAATGACCAAATTGCTCAAAGAATCTCCGACAACTAATCCAAATCTATCAAATACACGATTACATCGGAACAGGAATAGGCCATTCAGCCCCTTGAGCTAGTTCTTTTTTAAAATTTCATCAGTGTCACAACTAGGCTTACATTAACATTGTAATGAAGTTACTGTGAAAACCCCCTAATCGCCACATAGGATACGAGTTGACACAGAGTCGGGTGGATTTAATAAAACAGAAATTCATTAAGACTGAAATGATGGCGTGGTAGGTAAGAAGCTCAGTTGGGCGCCTGTTCGGGTACACTGAGGGGGAATTTAGCATGGCCAAGGCACCTAACCAGCACGTCTTTCGGACTGTGAGAGGCAATCAGAGCACCTGGAGGAAACACATGCAAACATGGGAGAACGTGCAAACGCCACATAGACAGTGACTCAAGTCGGGAATCAAACCTGGGTCCCTCGCACTATGAGGCAGCAGTGCTAACCACTGTGCCACCGTGTCACCCCATTCTGCTAATCAGTGAGATCTTGGGGGGACATTAAATGGCTCTGAAACATGGATGGGGGGATATACATTTTGAAATATTATCCCAGATTTTTGACTGTCGGGTTTTTAGTCCCTGCGATTATAATTTTGACATTATCTTCCAAAGGGGATTCCTCTAATTCTGTGCAATGTTCAGATGAAAACAAGATGACAAAGGATCCAAGGCTGCTCCAGGGGCAGAGTAGCTGCACCCAGCGTTGCCCTTGCAAGTCACATTCATAAGTAGGGGCACATCTGCCATGGAATGTGAGAGAAGAGTTGCCAATACAAGCTTCTTTTCATTGTGGTTGGTTTTCCAGATGTAGTAATCTCCTTGAATCTTATTTCCAACCAAGTTCCACCACGGGGACAATTCTGCCAAGTTCACCACAGGACTCTGAACACTTGAGCATCAACAATCCAGTTACAGAGTCCCCATTCCCCCCCAGTCCCCCCAGACCCCTCAGCCACATGCAGCACACAGTCACAGTCCCTGGTAACATTGGAAGACTGCAGCAGTGCTATCTGCACTGTGTGCACATCTTCAGCCTTCAGCCTGAAGTGAGCTGCAGTGCTAGGATCCAGCTGCACTGCAGGACCCAAGGTCCGTGCTGCCACACGGACATCGGAGTTCGTGCATAGCAACAGCCCCCCTCTCTCCCACACACTCGCAGAGACGCCACGGACCTGGGACAGCGGAATGGCCGCGGCTCAAGACACACGTAAGTACCGGGGAGCCTCCGAACGCAACATGCCTACCTCCTCGCCAACCCTCACTGAGGAAACGCTGGCTTCCGACTTTTATTTACCAGGTCGTTAAAAACGTGGACACAGATTGGGCCGCATGGTGGTAAAGTGGGATTTGGTGGTAGAGTTGGGCGTGCGCTTCATTAAGTCGATTTAAATGCTTGCAAATGCATTTAAATTGGTGGGCTGCCCGATTCGGGCGCGGGCCGGGCCCGTGCCCGAATCGGGCATTGGTAAAGCCGCGCTGTGCTAGGAATCGGGTGCGCACCGTGTTAAAGGCCCGACGCCCAACTTTACCGCAATTTCGCGCTCAAAAACGGGCGTGAAGCTTTGGTAAAATCGGGCCCGGTGTGTTTTCAACCAGCTGACAGCAGAGGGTTCCACCTTTGGATTTTTGCGTTCCGCTCTGCATCTGCCCTCACCAGAGATGTTGCGGCATTTGCACAGAAATAAAAGCAAGTGGCCATGATCTCAGTGCAAGTCTTTTCAAATGGATGGAGCAGGCCTGCCGAGTTTGAGAAAAGCCCTTTCATCTCAAACTCTGAGCTGTTGGGGGGAGGGGTGGGGGGGTGGGGGGGAGGGGGGGGGGATGTGGGGGGGGGTGGTGGGAGGGTGCGGGTGGGGGGGCGGGGGCTGCTATTGGATGGTGCTTGGTCTGTTCAATGACTCTCTTGTGACCGTATTCTTACCTGAATATAGTGTGCAGATCACAGCAAGGTAATCATAAAGCATCAGAAGCCATGCATTTGGTAAGAAGCTTGATGTTTGCTGAGTGAAGCATCAGCTCTAGCTTTGAAAAAGGACTTCAAAGGTGTCAATTGAAGAGTATACCGCATATGCTGATGACAAAAAACCCAAGACCATTTAGAATTTCCATCGGTTTCAATAAGACTCGACGCCCATCAAAGAGGATTGATTCATCTTGAACTTAGTGTGAATGGTCAGCATAATGCTGCCAAGATTGGAAAGACTAAAAGAGACAGAGAAATGAATCAGGGAGTAATAAACAAGGACTGTAAGTGTGGGTTGCCGGAAGTAGGCAAGCCTGTGAGATGGGGAGATATTTCACGGTCTTCAGCCCGGGAACATGACGCGTCTTGATTTCAAGACATCCTGGGAGCAGGGAGGAAGGAGGTGATGTGCATGTGCGACCAAATATTTGGAATGTAAAAGGAATAAGAAATAAAATTCAGCAGAAGTATTAGTGAACAGGAAGTCATCTGAGAGAGACAGAAGTGGGTGGAAGGGAGAAGTGAGAGGAGTTATTGATGAATTTATAACAATTGACTTATATCTGCAGCCAGGTTGTACGAGTTGCTTCGAGGGCTTTACCCTGATTTGAAGACACTATTCAATGCTTAGCTGAGAATCAGACAGGAGAGGGAAGTAATTAAAGAGCAAACCATGAAGCTTCAATGACGCAGGAGAGAAGCCTTTGAATTGAGATCACAGGCAATTGTCAGGTGAAGAATGGCAATTGATGAAGAGGGTACACAAATATGATTTTCTTCATTCATTTCCTGAGTGGAAAATCATGTCTCACAAATTTGATTGAGTTTTTTGAAGGGATAACCAAGAAGGTAGATGAGGGTAGTGCAGTTGATGTTGTCGACATGGACTTTAGCAAGGCCTTTGACAAGGTACCACATGGTAGGTTGTTGCATAAGGTTAAATCTCACGGGATCCAGAGTGAGGTATCTAAATGGATACAAAATTGGCTTCTTGACAGAAGCCAGAGGGTGGTTGTAGAGGGTTGTTTTTCAAACTGGAGGCCTGTGACTAGCAGTGTGCCTCAGGGATCAGTGCTGGGTCCAGTTATTTGTCATTTATATAAATGATTTGGATGAGAATGTAGGAGGCATCATTAGTAAGTTTGCAGATGACACCAAGATTGGTGGCATAGTGGACAGTGAAGAAATTTATCTCCGATTGCAACGGGATCTTGATCAATTGGGCCAGTGGGCTGACGAATGGCAGATGGAGTTTAATTTAGATAAATGCGAGGTGATGCATTTTGGTAGATTGAACCAGGGCAGGACTTACTCAGTTAATGGTAAGGCATTGGGGAGAGTTACAGAACAAGGAGATCTAGGGGTACATGTTCATAACTCATTGTAAGTGGAGTCACAGGTGGACAGAATGGTGAAGAAGGCATTCGGCATGCTTGGTTTCATTGGTCAGAACATTGAATACAGGAGTTGGGACGTCTTGTTGAAGTTGTACAAGACATTGGTAAGGCCATACTTGGAATACTGTGTACAATTCTGGTCACCTTTTTACAGAAAGGATATTATTAAACTAGAAAGAGTGCAGAAGAGACTTACTAGGATGCTACCGGGACTTGATGGTTTGAGTTGTAAGGGGAGGCTGGATAGGCTGGGACCTTTTTCTCTGGAGCGTAGAAGGCTGAGGGGTGATCTTATAGAGGTCTATAAAATAATGAGGGGCACAGATCAGCGAGATAGTCAATATCTTTTTCCAAAGGTAGAGGCGTATAAAACTAAAGGGCATAGATTTAAGGTGAGAGGGGAGAGATACAAAAGTGTCCAGAGGGGTAATTTTTTCACACAGATGGTGGTGAGTGTCTAGAACAAGCTGTCAGAGGTAGTAGTAGAGGCGGGTACAATTTTGCCTTTTAAAAAGCACTTAGACAGATATAAGGGTACGATGGGTATAGAGAGATATGGGCCAAATGCCGGCAATTGGGATTAGCTTAGGGGTTTCAAAAAAAAGGGGCAACATGGACAAGTTGGGCTGAAGGGCCTGTTTCCATGCTGTAAACCTCTATGACTCTATGACTCTATTTATGGGATGTGGGTGTCGCTGGCTAGGCCAGCATTTATTGCCCATGGCTAATTGTCCTTGAGAAAGTGGTGGTGAGCATCCTTCTTGAAACACTGCAGTTCCTGTGGTGTAGGTACACCCACAGTGCTGTTAGGAAGGGTGTTTCAGGATTTAACTCAGTGACAATGAAGGAACGGTGATATATTTTCAGGTTAGGATGGTGAGTAATTTGGAGCAGCACTTCAAGATGGTGATGTTCCCATGTATCTGCTGCTGTTGCCATTTTAGATGGTAGTGGTTATGGTCTTGGAAGGTTCTGCCTAAAGAGCCTTTGTAAGTTCCTCCAGTGTATTGTGTTGATGGTACTGCTGCCAATGTGTATCAGTAGTGGAGGAACTGGATGTTGTGGATGACTGTTTAGTCCTGGATTGTGTTGAGTTTCTTGAGTCTTGTTGGAGCTGCACTCATCCAGGCAAGTGGTGAATATTTCATCACACTCCTGACTTGTGTAGATGGTGTACAGGCTTTGTGGGGTCAGGAGGTGAGTTACACACCACAAGATTCCTAGGCTTGGACCTGCTTCTATAGTAACATTGTTTTCTATGGCTAGCCCAGTTCAGTTTCTGGTCAAGAGTAAGCTCCCAGGATGTTGATCGTGGGGTTTCAGCAATAGTAATGCCATTGAATGTCTTGGGCCAATGGCTAGATTGTCTTGTTGGAAGCAGTCATTGCCTGGCACTTACCTACCGCAAATGTTACTTGCCACTTGTCTGTCCAAGGCTGGATATTGTCCAGGAGTTGCTGTATTTTGGACATAAACTGCTTCAGTATCTGAAGAGTTGCGAATGGTGCTGAACATCGTGCAAGTAATCAGCGAACATCCCCACTTCTGACCTCATGATGGAAAGAAAGTCATTGATGAAGATTGTTGGGCCCAGAACACTACACTGAGGGACTCCTGCAGTGATGTCCTGGAATTGAGGTGATTGATCTCCAACCACCACAACCATCTTCCTTTGTGCCAGCGAATGATTTTAACCTTGATTCATCAACATCTGGTGAAGATTGAACAAGCTCTACAATGACAGAAAGTATAAGAGAATCACCTGAAGAATTTTCTTCAGAGCCTTCAGTTTTAAAACCATTTTGCTTCCAACACCAAGTGCACCTTTTCAGTGTGGACACAGAGGAAAATAATGCAGATACTGGAACATGCGGGAAACATTCAGCAGATCAGGTAGCATCTGTGGAGGGAGAAACAGAGTTGATGTTTCAGGTTTGTGGCCTTCTTTGCAAACAAGTGAAGGCAGTGATGAGCAGTGACCTGGTGGGTCCTTTCAAAGGATTCAAATTGAGGTATTGGGGGAAGCTGTAGGATTATTTAAGAGGGAGTTAAATCAAACGCACAAATAATGGTGATGTTTGTCATTGAAAAGAGAGATATGTTACTGAAGCTTTTCATCTCGCACTCATCAGCACGAATGCAAGAAGGCCAAATTTAAAATGACCAGAACAATTGTGGTATGGTATGGGCAGCACGGTGGCACAGTGGTTAGCACTGCTGTCTCAAAGTGCCGGGGACTCAGGTTCAATTCCTGCCTCGGGTGACTGTGTGGAGTTTGCACGTTCTCCCCATGCCTGCGTGGGTTTCCTCCGGGTGCTCCAGTTTCCTCCCACAGTCCAAAGATGTGCAGGTTAGGTAGATTGGCCATGCTAAATTGCCCCTTAGTGTCGGGAGATTAGGAGGGTAAATACATGGGGTTATGGGGATAGGGCCTGGGTGTGATTATTGTTGGTGCAGACTCAATGGGCCAATTGGCCTCTTTTGGCACTGTTGGGATTCTATGATAATTCTATGTCTAGGAGAACAGGGGTGCTGACTTGTTGGTAAGTTATCCCTGATTGGTCGAGGCATTGGTACAGAGAAAAAGTGGGCAATGCCATCGGCTCCCCAAGCTCCCGAGTGATTCAAAAAAAGGCACATGGATTGAACACATTCCTTTTGTTTGTAATGAACAGGTCCCTGTGTATGAATGTATGTTGCTTCTAGCAAGCATAAATGAGCCACCTTACGAGCTCGAATGATGAAATTAATTTGATTGTTAGTGTAGCTATTAGAAAACTCAGGATTGTTCAGCCAGTGCTGCCCAATCACATCTGACAGGAGATGTTTTATATTGCTAAAAGTGACATGCATTCATACACTTGGACCTGTTCTCTGCAAAGAAAAGAACTATATTGAAATCTTTCACATGTTTTGAAGAGTCTCAATTTATTTTCTTTGTTCTTTCATGAATAGGATAGCAATAGAGGGATACGGTCCCCGGAAGGGTAGGGGTTTTTAGTTCAGATGGGCAGCATGGTCAGTGCAAGCTTGGAGGGCCGAAAGGCCTGTTCCTGCGCTGTAATTTTCTTTGTTCTTTGTTCTTTCATGAATTACCAGGAGCTTAGGGAGTCAATAGCTCTTTGTCGCTCTCTCCAAGGGAACATTTCAGCCAGTGCCAACCAATCAGCATCCCTTGTCTCCTGTGTTATAAATTGTTGTTTTCGTTTGAAATTTGACGTTCTTGAGTTTGTCCTGATGAGTGCAAGATGAAAAGCTTCGCCAGCATGTCTCTATTTTCCACAATATTCAGATTCTGTATTAGTAAAGTCCCAGATGACCATAGGCTGCCCTTGCTTTGAGCAGGAGAGCTGACTGGTGCTGATTTAACCCAAGGATCACCACACCTCAGGCGAGGGGCAAGGTTGAGTAGGCAGGACTTCCATGTGTAACCTTAGCCGGTACGAGAATTGAACCCATGCTGCTGGCGTCACTCTGTATCACAAGTCAGCTTTCCAAGCTAACGACTCCCAATACTACAAAGTAATTGTATACCAGAGGTGAGTCTGTAAGCTCTGAATTATATTGATTGTACATAGACACGAACCATTTAATAGACTGGCTATTCAAACCTGTATATCATTCAACTAGCTATGGAGTTACTCTTAAAGTAATCTCATTAATTTCAAAACTCAGACTTTGGTCATTGTTATACTTAATCTGCAAAAATTAGTGCTCTTTCTGGGTGGGAACCTGTAATAAGTCTTCGCAGGCAGAAGTCCCTTCACCAATATCCCTTTATTTACAATTCCAACAGCAGAACACAGAGTGCTCTCAGTCAGCAGTCTACCTTTGGGAGTGCCAGAGGAACTGACACTCCTGGTTAAATACAAGGAAAAGACTCCCTGATTGGCCCATCAATTGGCTCCTTAATCTGGGAGTTCATACTCCAATAGGCCAACCTCAATGGCGTGATTGAAGTCGTTACAGAACCTCATTACGTCATGAGCAAGAATCCCGTTTCCCAACTCTTGCGAGATTTTTAGCCCACACGCCGGTTATGCTGTTGGCTCACGCAGGCTCAAAATCATCCTCACCATGTTTCCATCTCCGCATAAGCCTTATGCTGCCTGTCCATCGATAAAAAGAGGAAAAAAATGCACCAGGTACACTTGTGCACACCATTATGTAAAGATTCCCTCCGCTTAAGGGCATTAATAAAGCAGGTATGTTTTTATAAGTATCTGGGACTTCTGCGGGCAATGGTTCCAGAATCTTAATCGAGTTTAATTCACTGAATTTAAATTCTCCATCCACATGATGGGATTTAAATTCTTGTCTTGCAGATCACGAGGGAGATACATTTCATCAGCCTGGACAATCTCTGAGTTCCAAGCTACCAGCTTAACATCTAACTTGCTGCCAACCCAGTTAACAGGTGGAACTATTCTAAATATCTGCCCATTATAATTCTGCTTTCAACACACAGGAAGCATCTCATGCAGGATTTTTGCAGCTGCCTTCAACAAAGAAATGCAACAGTAAGTACATAATTTAGTTTCCACTGTACTGTACCACCATAGAAAGTTTATCTTAAATATTCTCCACATGTGCTGTGTGCGTGTTTGACTGGAAACTGGTTTCCAATCGACCGCTATGGTGTTTTGGGTACCTCGAGTATAGTGCATGATGCAATGTCTAATTTCCTCCTTGATTATTTGTCAAGAAAGGACCTAATTCTTTTGTGACTTTTAAGGGGCGTCTGGACAAATACATGAATACAGTAAGAAGTCTCACAACACCAGGTTAAAGTCCAACAGGTTTATTTGGTAGCACAAGCCACTAGCTTTCGGAGCGCTCCTCCTTTATCAGGTAAGTGGGACTTCTGTTCACAAACAGGGCATATAAAGACACAAACTCAATTTACAAAATAATGGTTGGAATGCGAGTCTTTACAGGTAATCAATTCTTAAAGGTACAGACAATGTGAGTGGAGAGAGGGTTAAGCACAGGTTAAAGAGATGTGTATTGTCTCCAGCCAGGACAGTTAGTGAGATTTTGCAAGCCCAGGCGAGTCATGGGGGTTACTGATAGAATTCCATCCAGAGAGTTTAAAGGGGTATTAGGAATGTGTTTGATGCCTTGGCATCTATTTCTGAGAATATTGGCATTTTTTCAAACACACCAGAGGTTGCAAACCTGCATGCAAACAATATAAAGACAATTCAAGCTTTAGAAAAGAAATCACAACTTTAGCTGATCTTATCTTTGTATTCATCATCTTTGCCTTTTCATAGAAACTTGGGCACTTTTTTTAGTTTATTCGTGGGACATGGGCACCGCTGGCTGGCTGGCGTTTATTGCCCATCTCTAGTTGCCCTTAAACTGAGTGGCTGGTCCATTTCAGAGGCAGTAGAGAGTCAGCCATATTGCTGTGTCTCTGGAGTCACATGTAGGCCAGACCAGGTAAGGCAGATTTCCTTCCCTGAAGGACACTAGCGAATCAGTTGGGTTTTTCCGAGAATCAGCACTGGTTTCATAGTCATCAGTAGATTCTTAATTCCAAATACTTTTTATTGAATTCAAATTCTACCACCTGCCGTGGCGGGATTTGAACCTGGGTCCCCAGAATATTAACTGAGTTTCTGGATTAATAGCCTAGCAATAATACCACTCGGCCATCGCCTCACCATCAGAGAATCAGCAGCCTCACCCACTCCAAACTGTTTGTAGTGCGCTCCATTACTTGAAAACATTTTTCAACACTGGCAAGGCAAGCATTTATTAGCTATTCCTAATTGCTCCTTATTGAGGTGTATAAAATCATGAGGGGCACAGATAGGGTGAACGCACGTGGGGCGAGATTTTACAGCCTCCCTCGGCAAGACCGGAAATTCCCACCTGAAGTCAACGGAGTGGGACTTCGCCCGCGTCGATTCCGTGGCGTGCAAGGTGGTAGAGTTCCGGCAATAAGTCTTTTTCCCAGGGAAGGGGAATTGAAAAACTAGAGGGCATGGGTTTAAGGTGAGAGGGGAAAGATTTAAAAAGGACTGAAGGGGCAACTTCTTCACCCAGAGGGTGGTGTGTGTATGGAATGTGCTACCAGAGAAAGTGGTTGATAGCAACATTTAGGTACAATAGCAACATTTAAAAAGCATTTGGATAAGCACATGGATGGGAAAGGATTAGAGGAATATAGGCCAAACACAGGTAATTGTGAGTAGCTGGGAGGGCACCATGGTCGGCATGGACCAGTTGGGCCGAAGGGCCTGTTTCCATGCTGTACTGCTCTATGACTCTGTGAGTCTAATAGTGGTAGTGAACTATCTTCTTGAACCATTGAGTTGTAGGTACACCCACCGTGCTGTTAGGAATGGCAGCGACAAGAAAAGGATAATGATTTCATTCTGATTGAGAATTGTTTGTGACTTGAAGGGGAACTTGCAGGTGGTGTTTTTCCCATAAGCCCTTGTTTTTCTCGGTAACAGAGGTTGTGGATTTTGAAGATGCTGTTCAGGAGTTTTGTCAGGTTGTTCTAGTGCATCTCGTAGATTGCTGACACTGTGCACAGTGGAGGAAGAGGATGTTTAAGGTGGTGAATGGGGTCTCAGTCAAGTTAACTGCTTTGTCGTGGAGGACATGAAGCTTCTTCAGTGTCACCAGAGCTGCACTCACCCAGGCAAATGGAGAGTATTCTATCACAATCCCAACTGTGCCTTGTAGATGGTACAGACTTTGCGGAGTTAGGTGTGGAGTTCTACATAACAGAATTTCAAGTCTTTCACCTGTTCCTGAAGCCACAATATTTATATGGCTGGTTCAGTTAAGCTTCAGGTCAATTGCAGCCCCCAGATTGTTGACAGGAGGGGCTTGATGATGTCAATATTATTTAATGTCAAAGAGTAGAGGGTTAGATTCTCTTTAGTTGGAGAAGGTCATTCCCTAGCATATGTGAGGCATGAAGACCAAGCCTGAATGTGGTCTAAACTATGTTGCATGTGCGTAAGAACATAAGAACTAGGAGCAGGAGTAGGCCAACTGGCCCCTCGAGCCTGCTCCGCCATTCAATAAGATCATGGCTGATCTTTTTGTGGATTCAGCTCTACTTACCCGCCCGTTCACCATAACCCTTAATTCCTTTACTGTTCAAAAATTTATCTAACCTTGCCTTAAAAACATTCAATGAGGTAGCCTCAACTGCTTCACTGGGCAGGGAATTCCACAGATTCACAACCCTTTGAGTGAAGAAGTTCCTCCTCAACTCAGTCCTAAATCTGCTCCCCCTCATTTTAAGGCTATGCTCCCTAGCTCTAGTTTCACCCACCAGTGGAAACAACTTCCCTGCTTCTATCTTATCTATTCCCTTCATGATCTCATATGCTTCTATAAGATCTCCCCTCATTCTTCTAAATTCCAATGAGTATAGCCCCAGTCTACTCATAAGTCACTGCTCTTATCCGGAATCAACCTAGTGAATTTCCTCTGAACCCCCTCCAGTGCCAGTATATCCTTTCTCAAGTAAGGAGACCACAATTTACACAGTACTCCAGGTGTGGCCTCACCAGTACCTTATACAGCTGTAGCATAACCTCCCTGTTTTTAAACCCCATCCCTCTCGCAATGAAGGACAAAATTCCATTTGATTTCTTAATTACCTGC
This sequence comes from Mustelus asterias, assembly GCF_964213995.1. NCBI lineage: Eukaryota > Metazoa > Chordata > Chondrichthyes > Carcharhiniformes > Triakidae > Mustelus > Mustelus asterias. Next base: position 39,745,102 of record NC_135813.1, read on the forward strand.
TGCACCTGTAAACCAACTCCTTGAGATTCCGGCACAAGGACACCCAGGTCCCTCTGCGCAGCAGCATGCTGCAATTTTTTACCATTTAAATAATATTCCATTTTGCTGTTATTCAGCCAAAATGGATGACCTCACATTTACCAATATTGTACTCCATCTGTCAGACCCTTGCCCACTCACTTAGACTATCTATATCCCTTTGCAGACTTTCAGCGTCTTCTGCAAACTTTGCTCTTTCACTCATCTTAGTGTCATCTGTGAATTTTGACACACTACACTTGGTCCCCAACTCCAAATCATCTATGTAAATCGTAAACAATTGCGGTCCCAACACTGATCCCTGAGGCACACCACTAGTCACTGATCGCCAACCAGAAAAACACCCATTTACCCCCACTCTTTGCTTTCTGTTAGTTAACCAATGCTCTATCCATGCTAATACATTACCCATAACACTGTGCACCTTTATCTTATGTAGCAGTGGTTGGTGCGGCACCTTGTCAAATCCTTCTGGAACTTGAAATACAGCAATCCATAGGTTCCCCATTGTCCACTGCACACGTAATGTTCTCAAAGAATTCCAGCAAATTAGTCAAACATGACCTTCCCTTCATGAACCCATGTTGTGTCTTCCCAATGGGATAATTTATATCCAGATGTCTCGCTATTTCTTCATAGACTTTCTTCTGCACCATAGACTACTTTGTCATTTCAGGAATGGTACTGAACACTGTAATCATAGACTCATGGAATATCTGCAATGAAGGAGGAGACTATTCGGCCCATCAAGTTTGCACTGACACTCTGACAGAGCAGCTTACCCAGGCCCTATCCCCGTTACGTAAGAACATAAGAACTAGGAGCAGGAGTGGGTCATCTGGCCCCTTGAGTTTGCTCCGCCATTCATTTAAGATCATGGCTGATCTTTCCATGGACTCAGCTCCACTTACCCGCCTGCTCACCATAACCCTAAATTCCTTTACTGTTCAAAAATGTATCTATCCTTGCCTTAAAAACATTCAATTACCCAATGTATTTACCCCACTAATCCCCCTAAATTATATACCCAAGGGGCAAATTTAGCATGGCCAATCAACCTAATCTGTACATCTTTGGTTTAATCATCAGTGAACATCCCCATTTCTGACCTTATGTTGGAGAGAAGGTCATTGATGAGGCATCTGAAGATAGTTGGGGCCTAGGACATGTCCGTGACGAACCCCTACAGTGATGTCCTGTGGCTGAGATGAAAGACTTTCAACAGTGATTACCAACTTCCTTTGTGCGAGCTGTGACTCCAACATCAGCCTCCCTGATTTCTATAGACTTCAATTCTGCTTGGGTTCCTTGATACCACAATTGGACAAATGCTGATTAGATGTCAAGGGCAATCGCTCTCATCTTCCCTCTTGAATTCGGCTCTTTTGTCTATGTTTAATCTATAAGGCTATAATAAGGTTTGGAGCCAAATGCCATTGGTGGAACTGAAACTGAGCATGGGTGAGCAGTTTGCTGATGAGTGAGTGCCACTTGACAGTACAGTTGGCGACACATTCCATGGCCTTGCAGGTGATGAGAGTGGACTGATGGTATAGTAATCGGTTAGATTGGATTTTTCCTGTTTCTTGTGGACAGAACATAACTAGGCAATCTTCCACATTGTCAGCTGGATGCTACTATTATGGCTCATAGAATCATAGAATGGCTACAGTGCAGAAGGAAGCCATTTGGCCCATCGCCCCTGCATTGACAACAATCCATTCCAGGCCCTATCCCTGTAACCCCATGCATTTACCCTACTAATTCCCCTGACATGAGGGGGCAATTTAGCATGGCCAATCAACCTAGCCCGCACATCTCTGGACTGTGGGAGGAAACCAGAGCACCCGGAGGAAACCCACGCTGACATGGGGAGAACGTGCAAACTCCACACAGACAGTGACCCGAGGCTGGAATTGAAGCCGGGTCCCTGGCACTGTGAGGCTGCAGTGCTTACCATTGTGCCACCGTACCTTAGTGGAATAGCTTGGTTAAAGACGCAGCTAGTTATGCAGCACAATCTTCCATACTACAGCTAGCATTTTCCCTCTGAAATGGTGTAGCAAGGCACTCAGTTGTATCAAATTACTCTGTAAGGTTGCAGTGTGGGTGTACCTACACCACATGGACTGCTGAGGTTCAAGAAGGCACCTTCTCGGGGGAACGTCGGGAGTGGGCAATAAATAGTGGCCTGCCACTGATGCTGACATCAAGAACAAATAAAGGAAAATAAATGAGACATGTACTCGGATTCTCCGACTTGCCTCTGGCTGGGATTATCTGGTCCCGCTGCTGTGTGTGAAGGTTTGGCTGAGCGCCAAATTCTTCGTACTCATTGGCAGCGGTAGTGAGACAGTAACAAACCGGGACTCCAGTGATAATGGCAAGAGCACGAATAAATTAGATTATATACCTGGAGGTGGGAATGTAAATGGGAGATTTAATAAAGGAATTAAAAATGAAGTACTGATGAGGGTAGATAGGAGTCAATTGTTTCTTCTATTAGGGGAATGTAAACTAATTGCATAGCAACATTCAAACCACTGTTACATAAAAATTAAACAAGAGAATATCTCATTAATATTATGTTGATGTGAAATTGCACTTTAACCTTGGATGCTGAATTAAGTGAAATGATACTTGAGAAACAAAGATGTTAAGGAGAATCGATGGAGAATTGGCATTGAAACAGTGAAGTGGCCCTCATTACTAAATAGACTATTCCTGTTTCCATGTACTCTGCCAATATCTCAGAAGAAGTCGCTATATTGTGCCAGGGTGACATTTCTTCACTGCTCCGACAGTCATCTTTTGCTTTCTCAGGATGAGATAGCCAGTTTAGTGTTGATTGATGCCAAATTAGGAGCAGAGTCCTTTTGTCTTGGGTCATGGTTGCGACTGAATGAAATAAAACCATTTGACGGGATGGCACGGTGGCACAGTGATTAATACTGCTGCTTCACAGCGCCAGGGACATGGGTTCAATTCCAACCTTGGGTGACTGTGTGGAGTTGGCACGTTCTCCCCGTGTCTGTGTGGGTTTCCTCCCACAGTCCAAAGATGTGTGGGTTAGGTGGATTGGCCATGCTAAGATATCCCTAAGTGTCCCAAGATGTGTAGGTTAGAGGGATTAGCGTGGTAAATACGTGGGATTATAGGGATAGGGCTTGGGTGGTATACTGTCAGAGAGTCGATGCAGACTCGATGGGCTGCTTGGCCTCCTTCTGCATGGTAGGGATTCTATGACAGGCTGTTGCCAATAACCACAGTGTCAGTGAGAGTGACTGGAGTTTTGGCTTGAGCGCCAAATTTTCCATTCTCGCTCGCATCGGGTCCTGCCAGGGGCGAGACCAGAGAATTCTATCCAAAGGATTAAATCGAGGAACTCGACTGCTAAAAGCGCCAGATAAAGTCCCAAAATCCTGGGCAACATAAATTGATCTAAAAATCTGTTGCCCAAATGGTGTAAAGACAGAATCATCTGCTAATTGAAATGATAACTGTTCCATTGGATTGTGCTGAAATATCAAGCTCAAAGCGCTTAACTTCTCTTGTGGTTATAATATTCTCTTCTCCAAATGCTTTTTTATCACACGCCAAAGATTCATTATTGCCGTTGAAATCATCTTTCATTCTATCTTGTTTCATTCGCAGTGACTCTTTTTCTCAAAATGGCAGTGGGTTTCAATAGAATCCTCATCACTTTGACTGGTTACTTGTTCATCAATACAAGTAATATTATTTGTGACCTCTCCCCCAAAAAGTCTCACTTCTTTCTAGATGTATCATCCATCATCTTTTTGTGTGTCATGCCGGGGAAATGTAAAGTGTTTGCAACTATCTTCAAATGCAGACAGTTCAATCAAAACTGCCACCAACCGCAGCCAGCAGTGTCTCCAGAAAGTTATACAGCAATTTCATTGCAAAGTGGCTCATCTCGAAAATTTCTCTGATGAGAGCTACTCGATATTGGATCGTAACTCATTTTCACTAGCAAATTGAAAGCGATCGTAAAATCCTAGGAATTTGAGCACAAAGATAGCCGTTTCAGCCCTTTGATGACTGTGCCATCACACGGTGATGGGGTTTATTACACAACATGGGGAAAAGTAATTTTCTGTTGATTATAGTGGCTGGATATTATAAACTGGACCACGAGGAATGTACAGAACATTTTGAGATCATCTGTTTGATGGTTGCGATATAAAAGCAATATGTTGAACTGTAACGTTGCCCCTTTGATTTCAATTGCCAGTAATAAAGGCCCTATTGACCCTATTTGAAAATAGGTTCTCACAATGTAGGCACTCTTGGAAAGTGTGATAACCCCAGGACTTGCATGGAGAATCACTGATTGACCTCGCTGTCAGACTCATTGAATACGAGTTCCCCGGAATTGGTAATTAACTAACCAGGTAGAGCTCGTATACAGGGCCCTGTATAAAGCAAGCCCCTGAGTGGGTCCATTATTCCTTAGTCCTGGTTGAGACCTGTTGTGTTCACTGCAGGCTTGTGTGGTTTTTGCTTTACTTTAATTTGATTTGATTTATTATTGCCACATGCATTAGTATGCAGTGAAAAGTATTGTTTCTTGCACGCTATGCAGACAAAGCATACCGGACATAGAAAAGGAAAGGAGAGAGTGCAGAATGTAGTGTTACAGTCATAGCTAGGGTGTAGAGAAAGATCAACTTAAAATGAGGTAGGTCCATTCAAAAGTCTGATGGCAGCAGGGAAGAATCTGATCTTGAGTCGATCGGTGCGTGATCTCAGACTTTTGTATCTTTGTCCCAATGGAAGAAGGTGCAATAAAACACTGTTCCTTTACAGCCTACTCCTGGAGTTATCAAAGAAAGCAACACATTTATTGACTACTCCTAGTTACCCTGAGAAGATGCTGTAGGGCGTCAGCCAGAGTGACTTGTTGGCCAAATCGAGCAGGGTCAGCATGTTCCTTTTCCAGAAGGTCCTGAATAGACTTGTTTTGTTCTGACATTGGGGAAGATATTACAGCCATTTTTACTTTGTCCTTGTGCCAACCCAGACAGTACCAGGTTTATTGAATTTAAAGTTCAATTGTGAACACATGACCACCAGATTGCATGTTCAGTATTATAACCATTAAGCTTATCGTACCCACATTTAGGATCTGCTGAACATTTTATAAACTCACTCAGCTTATTTAATTATGTGACACGTGGGCATTGCAGACCACACTCTGGCAACATAAATGATCTTGAAGACCAGGAACAGTACATGCTATGGAGCCAAGAGTGCATACTGTGCAGCTAACTCAAAAAGGAATAGGAATGCTTCACAAGGCTGCCCTGAGGAGAAAATAAACCCATCTGACTACCCAGGGTGATGATGCCATCTATGCACCAAGTTAGTACACAGAAATCCCAGATCCACTCAGCACTTGCTGCTGGAAGTGCTTCCTAAGGTTAAAATGCACTTGGATGTCCCAACAATCCTGTTGCTGTTTGTTCACAGCAATCCAGTGGCCCCAGAGCTGTCTTGCCAGCGTGTCCTCTGCACAGTTGCCATTTATTACTTTGGAGAAAGGGGAGCTCATTTATTGCGGCACGGTAGCACAGAAGCTAACACTGCTGCCTCACAGTGCCAGAGATCCAAGTTCAATTCCGGCCTCGGGTCTGTGTGGAGTTTGTACATTCTCCCCGTGTCTGCGTGGGTTTCCTCCGGGTGCTCCGGTTTCCCCATTCCAAAGATGTGCGGGTTAGGTTGATTGGCCATGATAAATTGCCCCTTCGTGTCACGGGGATTAGCAGGGTAAATAGATGGGTTAGAGAGATATATACGACCTGGATGGGATTGTTGTCGGTGCAGGCTCGATGGGCCAAATGGACTCCTTCTGCACTGTAATGATTCTATGGTTTGATGATCCGATCATCTCAAATGCTGTTTCTGCAATTCATGGCTTGGGAACCATTGGCTTAGGGTAGATGGAGCTGGGACGCACTAAGTTGCAGCAACAGTCACATGAGGACCCAATTTACGCAGTAAACATATGTGTCACTTATATCAGCAGGGTACAAAATGAATATTGAGAGCAAGTGAATTTTGTGAAATTTTAATCTGTGGCTTGAGAGTAGGAGAAAAATGACAAGATTTCTGTGTTGAAATTTTACAAGTAACATCTATTATTTTTATTCCTGTTTCCTAGGAAACCAAAATGTAATAGATTGCTCTTCATCATGCACTATTCAGGTCCCTTCAATTAGGTGTGCACCCTAACAACAGCACTGGTCAAGGTTACCAATGATATCTTGTGTAATTGCAACCAGAATGGTTTAATTCCCTCACCATCGCTAACCTCTCCCTTGTATTCAATAGTGTCAGCCATCCCATCTTCTCGAGCGCATTTCTTCCCAAGAGTTGCCTTCCCCCCCGGTTCCCTTCAGCTCTGTCAAGGCACTCAACACTGAGCTGCAACTAAATAAAGCAGAGTTTATTACCAGAAGGCATGTTGGGGAGATGAACTCTCGGCTGTGCCAAGGAGATGACTCAACTTGCATTCGTACAAAGCATAAATGTTATTGTTGCACTTGTTCAGTCAGCCGCCGGTCCCAATATACAGCCTCCTTTGTTTTACATATCAGTTCCCAAGGCCAGCTGGCTGAGACTATTCATTCAGTTCCCTTCTAAGGCCGGAATTCTCCCAAAAAAGTTTCGAGTGTTGAATTCAAGGGAAAACTGGAATACTTCATGCTGGTTTCTTCGGGAGTTCAGACTAGAATCTCCCACATTCTGTGCAATGCAGAGGCCAGCAATGTGAATATCATTAAATTTCAGGGGGCGGGGCCTATTCCCACCAATCAGGCTGAAACCAGCGGGTCTCTGCGCATGCGCCGTGGCCCCCAAATGTCAGCCTCCCGTTTGCTGACCAGCTCAATCACAACCAGCCACAGTGCGGGGGGTCCCCCAATACCCCCACAGCCCGATCACGGCATCCCCAACCATTCCAAAGCCAGCCTCAACCCCCCCCCCCCCCCGGACCACTCTGATCTCCAGCCCCCCCTATATACCCCGCCCCCAGTAGTAGTGCCAATCCCTTCTTGCAGTGCAGACACTCCCACCCCCCCCGTAGACCTCCCATCACCAGCTGACCTTCCCCCCAGCCTGCTCCGATCTTCAGCCCTCCTCCCACCGGCAGTCCCCTGCCCCATGGGCAGTGCAAGGGAGCACAGGCTGGCACTACCAGGGTACCAATTACCCAGTGGGCAACACCCCCATGCCGCCCAACCCTCTGTGGGGCTCCGATTGCCCCCCTTCACTCTAGTGGGCTCAGGTCACTCGTTCCCCAAAAGAGGGGAGCTAGTGTAATCCCCGCTGGAGTGAAACACTCTGGCAGGGTGGGAGAGGCTAGCGGGCCCAGAGATTTCAATCCCAGGCCTGCTAATTACATTTAAACGACATCACGATAAGGTTAAAATTATTTACCTGGTTTTCCTGCCAGTTTCCAGTGCGGATCCAACAGTGCTGGAAATCCGGCGCTGGAAAATATGGACGTGGTGGAAATGCATGTGTGAATCCCGTGCATGCCCGGCCGTAAGATTCTCCCACTACGATGCGTTAGAAAATTAGCACAGCCGGGTGGGAGAATCGCCCCCTATGTTTCCTTCCCGCCCAACCCTGGTCAAGTCTCGGCACTTCTCAATGAATTGCATTTATTAGCTCTTTACAGTGTTAGAGGTCCCCAGCATTTATAATACGAAATCCCACTGTTCGTCACATTGTCAAACATCCTTTGATTCCCCACTTTGCATCGTAGAGATTATATTACGTGAGGAGGTTGCAGGATGCTGACTGGACAACAAAGATGGTTGGCTGCAGCCTGGAAGGAATTCCTGGTTTGGAAATCACCCGTCATCGAATGGGTTGGCTGAAAGGGCGGTGCAGACTTTTAAGCTCAGCATGAAGAAGCAACCGTAGCATCCACAGAGACAAAACTGGCAAGACCACAGCGCTATCCCTCAAACAACGACAGGATATCTCCAGTGGAACTGGTAATGGGAGGAAGGCTTCGGACAAGATTAAGCTTACTGTTCCCAAACCTGGCAGGGAGGGTGGAGTCCCAACAAGAAAACCAGATGAACCATGATTCTGCAAGGATGGAAGGAACGCTCAACATCGGTGACCCAGTCCACATGATGAATTTTGGGGATGGTCTCAGTTGAGTCCCTGGGATCATAACAAAAAAAAACGGGGGCCGTGTCTTAGAAGGTCTAAGTTCCAAGCTGAATTGTCAGAAAACACCTGGACCATCTCAGGGGTAGGAAGTCTGTGCCAGAACCAGCCTCATTACCAGCCACGGTGTTGACCACTGCCAGCATTGAGCCATGACTGGATGTTGAACCTACACCTGACCCTTGCGGTGATGAGATGGATTCTGAGATGAAAGCAGAAGAGGTTCACGCCATCACTGAAGCAAGATCTCAGGAAAAACCAATGGCATTATGACACTCCCTTGGGAAGCGAAGGTATCAATCCGTTACACACCCCTTGGTCCTGCCTCCAATCAGCCCCAGGCTGATTGCTAAGCAGCAGAAAAGGCCCTCCTGAGGCAGGGGTTTGGGTGAAGAAATTGATGTGAGTGGGGAGGAATATTATGATGGTCACAAGGTGTGGTGAACCATAGTGGATTACCACTATGGGTACTTGTACATATGTTACTCTTGTTACTGTTGGGGTTAGGGTTGGGGTGTTCCACCTGTTAGCATTGTTCTGTGGTACACTCCGTTTGGCTCCGCCTTCTTATAGGGGTATAAAGGTCACTGCCACTTCCTAGTGACCCTTAGTCTGGGATAGTATTGCTTAGCAGTATGCTCTATTCTTGTTGCGAATAAAAGCTTTTATTCCCGGGTACGACGTAGCCTCCCGAGTGAATTAATCGCGCAACAATTTTATTCGCAACAAATTTTGTTCAAAAAAAAATGGAGCAGATGCTGAAACCCGATCGGCTAACCTTGGATCCGGGTGCCGCGGGAGCGTCGAACACTTTCGACCATTGGTTGAAGTGCTTCCAGGATTACATCGACGCCTCGACAGCAGTCCAGACCGACGCCGACAGATTGCGGGTCCTCCACGCAAGGGTGAGCGACACTGTGTATGCAACAATCCGTGATTCCCAAGATTACAAAGAGGCCATCGAATTACTCAAGAAGCTGTACCATAAACAGCCGAACGAAATTCATGCTCGTCACCTATGAGCCACTCGACGGCAGCAGCCCGGCGAAACGACGGGACAGTACCTGCGCGAACTTCAACAGCTAGCCAGAGCCTGCAATTGCAAGGAGGTGTCGGCTACTCAATACACCAACGATCTGATCCGAGATGTGTTCGTGGCGGGAATCGGCTCATCCTATATTCGCCTGCGGCTGCTAGAGCAGGGTAACTTGGACCTGGCTAAGACGGTAGAATTGGCTGATGCGATGGAAACGGCCTCCAGAAGTCTTGAAACCTACCCCACCGACCACGTGGGAACATCGTGGCAAGTACAGCCACCGACTCAACTGTACCCGGCGGCTCCTCGGAACTGCACGATAATGCTCTCAACGTCAGACCTGACGGCTGCGGCAGCTCCTGGAGGCCCACGGTGCTATTTCTGTGGATTGGTGAAGCACCCTCGTCAGAGATGTCCGGCCAGGATGGTGTTTTGCTCCGCCTGTGGGAAGAAAGGGCACTATGCAAAAGTGTGCCGAGCAAAGACCCCTTCCAAGCCAAGCAGTGCTGCGTGTGACTCCCCAGGATCCGTCTCCTCGTCTCCGGCCTCGTCGATGTCTTCAACCACGTGCGACTCACGGGCGCCGCCATTTCTGATGACGACGACGCAAGACACGTGTGACCTGCGGGTGCCGCCACTTTCAACGCCATCGACCATGTACGATCCGTGGGCGCAGCCATTTTGGTCGACACCGGGCGCAGAAGACCAGCAGGGGTCCTCGTCGTCGACTATCTCAGCTGCCTGCAGTTACACTCGGGATCCAACAGTGGCGCCAATCATCCTGGACCAGGCCAAGCCTCACAGACTTGACAAGTCCATGATGGACATAGAGGTAAACGGACGCCTGACACATTGCTTGTTTGACAGCGGGAGCACGGAGAGTTTCATCCATCTGGATACCGTGAAACGGTGCGCTCTCCACGTGCAAACTGTCAGGCAGACAATCTCTATGGCGTCGAGGTCCCGATCTGTTATTGTTCTTGGGAGCTGTGTGGTAACCTTAACGGTGCGGGGCACAGTTTACGAGAACTTCAGGCTCCTCGTGTTGCCGCACCTTTGCGCTCCGGTACTCCTGGGGCTAGACTTTATGGTCCACCTGAAGAGTGTGACCCTGCAGTACGATGGGCCACTCCCTCCACTTTCAGTGGGAGAACAGCAGCCTCCAAATTGTCCAGCGCGCTCCACATGCAGTCTCTCGACACTCAAAATTACCCCGCCTTCCTTATTTGAGAATCTCGTGCCGGACTGCAAGCCCATCGTGACTAAGAGCAGGCGTTACAGCGCTGAGGATCGGATCTTTATTCGATCTGAGGTTCAGCGGCTCCTCAGGGAAGGGGTCATTCAACCGAGCACTAGCCCATGGAAGGCACAAGTTGTGGTGGTCAAGACGGGATGGTCATAGACTATAGTCAGACCATTAATAGGTACACGCAGCTGGACGCGTATCCTCTCCCGCGCATATCTGACATGGTCAACCAGATTGCGCAGTACCGGGCGTTCTCCACCATCGACTTGAAGTCAGCCTACCACCAGCTCCCCATTTGCCCAGAGGACCGAAAATACACGGCCTTTGAGGCGGATGGCCATCTCTACCACTTCTTGAGAGTCCCTTTCGGCGTCACTAATGGGGTCTCGGTCTTCCAGCATGAGATGGACCGAATGGTGGACCAAAACGGGCTATGGGCTACCTTCCCGTACCTGGACAACGTCACTATCTGCAGCCATGACCAGCAGGACCACGACGCCAACCTCCAGAAGTTTCTACGCACTGCGTCTCTCCTGAACCTGACCTATAACAGGGAGAAGTACGTATTTAACAAGCACCGCCTAGCAATCCTCGGATACCTGGTGGAAAACGGGGTCATCGGCCCCGATCCAGAGCGTATGCGTCCCCTCCCTCCTTGAAGTTCCCCTATCCACGAGCATCAAAGCACTGAGAAGATGCTTAGGCTTCTTCTCGTACTATGCACAGTGGGTCCCCATTACGCGGACAAAGCCCGTACGCTCATAAAGTCTACCTCTTTTCCCCTGACAGCAGAGGCTCGTCTAGCCTTTGAAGGGATAAAAGCCGACATCGCGAAAGCCACGATGCACGCTGTCGACGAGTCCATCCCCTTTCAGGTGGAGAGTGATGCATCTGATTTCGCCCTGGCCGCCACACTTAACCAGGCGGGCAGGCCCGTCGCCTTTTTCTCTCGCACCCTCCAAGGCCCTGAAATTCGGCACTCCTCTGTGGAAAAAGAGGCTCAGGCCATTGTGGAGGCCGTACGGCATTGGCGCCATTATTTGGCTGGCAAACGATTTACCCTGCCTTCATGTTCAACAACACGTTAAAGGGAAAAATTAAGAATGATAAAATCTTGAGGTGGAGAATCGAACTCTTCACCTACAACTATGATATCATGTACCGTCCGGGGAAGCTCAATGAGCCCTCAGATGCCATGTCGCATGGAACATGTGCCAGTGTGCAAGAGGACCGGCTACAGGCCCTCCACAATGATCTCTGCCATCCGGGGATCACTCGGCTCTTCCATTTTGTAAAGGCCCGGAATCTGCCCTACTCCATAGAAGATGTCAGGTCGATAGCTTGAAGCTGCCAGGTATGTGCAGAGTGCAAGCCGCACTTCTACCGGCCTGACAGGGCACACCTCATTAAGGCCACTCGCAATTTTGAACGACTGAGTGTCGATTTCAAGGGCCCCCTTCCTTCGACAGATCGGAATGTGTATTTCCTCAACGTGGTTGACGAGTACTCCCGATTCCCCTTTGCCATCCCCTGTTCTGACATATCCTCTGCCACGGTCATCAAAGCCCTGCGGAGTCTTTTTACCCTGTTCGGCTACCCCAGTTATATCCACAGTGATAGGAGTTCGTCGTTTATGAGCGGCGACTTGAGGCAATACCTGCTCTCTCAAGGAATTGCCTCAAGTAGGACTACGAGTTACAACCCCAGGGTAACGGGCAGGTCGAGAGAGAAAACGCTACAGTCTGGAAGGCTGTCTTACTGGCGTTAAGGTCTAGGGGTCTTCCAGTCTCCCGTTGGCAAGAGGTACTTTCTGATGCGCTCCATTCAATCCGGTCCCTCCTGTGTACGGCAACCAACGCTACCCCACATGAGCGGATGTTTACCTTCCCTAGGAAGTCTTCCTCTGGGACCTCACTGCCGTCTTGGTTGACGTACTCAGGACCTGTCCTCCTGCGGCGGCATGTTAGGGCCCGCAAGTCCGACCCTTTGGTTGAACAGGTCCATCTCCTCCACGTCAACCCTCAATATGCCTATGTGGCATATCCTGACGGGCGAGAGGACACGGTCTCTGTCAGAGATCTGGCACCTGCAGGGGACCTGGAAACCCCCGTCACTCCCGCACCCCTGGTTAGGATTCCTTTGCCCATTCTCTCCCCTCCTGACACGCGCGGGCAGTATCGGGACCTCAACTTAATCCTCTTACTCCCGTGTACAGCTTGCCTGAGTCCAAGAGATTGTCGCCACCTCGAGGTCCACAGGTGTGTGAGGAACGGGAGGAGTCACTGGACACCACCCCGGAGAGAGGGACACCACGGTCACCAGAACCGGCACTGGAGCCAGTGCTGCGGAGGTCGCAGAGACGGTGCGGACCTCCGATACGACTGAACTTGTGAACATATGGACAGTTTGTATTGTCTCTTTACCCCACTGGCCTTTGTTTTTAAAGGAGGGGTGAATGTGGTGAACCATAGAGGGTTATCACTCTGGGTACTTGTACATATGTTACTCTTGTTACTGTTGGGGTTAGGGTTGGGGTGTTCCACCTGTTAGCATTGTTCTGTGGTACACTCCGTTTGGCTCTGCCTTCTTATAGGGGTTTTAAGGTCACTGCCACTTCCTAGTGACCCTTAGTCTGGGATACTATTGTTAAGCAGTATGCTCTATTCTTGTTGCGAATAAAAGCCTTTATTCCCGGGTACGACCTAGCCTCCCGAGTGAATTAATCGCGCATCACAAGGGATCATCAATTGATCTCACTGTGGGCCTCGTTGAAGATGAACTCCCCTATTAAGCGAGTGGAGATTCACTCAGTGAGGAAGGGAGAGCGGGGGAGGTTTAAAACCAGCTGGTTCCACTCAGGCCGGCAGTTGAAAGACTTTGGGGATGATCTGTACTCTGTAGCCACAGAAGTGGTACATTTTGCATGTTATAAATAAAGGGTGTTGACGACAAAAGGCTGGTTTCGGCAAGGTTATTACAGTATGGGCATGCTCCTTCTGTCTGCAGGGTTCAGGGCTGTATGTGTGAATATATGTGAACTCTAGCATGTGTAAATGAGGCACACACATGTCTATTTGCAGCAATGCAACCAAATGACTAAAATTTAAATTGTGAAGTGATTAGACTGTGCGAGGATGGGGATTTGCAGTCCGAAAAATGTGCGGGATAGATGCATTGGCCATGCTAAATTTCTCCTCAGTGTACCCAAACAGGTGTCGGAGTGTGGCGACTAGGGGATTTTCACAGTAATTTCATTGCAGTGTTAATGTAAGCTTACTTGTGACACTAATAAATAAACTTAAACAGACATCTCCAATCATCAACCTTGGAGATATTTGAACAGTGACCATTGTGTTGAGCACTGACTTATGGAGGCAGCATGAAGTGAATATTTTGTGATCGATGATTTAAAAAAGGAACATATCCTGAATTAAAATTGTCACTCAAAGAGGTAAATGGAGAGTAATGTATCGAGGGAAGGCAGGTTCAAGGTAACAAATACGTCGACTAATGGCTCACATTCCAAACTCATCGACAATGAACTCAACTAGTTATTGTCAGTACAAAAACACACTACACCAGCATCTTTTCAGCATGGCTGCAGCCACATTTTGAGTAGAAAGCAGAGTATTAGTTTTCAGTGAAGTACAAAGCAATATCATTGACAGCAGAACTGATGATTATTTAAGAACTACACAATGCTTATTAACTGTCACTCATGCTACGAAATGGAGTTTACTGAATCACCAGAGATTGCGCAGTTCCAGACTGCCACATCTTGTCAGTGTTTGCTCCAACTAAGCATTTTGTCCATCAATATTTTCCTCAACAGCGTCTTAATGATGGACGGAATTTTACCGGCACGTCTGCCCACGGTTCGTATGATCCCGCCCAAGGCTAATGGAGAATGCCGTTCTCCGAGCCTCGCCCACCCCCAGAGGGTAAAATTCCGGCTGATATTGAGGGTTGTTTGTCTTTCCTTCCCCATACTCCACAGGAACCCTGGGCGGATGCAATCAGGTCCTTGCATCTTTTCCTCTTTAGCTTATTAAATAAAATGGAAGTGTCAGATGTTATGTTAAGATTTATCAACTCACTTTTAACCAGATGAGGGTTTAACTCCATTGAAATGCTTTCTTCTTTTTGAGAACACTGAGTACTGGTTAATTATCCTCACCTATTTCCATTCATTCTGCCATAGCTCACCATCTGTGGAGATGGCAAGTCAAGTTCAACATGTTTCTCTTTACTGAAACGTTTGTGGAATATTTCTCTGTTAAATATTCATGAGAGTGTCTGCTCCTGCCCCCTCCTTGTTAACATGATCCTTTTCTTAACCTCTGTCTTAATTTTCTCATATTCTCTCTTCTTTTATCCCTAAAGGCCCCTTCTTCAGTGTTGTCACTGCACGGTGACACAGTAGTTAGCTCTGCTGCCTCGCAACGCCAGGGAGCTGGGTTTGATTCTCAGCTCGGGTCACCGTCTGTGTGGAGTTTGCACATTCTCCCCATGTGTGGGTTTCCTCCGGGTGCTCCGGTTTCCTCCCACAGCCCAAAAGATGTGTGGGGTGAGATTCTCCCAAAAGAATTCTAAGTGTCGAATTCACGTCGAAACTGGAGTAAATCCCACTGGGTTTTTTTCAGTGGGATTTTCAAAATGAATCTCCCACACTCTGTGCATCACAGAGCGCCCTGGCGTGAATCACACTTAAAATCAGTGAGTGGGGCCTATTCCCACTGGAGAGGCTGGCAACATAGTGCTGAGTGGGCCAATGCGCATGCGCCAATCTGTCAGAGTGGAATTCGGCACATGTGCAGTAGCCCTGCACTGCTGACCTCCCGATCGCTGGCCAGTGATTGAGCTGGCCAGCCCCATGACTATGCTGGCTGTGCGATCCCTCCTCCCACCCCCTGATTGCTGGCCTCCCAGACAAGTCCAGGCCCCCCCGCCGCATCACAAGTAAGGTTTACATTAACACTGCAATGAAGTTACTGTCAAATTCCCCCAGAGGCCACACTCTGGCGCCTGTTCAGGTCAATGCACCAAACCAGCATGTCTTTTAGACTGTGGGAGGAAACCGGAGCACCCGGAGGAAACCCACGCAGACATGGGGAGAATGTGCAGACTCTGCACAGACAGTGACCCAAGCTGGGAATCGAATATGGGTCCTTGGCGCTGTGAGGCAGCAATGCTAACCACTGTGCCATCATGCGCTGTTCAGATGCCCTGCTGACAGCACCTTACCATGATGGAATCAATGGAAAGTTTATATGCAAGTGCAAATCTAACAAACATTGCTCACAATAAAATCTGGGCCGATTATAGAGTCATAGAGGTTTACAGCATGTAAACAGGCCCTTCGGCCCAACTTGTCCATGCCGCCCTTTATTGTTTAAAACCCCTAAGCTAATCCCAATTGCCCTCATTTGGCCCATATCCCTCTAAACCCATCGTACCCATGTAACGATCGAAATGCTTTTTAAAAGACAAAATTGTACCAACCTCTACTGTTATCTCTGACAGCTTGTTCCAGACACTCGCCACCCTCTGTGTGAAAAAATTGTTCCTCTGGACACTTTTGTATCTCTCCCCTCTCACCTTAAACCTATGCCCTCTAGTTTTAGACTCCCCTACCTTTGGGAAAAGATATTGACTATCTAGCTGATCTGTGCCCCTCATTATTTTATAGACCTCTATAAGATCACCCCTCAGCCTTCTACGCTCCAGAGAAAAAAGTCCCAGTCTATCCAGCCTCTCCTTATAACTCAAACCAACAAGTCCTGGTAGCATCCTAGTAAATCTTTTCTGCACTCTTTCTAGTTTAATAATATCCTTTCTATAATAGGGTGACCAGAACTGTACACTGTATTCCGAGTGTGGCCTTACCAATGTCTTGTACAACTTCAACAAGACGTCCCAACTTCTATATTCAATGTTCTGACCAATGAAACCAAGCATGCTGAATACCTTCTTCACCACTCTGTCCACCTGTGACTCCACTTTCAAGGAGCTATGAACATGCACCCCTAGATCTCTTTGTTCTGTAACTCTCCCCAACGCCCTACCATTAACTGAATAAGTCCTGCCCTGGTTCAATCTACCAAAATGCATCACCTCGCATTTATCTAAATTAAATTCCATCTGCCATTCATCTGCCCACTGGCCCAATTGAGCAAGATCCCGTTGCAATCGGAGATAACTTTCTTCACAGTCCACTATGCTACCAATCTTGGTATGATCTGCAAACTAAATTCTCATCCAAATCATTCATATAAATGACAACTTGGACACAACTTGATTACTTGGAATGAACTTCAACTTGAACTCTCAGCTCCACACTGTTTGCTCAATTTTCAAAACTATTGTATTTTTCGAAAATTGATAATTTCCTTTTGACTCACATTCAGCAATGGTTACAAAGATAATGGGAAAGGCAGGATTATCTTGTCTGTCAAAGCTGCCCCAATCAGTTATGATGCCAGAAGCATCATGATTTCTACCCACCAAAAATCTACCGGGAAAGGTAAAAAGAAAAGTTAATTTCGGGAAAAATTCTTGTAAGTTGCTCTTGCTGGTTTGAACAATACACGACGCTCTTCTTAACATCGCTCCCCTCAACATTCTCCTCTGCCTGTCTTTCCTCAAGTCAAAGAAAGAAATGGCCTCATGAGCTTCAGCTAGAGGAAGAACAATATTCATCTCAGTCCATTGAGAGATTTTAAAGTTTGTAGCTTTGACCTTTCAGGCACAAATGTTACGGTTCGGAGATGAACAGCATTGTGATGGCGAAGTTATAGTGCAGAGGTCATTTAGTGGCACTGCACTCCTTGAATAAATAACTTGCACCATTATTCCCTGTGATATTTCATTGTTTTGAGATCTGTGAAAATGGAGTGCCAAGAAACCGCCTTAAGTTGATAGGTCACAATAGGTCATTGTCCATTCGCTAGATCACTTCTGGTTCAACTCTGTGTTCACTGCAGCACCTTCATTAGAAATTGTTCTCACCACTAAAGAGCAGTGCCAACGTACAGTGAAAGCCTAGCAGAAGTATTGGTAGTTAGCACAGCTGTCTCACAGCACCAGAGACCTGGGTTCGATTCCAGTCTTGAGTCACTGTCTGTGTGGAGTTTGCATGTTCTCCCCGTGTATTTCCTCTTGGTGCTCCCAGTTTCCTCCCATTATCTAAAGATTAGGTGGATTGGCCATGATAAATTGCCCCTTAATGCCCCAAGATGTGTAGGTTAGGTGGATTAGTCACGGTAAATACATAGGGTTATGGGGATAAGACAGGGGATAGGCCAGGGTAAGATGCTCTGTCAGAGAGTCAGTGCATTGTAGGAATTCTATAAGACCATAAGATATAGGAGCAGAATTAGGCCATTCAGCCCATCGAGTCTGCTCCGCCATTCAATCATGGCTGATATTTTCCTCATCCCCATTTTCCTGCTTTTTCCCCATAACCCTTGACCCCCTTATTAATCATCAGTTTTCCAGTTAATTTGCCATTGGAGGATCAGGGAACATAATAGTGCAATATTGCTGTTGCTGAAAGAAAGAGACATGCACGCTGTCCAAGTTTTTCATCTTGGACTCTTCAGGACAGATGCAAGAGTGCCAAATTTCAAACAATTTATTCTATGTGGGCAAAGGGATGCTGAATTGTTGGAAAGTAGACTCTGATTAGGTGAGAGATTGCCATGGCAAATGCACCAGGGACTTATTGCCTTCTTCTGCTTTTGTTTATTCAA
The DNA here is from genome assembly GCF_964213995.1 of Mustelus asterias. Lineage (NCBI taxonomy): Eukaryota > Metazoa > Chordata > Chondrichthyes > Carcharhiniformes > Triakidae > Mustelus > Mustelus asterias. The sequence goes on from NC_135813.1 coordinate 39,763,382, forward strand.
ATACAATTCATAAACAAAAGCCTGAGGGACAATATCACCTCAATACATAATTACATAACTACATAATCCTTTATCAATGCAAATACTTCATTCAAATGTTTAATCCCTCGTAAAAACAAATATTTCATTCAAATGCTTAATAGCTTAAAAAAACTAGTATTCATACCTCCAAGCAAAGACTTTATAACTACTTTGAGTTGTCAATAAAACTGTGAACTAACAAACACCTCAAAGTGATAATACTAGGTTGTGAGATCAGTCATGCAGCACAAATTCTATAATGATAGCTTTCAGGCTTATGTCAACAGGCAGAGTGAAATAACATACAAACATACAATAAGACTATAAGGCATTGGTGCAGACATTTTCTATTTGTCTCATTGAGTCTGTTCTGCCATTCAATGAGACAATGACAGATCTGATGTGATAATCATCAACTCCATTTTCCCACCTTATCCCCATAACCTTTGATCCCCTTACTGACTAAAAATCTGCCTATCTCTGCCTTGACCATACTCAATGAGAAGTTTAACAACACCAGGTTAAAGTCCAACAGGTTTATTTGGTAGCAAAAGCCACACAAGCTTTCGAGGCTCTGAGCCCCTTCTTCAGGTGAGTGGGAATTCTGTTCACAAACAGAACTTATAAAGACACAGACTCAATTTACATGAATAATGGTTGGAATGCGAATACTTACAACTAATCCAGTCTTTAAGAAACAAAACTGTTTCTTAAAGACTGGATTAGTTGTAAGTATTCGCATTCCAACCATTATTCATGTAAATTGAGTCTGTGTCTTTATAAGTTCTGTTTGTGAACAGAATTCCCACTCACCTGAAGAAGGGGCTCAGAGCCTCGAAAGCTTGTGTGGCTTTTGCTACCAAATAAACCTGTTGGACTTTAACCTGGTGTTGTTAAACTTCTTACTGTGTTTACCCCAGTCCAACGCCGGCATCTCCACATCATACTCAATGACCCAGCCTCTACAGCTCTGTGCGGTAAAGAATTCCAGAGATACACTACCCCCTGAGAGAAGGAATTCCTTCTCATCTCTGTCTTAAATGGGTGGCCCTTTACTCTGAGATTATGTCATCTGGTTCCAGACCTTCCCATAAGGGGAAGCAACCTCTCAGCTTGTGACCTCGCTTGGGCAAGCCTCGTAAAATCCCGCCTGAGGCCAACGGAGAATTCCATTCTGCGAGCCTTGCCCGCCCCAGAATTGGGTGGGCGTGTTGGTAAAATTCTAGCCAGTATGTCTCAATTAGGGTGCCTCTCATTCTTTTAAACTTCAATGAGTACAGGCCCAACCAACTCACCCTCTCCTCGTAAGAAAATCCCTCCATACCCGGGATCAACCAAGTGAACCTTCTCTGGACTGTCTCCAATGCCAGCACATCTTTCCTTAGACCAAAACTGTTGGCGATATTCTAAGTGTGGTCTAACTAGTGCCTTGTAAAGTTTTAGCAAGACTTCCCTATTTTTATACGGCATTGCCTTTGAAATAAATGCCAACATTCCATTTGCTTTCCCTGTTACCTGCTGAACTTACATGCTAGTGTGTTGTGACTTATGCAGACAGATGAACACATTAGGATTAGGAGTAGGCCACTCAGTTCTTGAGCCTCCTCCACCATTCCATAGATCCATGGCTGATCTGATTGTAACCTCAACTCCACATTCCCACCTGTCCAGGAAACTTTTCACCCCTTTGCTCAGAAAGAATATATTTAACTCTGCCTTAAAAATATTCAAAGACTTCTCCCATCACCTTTTGAGGAAGAGAGTTCCAAAGGCTCACGACCCTTTGTGAGAAAAAATGTCTCCTCACCTCAGTCCTAAAATGGCTGACACCCTTTTTCAAACCCCGACTGCTGTTGCTTGATTTTCCCACAAGAGGAAACAGCCTTTCCACATCTATTCTGTCAAGACCCCTCAGAATCTTACATGATTCAATTAAGTTGCCTCTTACTCTCCTAGACTTAAGCAGCTATAAGCCTAGCCTGTCGAATCTTTTCTCATTGGACAACACCATTATCGTAGGCATTAGACTAGTAAACCTTCTCTGAGCCACTTCCAAAGCATTTACATCCTTCCTTAAATGAGGAAACCAAAACTGTACATGATACTCCAGATGCGATCTCACCAATGCCCTGTTTCCCTGAAGGATAAACTTCCTCCTTCCATATTCAGTTCCCTTTGCAATACATAATGGCATTAACTTTCCAAAATGCTTGCTGTACCTGCATACTAACCTTTTGCAATTCATGTACTAGGACACCAAGATTCTTTTGCATCCTAGAACTCTGCAATCTCTCATCATTTATATAATAAGCTTCTTTTTCATTCTTCCTGCCAAAATGAACAATTTCACAGATTCTCGCATCAGACTCCATTTGCCAGAATTTTTCCCACTGAGGTAACCTTTCTGTATCCCTTTGTAACCTCCTTATATCCTCTTCACAATTGACTTTCCCACCTGTGTGTCGTCAACAAATTTAGCAACCATTCCTTCCGCTGGACCTCCTTTATCCACTGCACATGTTCCTTCTTGAAAGAACTCCAATAAACATGATTTCCCTTTCACAAGGCTATATTGATTCTGCCTGATTGCCTTGATTTTTTTCCAAGTGCCCTGCTATAACATTTTCAACAATAATTTCCAAAATTTCCCAGGTGACAAATGTTAAGGCCAACAGTTTCCTGCCTTCTGGTTCCCTACCCTTTTGAGTAAAGCTAAGATTAGCTATTTTCCAATTTAATGAAACCTTTCCCAAGTCTAGCGAATTTTGGAAAATTAAAATCAATGCTTCAACTTTCTGACTAGCCACATTTAAGCACATTTTTAAAAAAAATCCAGCATGTTGTTTTTTTAAAATAAACATTTACAGGGCAGAAGATTTAGATGCCTCGACATAGAGTCATAGAGTCATAGATGTTTATAGCTTGGAAACAGGCCCTTCGGCCCAACTTGTCCATGCCGCCCTTTCTTTTTAAACCCCTAAGCTAGTCCCAATTAAACTCCATCTGCTATTCATCAGCCCACTGGCCCAATTGATCAAGATCCCGTTGCAATCCGAGATAACCTTCTTCACTGTCCACTATGTCACCAATCTTGGTGTCATCTGCAAACTTACTAACCATGCCTCCTATATTCTCATCCAAATCATTAATATAAATGCAACATGTCTGGCCTTTGGCAAGTGCTGAACTTTAAACATGTCACATTTAACATGGAAAACCATTCCATGAAAGTCAATTACACAACATGCAGCACCAATGATGCACTAACCATTCACAGAAACTCAGCTCACACCTATTAAAAGCTCTAAGAATATATCAACCAAAGATGTACAGGTTAGGTGGATTAACCATGCTAAATTGCCCCTTGGTATCCAAAGATGTGTAGGTTAGGGGGATTAGCCATGGGAAATGTGTGGGGTTATAGGGATAGAGCGGAGGAGACGGTATGGGTAAGATACTCTGTCAGAGAGTCGATGCAGACTCAATGAGCCAAATGGCCTCTTCTGCACTGTAGGAATTCTATGATTCCATGAATACAGGTCTGCAATGGGCCCATTCTGGACCCATTCAGGTTATCTGGACCCATTCTGTGACCAGGCCGCCTCAGAGTGTACCCTGCTAAAAATTGTTCTGGCCATTAAAAATAACAGATAGCAAAGCATTCAGCAGTGTAACTGAATCCCTGATCTGCATTTCAAGTGGGTGAAGGTCTCCAATGACAGTGTTCAAAGGATTGCACCCTCATTGTGTCTTCTACTGGGGTTTCTCAATGGTAGAGGTTGCGGTTATGATATATGAAAGTGATTTATCTTCTGTTGACGGCATCCTGGAAGGAAGACAGCAATCCCCCTGGGTACCTTCCAGGTTCTGTAAAAAATCATTCAGCTCACTAATGCTTTGTTTCACATCAACTAGTTTCTGAATCTGGTTTTGTGCATTCTGGGTGAAGCGTCCCGGTGTCTCCAGAGACTGTGTATCCTTGTTATCCCCATGAATAGTTAACCAGCTCCTCCGAAAGTAAACCTATTCGCTACTCCTACTGCTGCATTTGAAATTCTTCACTCATAAAGGGCTCCATAACTAGATAAGGTTCACATCTTTTATTACTGCAGCAATGCCACGCCAGCAGCAGCAGGTAGAGAACTATCAACACCCCTGTCTGGATTTTGACATTTAACTTCCATTTTGGACTCATTACTGGACAGAATAATTTCCCATTGTTATTTGTTTGACTGCATCTCCACCTACTGCACATAAACAAGTAATCACCAATGTAACAGGCACTCGTCCATTCAACAAAAGATATTCAGTAGGAATTAATAGATTTTCATTAGATTGGAGTTATTTGAATGTATAAAATGATGTTGCAATTATCCAAAAATGTAACTATGAAGAAGATAAGATGTGCAGGAACTTTTTTTGCAAGAAAGAAAGCTGGATGTAAGAAAGAAGTTCATCCAACAGTAGCCAAGACATCCCTTGCATCCTGTCCAGGAGTATGAGAGGAATGGTTGAGAAGCCTCCCCACATATGGCAGCAGTTTCAACTCCTTAGTCGGAATTGTGCTATACAGGTGATTAGAAGTCATCGCAGGCAATGGGAAAACGTTTATGCTTTGATCACTTGGTGCTGTTACCTTACGACAGCTACTCACTATCCATCTAAATCTGAAAAGGGCTTTGCAACAATGCAGCATTGCAATTAATTTAGTGTAATTGGTCTCTCATTCTGACTTCATTGCCAAGATGCACTGCTTGTAAAAGCTACAAGATCATATGTTATGATACCACTCTGTCAGTATTTTGATTTAAAGCAAAAATTGTTGCAAAGACCTGACCAATCATTTTTCCCATTTGATTTGTGTATTTAACTGTCTATTCCCATCAATAAATTACATTTAGACAACCTCTAAATACCTCTTGCTGTTGACAGCATTGTAATATATTCCACTGCCATGCAAGATATAGCCATATTAAAATATGGCTGCAGATAATGAAAGGAACACTCACATAATTTATGCTCGGGGCCATGAATTATTTCAGTCTATACAACAGAAAACAATACTTCCCTACATTATGCTTTCCAAATTGTCATTAATGGATTTATTATAAACAGTGCAAATGGATAATATGTTTTACAATGAATTCATAAGCTTGAACAAATAATAAAATGCTGCACCACCACTCTCATTAAGAGATATTGAGCTGCTAAACTGGCATGATTTATAGCCCGAAAGACATCAGGGAGACATCTGCTACAAGATGCACAGCTCATGAGTTCAGGGTTTTCTGAGAATTGGAAAAGACTGACCTTTTGGCCCTTAAAACCCATTGGTTAAACAACCCAGTGGAGGACAATCACTGACACAAACTGTTTGAGCCCAAAGACCATTTTCTATGTTGTGGTTTCTATGGCTTGGATTTTCATTGAGTCCTTTGCTACAGAAGGAGTACAGTGAAGGTTTATCAGGCTGATTCCTGGGATGGCAGATCCTGTCATATGAGGAGAGGTTAAGTCGGTTAGGATTATATTCACTGGAGTTTTGAAGAGTGAGAGGGGATCTCATAGAAACTTATAAAATTCTAACAGGGTTAGATAGGGTAGATTCAGAAAGAATGTTCCCAATGATGGGGGAATCCAGAACTAGGAGTAATAGTTTGAGGATAAGGGGATCAGGGGATTTTCACTGTAACGTCATTGCAGTGTTAATGTAAGCCTATTTGTGAACTGAGGTGAGGAGAAATTTCTTCATCCAGAGTGGTGAATATGTGGAACTGACTACCACAGAAAGTAGTTGAGGCCAAAACATTGTCTGATTTCAAGAAGAAATTAGATATAGTTCTTGGGGCTAAAGAGATCAAGGGATATGGGGGGAAGGCAGGATCAGGATATTGAATTTGATGATCAGCCATGATCATAATGAATGGCGGAGCAGGCTCGAAGGGTCGAATGGCTTACTCCTGCTTCTAGGTTCTATGTTGACTTGGGAGCCCTTTAATAATGGTAAATGGGTTCCAATTCCAGGATTCCTGACTCCATTCCAGGGCTGTCTAATTTTCTGGAGTTCCTTTGTGGGTTGTTTACAGTCAGATTCCCACATATGGCATTCCTGACTGGCTCCGTTACAGAAATAGGTTTCTTCCACCCATCCGCTCTTCCCTTGAATCCAGCCATGTTTTTAAAGAGTTAAGGTTTATGGCCCCTTAGAGACATCATGGACCCTTATCTTCAGTAGGGGCCCTTTCAAAAGATACAGTCAAAAGGTTTTACTCATGGGTCCAATGTCAAGTTACACCCTCCACTTACCCCCTCAGCTCTTTCATGTCCCTTATGCCAAGCTCTGCCATTCCATCCACCCCCCTCTGACCCATCATATCCCCTATGCCAAGCTCTGGCACTTCAACACTGTTGTGAAACTCGAATATTTACCTCAAGGTAACTACAGTTCCCAGTGGCCTCAGGACATCAAAAAAGAGCCACACAGTTAGTGTTTTTTTGTTCTCCAGGCCAGGAGCGGCTCTGCACACTTGCACAGAAGAGAAAAAAACATGAAACAACATGAAAAGCAGGCCAGGCGGCCGGAACAGAAATACCATTCCAGAAAATGTTCCCCAGGGAAGAGGACATGGGAGGGGCAGAGAGAGAAAAGTTCACAAACCAAGAAAAAGATCCAAAATGAAGCAGTTGGAAAGAAAAGAGGTCCCAGAAATGAGACGGACAGCGATCTGGAACAAATCCTGTTGAATAAAGTTAAGAGAAAGGAGCAACGAAATATACCTTGGGTACTTGAAGCGAAGCAGGCTTGAGAGAAGCCCTGAAGATCTGAAGAGGTAGCAAAGGTTGGTGACTCTGTACTGTGGACCTTTTTGGAGCTGTCATATTCTGCTTGGAAGGCCAATAATCTGAAATTGTGCTTGGAACTTGAGTGTACTCGGAGATCCAGAGGAAAGGAATCGCAAAAGGTGAGAATTAAAGCCCGAGATGGATCCTTGTTGGAGCTGTCCAAGTAGGAGCAATGTTTGGAAAAAATTTCCAAGTTCGTTGAACATAGAGATTGGAAGCCTTTGTGAGAAAGCCAGAGACTGGGTTGGCTCACATTCTAGCAAGCATCTGGGTGGCTGGTTGAAAAATCCATAGAATCTGCTTTGGTCACACCTGTCATTGGAGTGTGATATGTCTGACTACAGTTCGAAGTCTCACAACACCAGGTTAAAGTCCAACAGGTTTATTTGGTAGCAAATACCATAAGCTTTACCAAATAAACCTGTTGGACTTTAACCTGGTGTTGTGAGACTTCTTACTGTGTTCACCCCAGTCCAACGCCGGCATCTCCACATCATGACTACAGTTCACCAGTTGGTTCACATGTATCGCATGCTTACCCTGAATATTCGAGTATAAAATAGATTGGGTAAATTGTTTGGTCTTTCTGAATTTTTATGTGTCTGTAAAGAGATAGCTGAGGTGAATGAATAGTGAATATCTGAGTCATTTCCCTGTATTTGTATTGAGATATTTCTGGTGTAATACAGTTTGTTTGTTCTTGTTTAATAAATGTTTTATTCTTTATGTTAAAAGTTTATCAGCAATCAAGTCCAATGGCACTAAAGTGGGTCCTTTAAGCAGCTCATCTCCATACTTGGCAACCTGTATGACTCTCAGGTGGCATAGTGGCACAGTGGTTAGCACTGCTGCCTCACAGCGCCAGGGACCCGGGTTCAATTCCAGCCTCAGGTGACTGTCTGTGCGGATTTTGCACATTCTCCTCACATCTGTGTGGGTTTTCTCCAGGTGCTCCAGTTTCCTCCCACAGTCCAAAGATGTGCGGGTTAGGTGGATTGGCCATGGGGAATCACCCCTTAGTGTCAAGAGGACAAGCAGAGTAAAATACTTGGGGTTAAGGGATAGGGCCTGAGTGGGTGGGTTTGTGATTGGTGCAGACTCGATGGGCCAAGTGGCCTCCTTTTGTGCTGTAGGGATTCTATGATTCTCTGCAATTCATCCTCGGCCCGACTCTAGCTCACACCTGGCCCCCCAAAATGAAGATCCTCCCTTGACGGGCACCTTTTCCCGTGGCAGGCAGACCAAACCGGGAATTGTCCCAGCTCCCCTGCCGGTCTCAAGCATCAAATTCCAGACCAAGGTGTTTCTATGCAGAGATAGGGCTAGAAGAACGCAGGGCTGCACTGGCAAGTATTCAATGATAGCTTTGCTTAGACTATCTGTAAAGATTTTAGCAAGTGTAGGAAGCAAGTGAAAAGCTTTTGAGCTGGAGAGAAAACCTACCTACTTCCCTGGAGAGAAACACATCGGTTTTCAGTTAGACCCTGGCACTTTGGCATTTTTGTTAAGATTCCACCCCATATCCATCAAGTTCCCCATCACGGGATCATTTCTGGTATGTCTCTGAACTTGAGAAGCTGTTACAGCTAAATGATCTACCAGTGAAATATAAAGAATTTTAGAAACACTAGTCGGTGGCGTCTGCTCAATAGGTAAAGATAAGTGTGATAATGTATCAGCATTAGTATGGCCCTCTGATTAATGATACTTTATACCGTAAGAGCGTGCAGATAAGATCAGTGACCATCTTTGCAATTGGCTAGCAGCTAATGAAATTATGCCTTTATATGGTGCAAAAATAGTAAAGGGTCGATGATCAGTCAATAAAATGAAAAGATGACCATCTAAATAATGATGAAAACTTTGAATGCCAAAAATTATACTCAATGCTTCTTTTGCTGGCTGAAGATAGTTAGATTCAATCAGAGTACATGAAGCAAAAGCTATTAGTCATTCTTCTCCTGAAGGGATAATTTGTGAAATGATTGCCACACTACATAAGGAGAGGTGTCGTAAGCACTTGCACGAAAATGAACCATCACTGAATCCCCCACTGTCAACATTCTTAGGGTTATCATTGACCAGAAAGTCAACTGGACTCACCAGCTGACTTCACCACACAAACACAGTGGCGACAAGAGCCGGTCAGAGGCTAGTAACTAACCTCCTGACTCCCCAAAGCCTATCCACCATCTACAGGGCACATGTCAGGAGTGTGATGGAATACTCCCCACTTGCCTGGATGGGTGCAGCTCCAACAACACTCAAGAAGCTTTACACCATCCAGGACTAAGCAGCCCGCCTGATTGGCACCACATCCACAAGCATTCACTCCCTTCACCACCGACGCTCAGTAGCAGCAGTGTATACCATCTACAAGATATGCTGCAGCAACTCACCAAAGATCCTTAGAGAGCACCTTCCAAACCTATGACCATTTTCATCCAGGAGGACAAGGGCAGCAGATACATGGGAACACAATCACCTGCAAGTTCCCCTCCAAGCCATTCATTACCCTGACTTGGAAATATATCGACATTCCTTCACAGTCGCTGGAATCCTGAAATTCCCTCCATGACGGCATTGTGGGTCAACCCACAGAACATGGACTGCAGCGATTCAAGAAGGCAGCTCACCACCGCCTTCTCCAGGGCAACGAGGGATGGGCAATAAATGTTGGCCAGCCAGCGATGCCCATACCCCAAGAATGAATAAAAAGAAATTTGATTTCTCACCCATTTTGGGCAAGCTCCATATCGTGCCCGGAACTTTTTTTTTCGTAAGATGGGAATGGGCTCGAAAATGGGCGCCATTCCCATTCGTCAACTCACTCCCGATTTTACGACCTCACCTCACTGAAAAACAGATGAGTTGCGGTCATACGATCACCCACTATTTGCCTGAAGATGTCCCAAAGTTGTTTTTAAGTTATTCAAGTGCTCCCATTCACCGGATCCTGTAATTAGACTATCATCCAGGTAACAATGTACACCAGAGAGACCACTTAAAATCAGATCCATTGATCTTTGGAATAGGACTGGTGCTGATGTTAGTACATTGGTGTGGGAAATGGAGAACATCTAACGCCCCCAGAAGCTATAGCATTATGCAGTTTAGGGATACTTAAATCCACGCAAACTGATGGTAATCAAGTTTACGCCCTCATTGGACATGAAGCCAATTACACCACTGGTGGAGGAAGTTGGGGAAGAACTCATTCTGAGATCTCTCCAGTGCAAATCCCATTTTGGCCCTCTGACGAGAGTTAGCAGCCATTATGGGCCTTGCGCCCATGGCAAACGGGTCCAGAAAATCATGGTCGCAGTTTCTAATTTTGCACATGACACCCAATTGTTGAGGTGGGGGTTAGTCAATACTGAGGAGTTCTGCAACAAAATTATCAGGAGATATCAATAAACCTGTAAAATGGGAATGTGACCAGCAAAAGAATTCAGCTTAGATAATGTGACTGACTCTTAACTGCCCTCTTAAGTGGTCGAGCAAGCCACTCAATTTTTTTTTTATTCAGTGGAACATGGGTGTCACTGGCTGGCCAGCATTTATTGCCCATCTCTAATTGCCCAAGGGCAGTTAGTTGAGAGTCAGCCACATTGCTTCGGCTCTGGAGTCACATGTAGGCCAGACTGGGTAAGTACAGCAGATTTCCTTCTCTAAAGCCTTAAAGTACATTAGTTCCAGGGTAATTAAAGGATGAGCAACAAATGTGGCCACGCCAGCAACATCCATACCCCAGAGAGAATAAAGAGTTATAAGGTGAGGCATTACATTTTGGCAAGGAAAAATAAAGACGTTGCAAGTTACTGAGGAAATAAAAATCTAATTGCGGTAAAGGAGCTCAAGGTGCTGTGAGGACAAATACAAAAGCTCACCAGAAGTTCTGACACAAGTTATAACCTTGATTTAACAAAGGCCATAAAAAAGTAAATAATTTTTTTGCATTCATTTCGCGAAGAATAGAAGTGGAATGGAAAGAATTTGTGCTAATCGTATATCAAACATTAGTCAGGCCTTTGCTTACAATTCCAGCTGCCATGCTGTAAAAAAACTCATTAGACACTGAATTGGATGCAAAAAATAACTTGTAAGAATGATGCTCAGAAAGTGGGAAGCATCTCACTCAAATGTCTCCAATTCCTAAAACACTCAACAGGGTAGATGCAAGAAGGAGGTTTCCCCTGGCTTGTGGGGGGTCTAAAAACAGGAGCCACAGTCTCAGAATTAAGGGCTGGTCATTTAAAAAAAAATTTATTTGATTAATGTCACAAGTAGGCTTACATTAACACTGCAATGAAGTTACTGTAAAATTCCCTAGTCGCCACACTCCGGCGCCTGTTCGGGTACACTAAGGGAGAATTTAGCATGACCAAGGCACCTAACCAGCATGCCTTTTGGACTGTGGGAGGAAACCGGAGCACCCAGAGGAAACCCATGCAGACATGGGAAGAACATGCAGACTCTGCACACACAGTGACCCAAGCCAGGAATCGAACCCGGGTCCCTGGCGCTGTGAGGCAGCAGTGCTAACCAGTGTGCCACCGTGCCACCCAATTTAGGACTGAGATGAGGAGCAATTTCTTCACTCAGAGGGTGGTGAATCTTTGGAATTCTCTGCCTCAGAGGACTGCAGAAACTCAATCATTGAATATGTTCAATGTGGAGATTGTGAGATTTCTACTGATTATAAACATCAAGGGAAAAGGAAAGGGGTACAGGAAAATGCTGTTGAAATAAATGAGCTGTGATCCATCAGCCATGGGGTACTTACTCACAGGTCCCTGAAGTTGGCAGAGCACATGAATAGGATAGTTAAGAAGGCAAATGGGACATTTGCTTTTATCAGTCGTGGCATAGAATATAAGAGCAAGGAGGTAATGTTGGAGTTGTACATAGCGTTGGTTAGGCCACAGCTAGAGTGCTCTGTACAGGTCTGGTCACTTCATAGATCATAAAATCCCTACAGTGCAGAAGGAGGCCATTCGGCCCATCGAGACTGCACCAATAACAATCCCACCCAGGCCCTATCCCCATAACCCCACATATTTCCTCTACTAATCCCCTGAGACTAAGTGGCAATTTAGCATGGCCAATCCACCTAACCCACACATCTTTGGACTGTGGGAGGAAACTGGAGCAGACATGGGGAGAATGTGCAAACTCCACCCAGACAATCACCCGAGGCCAGAATTGAATGCTGCTCCCTGGTGCTGTGAGGCAGCAGTGCTAACCATTGTGCCACCGTGCGACCCTATAAGGAAGGATGTGAAAGCACTAGATGGGGTACAGAGGAGGTTCACTGGGATGTTGCCTGGGATGGAGCATTTGAGCTATAAGGAGAGACTGGATAGGCTTGGATTGTTTGCTTTAGAGCAGACAAGACTGAGGGGGGACATGATTGAAGTGTATAAGATTATGAGGGCTATGGACAGAGTGAGTAGGGTGCAACCGTTCCCCTTAGTTGAGGGGTCAATCACCAACTGGCACAGTTTTAGGGTAAGGGGTAGGAGATTCAGAGGGGATTTGAGAAAAAGAAAATCACATAGAGGGTGGTGGGAAGTTGGAATGTATTGCCTGGGGAGGGAATGGAGCCGGGAACCTTACAAGCTTTAAAAAATATTTGGATGAGTACTTGAAATATCATAACATTCAAGGATACGGGACAAGTGCTGGAAAATGGGATTAGTGCGCCTTTAGAGGTGGATTTTGTTGGTGCAGACTCGATGGGCCGAAGGGCCTGTTCTGTGCTGTATGACTCTATGATCTCATTGAATTGCAGAGCAGACTCGAAAGGCTGCATGGACTACTCCTGTTCCTATGGATTATGTTCTTCTAGCCTATATCTACTAGGAGAGAATGGCTGGCTCTTGAAAAGAGAAGGCCGGAAGGTGACCTAATAGAGGTTTAAAACGTGAAAGGTGCTGATAGACATAACATCAAATGTTTCAACTCACGAGGGAGAGTAAAACCTAAAGCCTGGCAGTGTAAGGCAGTCACCAAGAAATCAAACAGGGGGCCGGATTCTTCGGCCGCGCTCGCCCCAAGACTGGAAATTCCCACCCGAGGTCCATGGACCTTCGCATGGTCCGCTGAATTTTTTGTCCCACCTGCTACAATTGCCATGGCAGGTGAGATGGGAAAATTCTGTCCAGGAAGTTCAGAAGGAACTTATTTAACTGGAGCACAGTGAGAATGAGGAACTCTCCACAACAGGGACTAGATGAGGTGAATAGTATGGCTGCATTTAGGCAGAGGTTAGCTAAGCTTATCAGGGAGAAGAGAGTTAGACAGGTAGAATTGGATGAGGAAAAATGGCAGAAGTCTTGAGTCGAGCATAATTGCCACATGGATGGATTCAGCCAAATGGCTTGCTTCTAAGCTGCATAACCTTTGTAAATCTATATTTACAGTACAGGCTCATGGCTCCTTGAAAGTGGAGTCACAGTGGATAGGGTGGTGAAGGCGGCTTTCGGCATGCTTGGTTTCATTGGTCAGAACATTGAATACAGGAGTTGGGATGTCTTGCTGAAGTTGTACAAGACGTTAGTAAGGCCACACGTGGAATACTGTCTACAGTTCTGGTCACCCTATTATAGAAAGGATATTATTAAACTAGAAAGAGTGCAGAAAAGATTTACTAGGATGTTACCGAGATTTGGTGGTGTGAGTTATAAAGAGAGGCTGGATAGACTGGGACTTTTTTCCCTGGAGACTTAGAGGTGATCTTACATAGGTCTATAAACTAATGAGGGTTATAGATCAGCTAGATAGTCAACATCTTTTCCTAAAGGTAGGGGAGTCTAAAACTAGAGGGCAGAAGTTTAAGGTGAGAGGGGAAAAATACAAAAAGGTCCAGGGGGCAATTTTTTTACTCAGAGGATGGCGAATGTCTGGAACGAGCTGCCAGAGGTAGTAGTAGAGGCGGGTATGAATTTTAAAAAGCATTTAGACAGTTACATGGGTAAGATGGATATAGAGGGATATGGGCCAAATGTGGGCAATTGGGACTAGCTTAGTGGTAAATACTGGGCAGCATGGACAAGTTGGGCCGAAGGGCCTGTTTCCATGCTGTAAACCTCAATGATTTTGCATAAAAGTACAGGTGCGTACTTGCTTTCGGTAAGAAATGAAGTGAAGAGAAATCATGTAAAATATTGGGCCATTAATAAAACAACCTTCAATAAGAGTGCATCTGTTCCAATACATTATTTAATTTCTTTCATCCTTGATTATATAAATAATAGACAGATGATCAATATTCTGCTATGTCATTATAAGATTGGTTCCCATTGGATTACTCCTGCTTACTGTACTGCTTCTAATTGACTGAAAATTAGCTCAGTGTAATAACAGCCTGCCTATCAAATAGAGGCATACATTGCACATGGCATGCTACCTGACAAAGATTCAATGGGAGTCTTCAAAGTCTACATTTATATACAGTTCATTAGGCTTTAAGCAGTCACATACACTATGAATCTTATTTTTGCATTAATTAGGGCATATACATGTAACCTGTAAGCTGTTTCACCATCTATCTCATGTTGAGAAAAAAACTATGGCAGATGGAGTTCAATGTGGGGGAAGTCTGAGGTCATCTGCATGGGATCCACTTTATTTTCACTTTAGGCATTTACTTCAATTCAGAGTTGTGGGGAGTCGGAGCCTATCCCGACAGGGACTGGGCGTGAGGTAGGATACACCCAGGATGGGATGCCAGTTTGTCACAGGGCACACATCCTCACACAAACAGACAAACGGAAGAGAAATTTACTATGGCCAAGAGAGTGATGGGGAGTTTACTTCAGGTTTACCACATGAGTGTATAACCATTTTCAAGGGACATAGTCCACGATCATTCAGAGAAACAACCTTCCATTTTGTTCATGAAGAATATCAAGATTAGTAAATTACTGGAATTCCTGCTTTCATACTGGTTATTGATCATTTACTGATTTGTACTGGTTCTTTATTTAAAAATATGTTGGTTTATAACCTGTTAAAACAGATAGTTACACTTACACGAGACAAGAATAATCACATAACAGGATGCGGTCCATTTCTGTAAACCCAAGAAGAGTGGCAAGGTTATCTCTTCAATCTCTTTCACGATTGTTTCTATCAATACTGAGTCAATAAGCTCAAGATTGTCAGCATTTCCGGTTCTACTTGTGGGAATTGTTGAGGGTGCAGAATCTGAGTAGCACATCTCATCAAAAACATAATGTGAACGCACTAGAAATGATGCAGAGGAGATTCACCAGTATGTTGCCTGGGCTGGATTGTTTCAGCTGTGATAGAGGCTGCATAGACTGGGAATGTTTTCCTCGGAGCAGAGAAGGCTGGGAGGAGTCGGGGAGGGGGGGTGGGGGGAGACTAGTTTGAGTTGTACAAAAGTATGAGGAGCATAGATAGGTAGATATGGAAAAAACTTCCCCCTTTGAAGAGTGGTCAATAACTAGGGGGCATAGATTTAAGGTAAGGGGCAGGAAACTTAGAGGAGATGTGGTTAGTCGTTTTGACCCAGAGGGTGGTGGGAATATGGAATTCGCTGCCTGAAAGAGTGGCAGAGGCTGAAATCCTCACAACATTTAAGAAGCTTCTTGATGAGCATTTGAAACGCCATAGCATGTAAGGCTATGGTCCAACTGTTGAAGAATAGGTATAGAATAGATAGGTGCTTGATGACTGGCGCAGACACGATGGGCCGAAGGGCCTCTTTCTTTGCTGTAAAATGCAATGGGTGGGATTTTTCTCCCTCTCCACAGTGTGTTTAGCAGCAGGGGGAGGCAGTGTGCTGCTCGCTGGAAGAAGAATCTTGTAGTCCCACCATTGTCAACAGGGTTTCCTATTGAATATACCCCTCGCTACCTGGAAACCATGGTGGGGGTGTGCCATTGGCAGGGCCGTAAGATCCTGCCAGCATGAACGGCAGCAAGATTTTGGTGAATAATGCCAGGACTCTACAATTCAACTCTGCCATAGAACAACACAACACTCTCTCTCTGTTGATCTCCTAATTGCGGGAAAGTTGCTGAGACTTGGGTAGTAGAGGTGATGCGCTTCCCCAAAATGCTACCAAAGTAAATTGTTGGCAAGAGAACCCCATTTGTAAATCTTGATCCATTCAGGAATGGTGAGTGGGACCCGATTCTGGGATTACCTCCTCTATTTTCAGTGCCTCCAATTTTAGCTGGTGTGCGATAAGGGTACAGGTAGAAGGATACACTCCTGAACCCGCTGGCTCCATTGATGGGGTCGGCATTTTGTAACCTCGTGTCCCCTGAGTTTTTGTGGAGTTGGGCCAAATTCTCGATGAATTTCCTTGGAGGAGTTGTGAACCATGATATGGATTTGACAACTTTCAGAAAGATACGTTTAAAAGGTCTTAAATATGCGCCCCATAACCTTTCCATGTACCCAAAGCCCTTCCATGCAAACTCAATGCTAGGTCTTGCATCTCAGCCATTCCCCATTTCAGAACGCAATCTCTCCCCCCCAGGTGACTGTCTGTGCCAACTCTTATCCCCGAACCACCTCCCATGGCCCCTCATATTGCCCAAATTCAATGTTGAATCATGTGCCCTTCATGGCCTTTCATCTGCATCTATAAATGGATGTAGGAGTGGATGGGGATCATGTGTTGGCATGAAGAGTATGAGAGCCATGGGAGAGGTTGGGGGTGGCGAGAAGTTTGAGTGGGTTAGGGTCCTGGGATTAGAGGACCTAAAATCTTCTAACATAACTGGGACATATGTCTCAGAGAACAGAGTAAGAAGTCTCACAACACCAGGTTAAAGTCCAACAGGTTTATTTGGGAGCACAAGCCACTAGCTTTCGGAGCGCTCGCTGCTCCTTCGTCAGGTGAGTGGGATTTCAGTTCACAAACAGGGCATATAAAGACACAAACTCAATTTACAAAATAATGGTTGGAATGCGAGAATTTACAGGTAATCAAGTCTTAAAGGTACAGACAATGTGAGTGGAGAGAGGGTTAAGCACAAGTTAAAGAGGTGTGTATTGTCTCCAGCCAGGACAATTAGTGAGATTTTGCAAGCCCAGGCAAGTCGTGGGGGTTACAGATAGTAACCCATGAACCCAAGATCCCAGTTGAGGCTGTCCTCGTGTGTGCGGAACTTGGCTATCAGTTTCTGCTCAGCGACTCTGTGCTGTCGTGTGTCGTGAAGGCCGCCTTGAAGAATGCTTACCCGAAGATTAGAGGTCGAATGCCCGTGATAGCTGAAATGCTCCCCAACAGGAAGAGAACACCCTTGCCTGGTGATTGTTGAGCGGTGTTCATTCATCCGTTGTCGTTGCGTCTGCATGGTCTCCCCAATGTACCATGCCTCGGGACATCCTTTCCTGCAGCGTATCAGGTAGACAACATTGGCTGAGTTGCAAGTGTATGTACTGTGTACCTGGTGGATGGTGTTCTCACGTGAGATGATGTCATCCATGTCGATGATCCGACATGTCTTGCAGAGGTTGCTGTGGCAGGGTTGTGTGGTGTCGTGGTCACTGTTCTTCTGAAGGCTTGGTAGTTTGCTGCGGACAATGGTCTGTTTGAGGTTGTGCAGTTGTTTGAAGGCAAGACGTGGGGTGTGGGGATGGCCTTGGCGAGATGTTCGTCTTCATCAATGACATGTTGAAGGCTCTGGAGAAGATGTCATAGCTTGTCCGCTCCGGGAAAGTACTGGACGACGAAGGGTACTCTTGTCCGCCGTGTCCCGTGTTTGTCTTCTGAAGAGGTCGGTGCGGTTTTTCGCTGTGGCGCGTCGGACTCTGTAACCAGCCTACTCCTCCCACCTCACACCACCTTCCCCTCCCCCCCTGCTATGCCCTCACCTCAACCTTGACAAAAGATTGTGGGCAGAACTTAGTGGCCCATTCTCTGTGGACGCAATTCCTATAATGGCCGCAAAATTGCAGAAGGGGGTCAGAATAGGATTGCGCTGGCGAGATTTCAGAACGCAATCTCTCCCCCCCAGGTGACAGAAAGGGCATGAACCTGATTTGCATGATTTTCAATACATTTTAACATCATTCAATGGCTTTGCATTTCAGTATGTGACCCTGTGGAAAGCTCCCGCCCCAGCAACATGATGCAACGCAGCCACAAATCATGACCGGTTTTCAAAACTCTGGGGATCTGGTGGTACCTGGAGACCCCGGAGTTGAGGAACAAGGCTGGGCATTGCACCTGAGCACCCTGGCAGTGTCAGGGGGCACTGATGTGGGTACTGCCCGGGGGGTATTCCTCCTCCATTGGGGGGTATTCCCCTTATGTTTGGTGGGGAGGCAGAAGGATGCACCCCAACCATAACACGGGATTGGAGGATGGGCAGAGAGAGGGAGAGAATTCCCCCCCCTGATATTTCTGAGGTAGGGGGTGGGTCATCCCAAAGCCTTTGGAGGGGGGTACACCATAGACATGGGAGGGTGGCAGAGAGTTTATTCTTCCACAGATCGGGGTGCCCTTTAAAGACGGTGCCCCAATCTTTGTGGAGCTGGCCTTGCTGACACTATCAGGCCCTGCGTTGCTGGAACAAACCACTGTGATGTTGGTGTACCTTTAAGATTTTTAAAAATTCATCCTCACAGCCTTAGGTGATGTCATTGCTGGGAGGAGAATAAACCTGTGGACAGGTGATAGGGATTTCAGTTTCCGTTTCAGTTTGGAGCTGCAGGTTTGAGTTTTTAGTTTTCTAAGGGACAACAAGCTAAAAAGGCGTGTTTTCCCTTTCTACCTGTTTGTTGAAAATTCTGTTGGTTAGCTGAAAACAAGATCTAGTTTTCCTAAAGAGTGAAAACCTGCTGTTTTGAGGGGCTGGATCAGAGTGTTTCTGGTGTTTTGGGAAGCTGTTTTGTCTTCAAACTGTTCTGAGTCTCAAGAGCATTTGACTGCAGAATTCAAGTAATGGCCTCAATCCCAGTATCACGTGAGCATTAGACTGTGCTGTATAAACCTGTGAAAAGGGTCTTTTGTCTGTGGCAAGGGTTTTGGTTTGATTGGAACACTGCAGAGATCTTCGTTAACGGTTATACATTATCATGATTGTTTGCTTCATTTTTGTAATTGATAAAAGTTCTTGCTAATTTTCTTATTATACGCGTTAACTATATTCTTAAATAAACTTTGTTTGATAAAAGCTCCCTAGTGGGTCATTTGAATCACACCTGAAGTGAAACATCTCATGCTTATCTTAGCCATAATTCAAAATGCAAAACTTATGATTTAGGTGGGCTTCCTAAAACGCTTTGGAGTTTCTAACCTGAACCAGAACACCACACCCCTGATTCCTTTTTCTGACAGAGTGTCAGAAGGTCTGGAGAGAAAACCTGGCTGTATTTCTGGAAAGAAACACATTGGTTTTCAATTAGAACCTCATCATTTTTTTGGAAAATTCCGTCCTGTGTGTGTCGTGGCATATTTTACTGAGGTGGGTCTGGTAAGTCTGGAAATTTCCTGACTTGAGCTACCTGCCACGATTCAGTCCCAAGTGTGGGAAATGAAAAAAAATCAAAGTTAGTATTTTGTGAGATTGGGACATGAGGCATATAATTGGATAGAGCACAGTAAGCACCAGTTTGCACATGACTGACCAGGATGAGATTCTTGGAACCCATTGGGTAAAATGAAGTATTCTGCTCCCTTTTCAGTGATGTATCTTAACTCACAAACAACTGAATTTGCCACACACAAAAGAAAATGATAGAATCACTCATCAATTCAGGTTGAAAGAAGTCAACAAGAATCAACTTCACGGGTGGATTTTTCCAGTCGTGCTTGCCCCAGGTCAATGGATCTTTGCATGGCCCACCTCCTGCCCGCTATGATTCCCATGGCGGGCGGGACAGGAAAACTGCCCCCCACATCTCATCATGCGCATGTTATGAGTGTGTTAACATCAGAAGATTATTCAAGTGCAGAACTTTATCTGGAACATGATTGAGGCCTTCACATTGAATCATAGACTCCCTACAGTGCAGAAGGAGGCCATTTGGCGCATCAGTCTGCACCGACCACAATCCCACCCAAGTCCTATCCCCATAACCCTAGCTAGTCCCCCTGACACTAAGGGACAATTTAGTATGACCAATTCACCGGACCTGCACATCTTTGGACTGTGGGAGGAAACTGGAGCACCCAGAGGAAACCCACGCAGACACGGGGAGAATGTGTAAATTCCACACAGACAGTGACCCAAGCCAGGAATTGAACCCAGATCCATCTTAATACGAGGTAGGTCCATTAATTAAATCACTGTTACAGAGTTTAAAAAAGTTAAAGTAAAGTTCTAAAAGCATAGAACTAAAAGATAGAATTAGAGGGTATGCTGGGCAGAGCTTGCAAGACATTGCCTCGCTTGATAGAGGGAGAAAAAAATTATTTTGCTCCTCACATAGAAACATAGGATCCCTACAGTGCAGAAGGAGGCCATTCGGCCCATCGAGTCTGCACCAACCACAATCCCACCCAGGCCCTACCCCCACATATTTTACCCGCTAATCCCTCTAACCTACGCATCTCAGGATTCTAAGGGGCAATTTTTAAACTAGCCAATCAACCTAACCCGCACATCTTTGGACTGTGGGAGGAAACAGGAGCACCCGGAGGAAACCCACGCAGACACGAGGAGAATGTGCAAACTCCACACAGACAGTGACCCGAGCCGGGAATCGAACCTGGGACCCTGGAGCTGTGAAGCAGCAGTGCTAACCACTGTGCTACCGTGCCGCCCCGTGACACTCCCCACAATCTCCCCCTGCAATCTCTGAGATCACCTTCAGTTGCTGAACCTTCCACGTTATCTGTGCTTGTCCAATTCATTAGCAGTGATTAGCACTGCTGCCTCACAGCGCCAGGAACCCGGGTTCAATTCTGGATTGGGTCACTGTCTGCGCAGAGTCTGCACGTTCTCCCTGTGTCTGCGTGGGTTTCCTCCCACAATCTGAAAGACGGGCGGGTTAGGTGCATTGGCTGTGCTAAATTCTCCCTCAGTGTACCCGAACAGGCCCCGGAGAGTGACGACTGGGGGATTTTCACAGTAACTTCACTGCAGTGTTAATGTAAGCCTAGTTGTGACACTAATAAATAAAACTTAAAAAATGTAAAGCTTAAAAACTTAAACTTATTTCTGATCTCTTGAATATCCTCAATTTTAACTGATCCACTAGTTGGTGGCTGTGCTCTCAGCTCCAGATCCTCCTTAGCTTTGTAATTCCATCCTTAAACTATACTCCTCCTTTAAGATGGTCTTTAAAACCTCATTGACCCAACTTTTGGACATCTACCCTAATATCTTTTTATGTGACTCAAGTCTCAAATTTTGTTTAAAGTTCCCTTGAGAAGTTTTATGACATTGAAGGTGCTATATTAATACATGTTCATAGATTATAGAATCCCTACAGTACAGAAGGAGACCATTCGGCCCATCGAGTCTACACCGACCACAATCCCACCCAGGTCCTATTTCCGTAACCCCACATATCAACCTAACCCGCACATCTTTGGAGTTTGGGAGGAAACCGGAGCACCCGGAGGAAACCCACACAGACACAATGTGCAAACTCACACAGAGAGTGACCCGAGACCAGAATTGAACCTGGGTCCCTGGCACTTTGAGGCAGCAGTGCTAACGACTGTGCCACTGTGCCTCCCTTCAAATGAATTTATTTTAATTCTCCTGAGTAATTTTATTTTCACAACTCTGTACAATTCCACTTAGGTGAAGGGAAATGCAAGTTATGTTTATAAATCTGTAGTGAGCAAGTTGAAACAGGCTGTATCCATTTATTGCTTTATCATGATGCTCTCGGGGTGGCTGTGAACCGTCTTTCGGTCAGAGTGATGATGAATTAAGTCCAAGGATAGACACTATCCATGTCTTTCTTGCCCATTAGGTGTAGCGTGCAGTTACACAATGCTAATTATGACATCAGGGCAATTGCTTTTACTGCTATATTAATGAACAGCAATGCCCATTATATATGCAGTCAGATCGTAAAAGTCAAGGGATATAAAGCTTGTAGAATAGCTCCTCCAGCTGTTAGTTTCATAAACACTTTTAACAACAACCGCAGTAGAATTATAGAGCAGCACTGGCATGGGAATTGATGGAAAAACTGCACCAATTTGCTATATTCAGATATTATTAGGCATTATGCAGCAATTTGGCTATTTGGATATTTTCTGCATTGCATCTTTGTTTGAAGAATATCAATGGCAAGGCAGCAAAGTGTGTTCAGTATAAGATAGCAAGCACCTGTCTGCGACCAGATCAATGTAATAGACAGGTGAGAGAGAACAAATGTCCCCAAGGCTCAAAATTAATTGCCTAGTCCCTGGTGTCAATCCCATGCCACATATGCCCAATTTCCTAAGTCATGTTGACGGCAAATATGTTTTCCAAATGCTGCATGTCTTGAGGCAATGATACATCAATTTTAACCAGCTATGAAATGGGAACGATAGGTCCAATCTCCCTGTGAATGTATCTCACAAGGCTCTCGGCAATGGATACTAATGTTGGCACAAGACAAACTTGGACATGATGCCCAAGCCAATTCCGAATGTTCATATGTGCCAATTAATTGAACTTGCATTCATTTCAGTGCAATCACCGAAGATTCTTCATCATGTTTCAGGTGTCTTTTCCAGTGTCAGGCACAGCTTACTGGTAGCACCCATGCTATATCTATGCTAAGCTCTAGAACTCTTTCTCTACACCTCTCCACATCTCTATCTCTCTTCCCTCCTTTAAAACACTCCTTGTTTGACCAAGCTTTTGGCCATTTTCCCCCAATGGCTCCTGATGTGGCTTTGTTTCCAATGCTCATAGAATCTTAGAATCACTACAGTGCAGAAGAGGCCATTCGGCCCATCGAGTCTGCACCAACTCTATAACAGAGTATTTTCTCCAGGCCCTCTCCCTCCACCCCTATCCCAGTAACGCCACACCTATCCCATGGCTAATCCATCTAACCCAAGGAGCAATTTAGCATGGCCAATTCACCTAACCTGCACATCTTTGGACTGTGGGAGGAAACTGGAGCACCCAGAGGACATACGGTGAGAATGTGCAAACTCCACGCTGTCACCCAAAGCTGAAATTGAACCCGGGTCCCTGGAGCTGTGAGGCAGCAACGCTAACGACTATACCACTGTGCCGCCATTGTTTTGGGACAAGTTGTTGTCCCATAGCTGGTCCGGATGGGATTTATCCAAGGATTCTCTGGGAGGCAAGAGAAGTGATTGCAGAGCCTCTGGCTCTGATCTTCAGGTCGTCGTTGGCCTCTGGTATAGTACCAGAAGATTGGAGGTTAGCGAATGTTGTCCCATTGTTTAAGAAGGGGAACAGAGACTTCCCCGGGAATTATAGACCGGTGAGTCTCACTTCTGTTGTCGGCAAGATGTTGGAAAAAATTATAAGGGATAGGATTTATAGTTATTTGGAGAGTAATGAATTGATAGGTGATAGTCAGCATGGTTTTGTGGCAGGTAGGTCGTGCCTTACTAACCTTATTGAGTTTTTTGAGAAAGTGACCAAGGAGGTGGATGGGGGCAAGGCAGTGGACGTGGTATATATGGATTTTAGTAAGGCGTTTGATAAGGTTCACCATGGTAGGCTTCTGCAGAAAATGCAGATGTATGGGATTGGGGGTGATCTAGGAAATTGGATCAGGAATTGGCTAGCGGATAGGAAACAGAGGGTGGTGGTTGATAGTAAATATTCATCATGGAGTGCGGTTACAAGTGGTGTACCTCAGGGATCTGTTTTGGGGCCACTGCTGTTTGTAATATTTATTAATGATCTGGATGAGGGTATAGTTGGGTGGATTAGCAAATTTGCTGATGACACCAAAGTCGGTGGTGTGGTAGACAGTGAGGAAGGGTGTCGTAGTTTGCAGGAAGACTTAGACAGGTTGCAAAGTTGGGCCGAGAGGTGGCGGATGGAGTTTAATGCGGAGAAGTGTGAGGTAATTCACTTTGGTAGGAATAACAGATGTGTTGAGTATAGGGCTAACGGGAGGACTTTGAATAGTGTGGAGGAGCAGAGGGATCTAGGTGTATGTGTGCATAGATCCCTGAAAGTTGGGAATCAAGTAGATAAGGTTGTTAAGAAGGCATATGGTGTCTTGGCGTTTATTGGTAGGGGGATTGAATTTAGGAGTCGTAGCGTTATGTTGCAACTGTACACAACTCTGGTGCGGCCGCACTTGGAGTACTGTGTGCAGTTCTGGTCCCCACATTACAGGAAGGATGTGGAGGCTTTGGAGAGGGTGCAGAGGAGGTTTACCAGGATGTTGCCTGGTATGGAGGGGAGATCCTATGAGGAGAGGCTGAGGGATTTGGGATTGTTTTTGCTGGAAAGGCGGCGGCTAAGAGGGGATCTTATTGAAACATATAAGATGATTAGAGGTTTAGATAGGGTGGATAGTGATAGCCTTTTTCCTCTGATGGAGAAATCCAGCACGAGGGGGCATGGCTTTAAATTGAGGGGGGGTAGTTATAGAACCGATGTCAGGGGTAGGTTCTTTACCCAGAGGGTGGTGAGGGATTGGAATGCCCTGCCAGCATCAGTAGTAAATGCGCCTAGTTTGGGGGCGTTTAAGAGATCCGTAGATAGGTTCATGGACGAAAAGAAATTGGTTTAGGTTGGAGGGTCACAGTTTTTTTTTTTAACTGGTCGGTGCTACATCGTGGGCCGAAGGGCCTGTTCTGCGCTGTAATGTTCTATGTTCTATGTTCTATGTAAAAGCACTATATAAATCTAAGTTGTTGTTGAAAGTGTTGTT
Organism: Mustelus asterias; assembly: GCF_964213995.1. Taxonomy (NCBI): domain Eukaryota; kingdom Metazoa; phylum Chordata; class Chondrichthyes; order Carcharhiniformes; family Triakidae; genus Mustelus; species Mustelus asterias. The sequence goes on from NC_135813.1 coordinate 39,788,060, forward strand.
GTTGAATGCATTCGTGGTCAATGACATTTTGCCAGAATTATCTGAACCTTTTAGACTGTTTCTCTTTCCATTAGCTGCCTGATCTGCGAGTGCTTCCAGTATTCTGTTTTTATGTCAGATTTCCAGCATCTGCAGCATTGTACCTTTGTCTTTATCATATCCTCATGTTTTGATTTGGCTATATCACCATCAAATGTTGGATAAGATACAAATCGGTGGCACAGTGGTTAGCACTGCTGCCTCACAGCGCCAGGACCCAGGCTCGATTCTTGGGTCACTGTCTGTTCGGAGTCTCCACGTTCTCCCTGTGTCTGCGTGGGTTTCCTCCGGGTACTCCGGTTTCCTCCCAAAGTCCAAAAGACACGCTGGTTAGGTGCATTGGCCGTGCTAAATTCTCCCTCAGTGTACCCAAACAGGCGCTGGAGTGTGGCGATTCGGGAATTTTTGCAGTAACTTCATTGCAGTGTTAATGTAAGCCTATTTGTGACATTGATAAATCAATTAAATTTTGTCCTCAACTTTATAGTCCAGTAGTGTTTACCATTGTATCAAAACTTTTACTATTGGTCATCAGAGGAAAACATAGCCCTCAGTGTTCTCACTGAGAGCCCTGAATTGCTTGTAAAAGTCCATGGAATGCATATTTCTCTTTTGCATGGATATGGGGTCTTTCCAAGTGATGCTAAGTACCAGTTGATGCCCTTAAGGCAACCTTTTTGCCTCCTGTACAATCTCCAGTGTTAGAAACGGGAATTTTTCTATTTGGCCACGGACAGATACAATGCACTTACTGATGACCTGGAGTCGGAGTGGAGAATGAGCCCAGCACATAAATATATATTTCAGACAGTGAGCTACAGTGCTCCACATCAGTATGCATTTATAGACAGTGAGTGTGAAACATAAATGCTAGTGTTAATTCCTGTGGTCATATATCCATCACCTTGGATGAGGTACATTAGGTAAGGTGATCATCTAAAGCATTGGAATCCTTTGATAAAATTACAACAGGTCACGAACAACCCAACCCCATATGGCATTGAATTGTAAGATCATTATATGGGTCTGTAATGCCAGTTGGAGGGCATTATTCCACTATAAAGAAATAGGTGTTTCACACCATCATGCCCTGCTAAAATATTCAACCAATAACTTGTTGTTCTGCCGTACACAGGAGAGCCATGGGATAACACTTCAGACTTACTGAGGGGGCCTCCGTCCAGTTGCTATTATAAAGCTGAAACATAATATGCTACTTACTCAGAGGAAGAACTCCAACTGAAAAAGAAACATTAGTCGCAACAGAGCCAAGACCTCCTTCTGCTTCATGGCTTTCATGCCACATGAAGCACTGAACGTCATTATTTTCTACATTATGTGGAGCCTGGTCAATGCATTGAATGGTCTGACAAGAATACAAATGAAACATTTATCTGCTGACTTGTATTAAACCTGTTTTGCTTTCTCTCCCTTTGTTGCCCGCTTTGTCAAGGTGTTTTGGATTTTTTTCCACTTTCTGAACTTTCGCGCAGTGTAACCAAAGACAGGAATGTGTCTTTGCTGTGCACGCTGATTTGTAACAATTGAGTCAGCCTGTCCAGCAGGGAACAATCAACGTGCAAACACTGATGCAGCATTATTTCTTGTCTGTCCTTACTTGCCATGAGGACATTAGAGTTAACCATGTTATCTGACTGGAGCTAGGTGCAGGACAGGGAAGTTCCCACTCTGAAGGTTATTAGCAACCCACTTGATTATCCATAACCATTTGTCTTTTCGTGTCAGCCCACAAGTTGACAATTTCATAATATACCACAGCAGCTCCCGACGGGAAGCTGCAAAATTTACTGACTGCGTGCCAACAGGGAGTTTTATTAGGATGGCACGGTGGCACAGTGGTTAGCACTGCTGAATCACAGCGCCAGGGACCTGGGTTCGATTCCCGGCTTGGGTCACCGCCTGTGTGGAGTTTGCACATTCTCCCCGTGTCTGCGTGGGTTTCCTCCGGGTGCTCCAGTTTCCTCCCACACCCCAAAGATGTGCAGGTTAGGTGAATTGGCCATGCTAAATTTCCCCTTAGCATCAGGGGGATTACTCGGGTAAATACGTGGGATTACGGGATAGGGCATGGGTGGAATTGTTGTCGATGCAGGCTCGATGGGCTGAATGGCCTCCTTCTGCACTCTAGGGATTCTATGATTCTAAGATTTTTACCTCTGGGTTGCTAGCATATAATGCTAACATCATCTGTTGGCCATCATGCAATGATAGGGATAGAAATCAAATAACCTATCAACAGACTGCCAAAACAATCAAACTTAAGCACTATTCACAATGCAACTGGTTTCTAACCAAGCTCCAAAACGCAAAAACATATCAGTATGTTTCCCTTCTCTCCCTACAGCCGCCCATATCCCAGGATTGAAATTGACATTTCAAGAAGAATGCTTGTGCTATTCAAAATCCAAGTGCATTATCCTTTAGATAAAACAATAAATGTAATTCTTCATTGAAGATTTCACTACATTAAATCCTCAATCTTTATTTCATTCCCTTGCCTCCCTAGGCAGGCCAGTTTTGAACATCTGATTTGGCTATTATTTCTGTCGCAATGCTGTCCTATTAATGAAAATGAGAAGAATTGAATTGAACAAGGTTCTCAGGCTATCATTTATTTTCCTTGGAAGTGTTACTATTTTGCTGAATCTTGCAACTTATGTGCTGAGTCCATCCTTTGCTGATGTCCACATTTTCTATTCTTGTTGTCACCCATATCAAGACTTGCACTGTTGTTGTCTTTGTCCCATTGCTGGGGGCCCAGTACCCGCTTGTTCCAGCAATTCCTTAGATCATGGCTGATTCATATCTGTTTCTCCATTTACCTGCTTTGGTTCCATCTCCATCAATGTCAACCTTCAACTTTGAAAAGTTCAATCGATCTATCTCTCACAGTTGTTTGGAGAAATGTTCCAGATTTGCGCTACCTTTTGTGTGAAGGAGTGCTTCGTAATACCATCCTTGAATAGCCTCACTCTAACATTGTGGACATGCCCATTTGTTTCTGGCTCCCAGAGGAGAAAAAACAGTATGTAATTATTCAGGAACTTCAGCTCCACAATCTCGCTACTCATACTTGCCTCCCCTTGAAGATTTTCAGAGTTTTAAATCGGCCTTTATTCAAGCTATAGTAGGGAAGTTGACCTCCATAGGTTGGCGCACAGACTTCCTGAGCGATATATTAGAACAGTAGTTATACCTTTGCTTATCTTACAAATAATTTTCATATACCAATTACAAGTATACATTTGTTCTGAAGTCATAGATATCCAATTACAGCTAATAGTTCTAATTACTGCATTTATGTCTGTTGAATATAGTTAACCAGTTACAATTCTCTAAATGCTTCTCTAATTATAATATTCAATTACCAATGAAGCATGCCCACATGACTACACCATCCAAGCATCCATATCTGCAGACCTTGGCTGTTATAACTATTATCCTTGCTTATCAAAGTTCCCATTCTCTTGTGCCTTGTTCATTGTTTTTATGCTGCTCATCTGTAACTGAGGGAACTTCACGGAGCCAACTTCACAGCAGCTTCCTGACGGAATTCTGCTGTATTCAATTCACAGAGGAACACGACTGCATTCAATGATTTTAGTAACCTATCAAATTCTTCAATCATTTTGAAAATTTTAATTATAATGTTAGATCACTGCCTTCAAAGGAAAAATAAAGAGTCTCATGTATGCTATTGGCTCTACTAATGTAACTCTTTTAGCTCTAATATAAGGCAGAATTTCCCTGTCCTGCCCTTTGTGGGAATCATAGTGGACGGGATAGAAAATTTGGCGGATCATGTCAAGAGTCATTGACCTCGGGTAGGAATTTCCGGTCTTGGGCTGGAAAATCCTATCCCAAATGATGGTAAATCATTGCCTCTAAGTCCAATATATCCTTTCTGATGTAGGGTATGCAGAAGTGAGTACAGTACTGCAAATGGGCTATAATCAGATCAGAACTCCCATCCCTTTGAATTCCTGTTGCTTGAGATAAAGGACAATGTTCCATTTGTAATTATTCTTTGTACCTATCCTCTAGTTTTTGTAGCTTCTATACTGTGACTCCTAAATTACTTTGGGCAATTTCCAGATTTTCACCATTCAGAAAATACTCTGGATTATCCTTTTTATGTCCAAAGTAGACAACATCACACTTCCCACAACAGAGGTTAAACAAATAGATCTATAATTGTGCTTTCTGTCTCCCACTGTTCTTACATAATGAAGTGACTTTGGCAGTTTCCCAATCCAATGGGACAATTCCTGAGAGTTTGAATGATCATTACTAACACATCCACGATTTCTTCCCCTGCTGCTTGCAATAACCTGGAGTATAAAGCCATTTTTGCATGGAGATTTGTTAATCTTTTGTCTCATTTTTTCCCCCATTTTCATTTATTTATATTCCTTCTCATGAGCATCTCCCTTTGATCTGTTATTTCTTAATTTCTGTGGTATGCTATCTTTTTTCTTTACTATGAATACTGATACAAGGTAAATATCCAGCACAAAAAGAGTATAAGAATAAACCCAAACATCTACAGACCTTTCAGTTTAAACTCAATGGTGGGAAGGCTTTTATAACAATGCAAATATTGTCAGTGGGGCAAATGTGGATTAATTAAAGAAAGCCAGCATCGATTTGTTAAGGCAAATGGTGTTTAAGTAGCCAAATGAGTTCTTTTCTGAAATGGTAACAGGGAGGGTATATGAGGGTAATGTGGTCGATGTGGCAAATGTGTCGATGTGGTTGACTTCCAAAAAGCATTTGATGAAGTGCCGCATGAGAGGCTTTTGAGCAAAATTGCAGCTTATGGAATAAAAGGGATGGTGGCATCATGGATATGATATTGGCAGGGGGACAGGGAAGAGATAGTCGTGGTGAATGAATGCTTTTTGGATTGGAGGCATGCTTATGTGGGGTTCCCTGGGGTTGGTGATAAGAACCCTGCTCTTCTTAATATTCACTTACGCCCTACACTTTGGTGGTCAGGGAACCATTCAAAATTTGCAGATGGTACAAAACTTGGGAATATTGTGAGTAGGATAATATGAAGCTTAGAATCATAGAATCCATACAGTGTAGAAGGAGGCCATTTGGCCCACCGAGCCTGCACCAACTACAATCCCACCCAGAACCTATCCCTGTAACCCCACATATCTACCCTGTTGTTCCCCTGACACTAAGGGGCAATTTTCCATGGCCAATCAACCTAACCCACACATTGTTGGAGTGTGGGAGAAAACCGGAACACCCAGAGGAAACCCATGCAGACATGGGGAGAACATACAAACTCCACACAGGCACCCAAGGCTGGAAGTGAACCCGAGTCCCTGGCGCTGTGAGGCAGCAGTACTAACCACTGTGCCACCATGCCACCCCAAACTTCCAAAGGAGATAGGTTGACGGAATGGGTGGACCTGCGGCAGATGAAATTTAACGAAGTGAGATGATTCGCTTAGATAAAGAAGGAAAAAGAGAGGCAACACAAAACAAAGGGTACAATTCTAAGGTGGGTGCTGGAGCAGAGGGAGCTGGATGCACGGTGGCACAGTGGTTACCACTGCTGCCTCATAGCACCAGGAACCCGGGTTTGTATTAAACCTATCTGTATCCTGTGTAAACTGTGACATTCTCACCATTTGCCGTCCCACCTATTTTTGTGCCAGCTGCAAACTTGGCAAAAGCAGATTCACTTCCATCACCCAAATCATTAATACATATTGTAAATAATAGTGGCTGCAGCACTGATTATCCTAACACTTGCTTCCATATGTCAAATTGGTGTGATGTAGCATTCCAGGATTCTCAACATAGTTTTCATGGTGAATTTTGAGTCGTTCAAATTCTTTTTTCATTTTTGAAGTGCATCTTAGAAACATAGAAACATAGAAAAACTACAGCACAAAACAGGCCCTTCGGCCCCACAAGTTGTGCCGATCTTTGGTCATTCCAGTCCTTTGTCTTATTTCTTAGAATCATAGAATTCCTACAGTGCAGAAGGAGGCCATTCAGCCCATCAAGTCCGCACCGACAACAATCCCACCTAGGCCCTATCCCCGTAACTCCACATATTTACCCCATTAATCCCTCTAACCTATGCATCCTGGACACTAAGGTGCAATTTAGCATGGCCAATGCACCTAACTCACATATCTTTTAGACTTTTTGGTCATACTTTCCGTCCGATGTTAACATACTTCAAAAATAACAACATTTTTCTGTCTGTTTGAACTTTTCATTCTTAACTGTGATCCTACATTCTGGTATGATTTTGTTTTTCGGACATGAATCGCTATTTATCTTCTTACAATTTGTGCTCAGCCTTTTCTTCCACCTTTCTCTACCTCTAAAATTGTTTGCAGTTTCTCTTCAGTGTTAGCAATAAGAACAGTATCTTCAGTTTATCATATATTATTAAGGTTGTAGTCTCACACTTAGGTGGCATGGTGGCACAGTGGTTAGCACTGCTGCCTCACAGTGCCAGGGACCCGGGTTTGATTCCTGGCTTGGGTCACTGTCTGTCTGGAGTCTGCACGTTCTCCCTGTGTCTGCGTGGGTTTCCTCTGGGTGCTCCGGTTTCCTCCCACAGTCTGAAAAACGTGTTGGTTCGGTGCATTGACCATGCTAAATTTTCCCTCAGTGTACCCGAACGGGCACCAGAGTGTGGCGATTAGGGGATTTTCATTGGAACTTCATTTAATGTAAGCCTACTTGTGACACTAATAAATAATAATAATAATTCAGGAAGCTCATAAGAAGTAGAGAATCCGAAAAAGATTTTTTTTTGTGAAACCTTTGTAAGCATTGGTTTGCCTGGAGTACTGTATCCAATCTTAAGCATCACAATTTTGAAAGGATCACAAGGTCCTAGACAGGGCGCAGAGGAGATTTACTGGAATGACACCAGGAATGAGAGACTTCAGTTGCATGGAGAAATTGCAGAAGATCAAGTTGACCCTTCTCGGCTTGGAGAAGATCAAGGGAAAATTTGCCAGATGTAATCTAAATCATGAAGCATTGTGATTGAGTAAATGTGGTGAAACTTTTCCCACAGGTAAAAGGGTCGATTACCAGAGGTTACAGACTTAAAAGCTGGAATTTTGCCATCCCGTCCACCATGGGAATCGGAGCGGGCGAGGGTGGATCATGGAAAGGTCCATTGATCTCAGGGGGATTTTATGATTTTGGGACGAGCAAGGCCATAAATTGGGAAATGAACAAGAGGCGAGAATGGGAGTTTTTAAAAAATTAATGCCGAAATTGGTTATGATAACTGGGGATACAGTGCTGAAAGGTTTGTGGAAGCAGATTCAATAAAAACATTCAAAAAGTAATTACACAAGTATTTGAGGGTGAGGGCATGGAATTTGTGGGCTAGGGTGAAAGGGCAAGGAAATAGGAATAATTGGATAATTGTTTCAATGAGCGGTACAGACATGATGGAGTGAATGCTTCTCTTCTGTGATGGATTATTGTGCAATTCAATGATAGAAGTCTCAGTTATGAGGGAGAAAATATAGAAATTAAAGTTTCTCAGTCACAATCTCAAAGAATCGCCTCTGCAACATTTCTCTGGCCCAAACAACCTTCCTGAATTCAGGAACACAAAAACAGGTAGTAATTTAACTGCAGCCTAGCTTGCCACTAATTTTTGTAGGTTTAGCAAACATCATTTGCTCCTCTTCCCTCTGTTCCTGTTTCTGAAATCTAGAATATAAATATTCTTTTTGTTTAACAGCTTTATTGCCTGTAATTTCCTTCATGATTCCAGACCCTTATACACTTCCTGTTAAATTCCTCTCACTTTTATAACATATTTGCTTCGGTTTTTCACGAATATTTTTCCTGTTATTTGTCCTTGTGATTGCCTTTTTTTTAATACTTACCTTTATCTTTGTCTCTTCTCTGCAAGATGTCCAAGCCCTCTCAAGCACATTCGTTGCTGATATTGTTTCAAATTACAAGGGAGGCACTTCTCCCAGCCTGCTATGCTGCTGGAGCAGCGCAATGTGCCAAGAGACATCAGCGAAGGCTGTTTCGCAGGCTCCCCACTGGACCCATCTCTGGCTCCAAGATTTTTGGAGTCATCAGCTCCTGCACAGGAAATCGACATACAGCTGACTTAAATATTGAAATTTAAATTCAAATCCAATAAGCGGGCCTGGAACCAAAGTCTCTGGGCCCACCAATGTCCCCCCCATACTCGGCAGGAGTGGTTCACTCCAGAGGGGTTTACTAACGTTCCCCACTAACGGGGAATAGGCAGCCAACCCTGCTGGAAGGAACAGAGGCCATGGAGGTCCTCCCAGGAGGTCTGAGATAAGGGGGTGGTGCCACCTGTGTATTGCCAGCCTGGCAGTGCCAGCCTGACCCTGGCACAGCCCAAAGGGCCAACTGGCAAGGGGCACTATGGCACTGCCCACCGGGCATCCTGCAGTGGCAAAGGGGTGTGGCCAGTGGGGTGGGGCCAGTTGGGGGCAGAGCTTATAGGGGGGTGCCGATCGGTAGGGATAAGGGGGTTCCACAGCCACTCTGCATAGGGATTGCGGGCAGAGGGAGGGAAGGGGAGATTGAGGCTGGCATTGGGTGGGGGAGGTCAGGGCTTCTGGGTCGGGGGGGGGGGGGGGGTGGTCAGGACTACTGAGGGTGGTCGGGGAGATTGGGATGGGGGGACACAGGGCTGACCCGGAGAGGTCTGGGAGACCAGCAATCAGGTGGTGGGGGAGGGCATTGGAGGGGCAGTGATGTGAGGTCAAGGGGCTGGTCTGCGATCAGGAGGCTGGCAGTGCGGGGCTACTGTACTTGTGCCGATCTCTGCTCTGACAGATCGGCACATGCGCAATGTCATGCTCAGCGCTACGCTGCCGGCCTCTCCAGCGGGAATAGGCCTCACCAACTGATTTTCAGAGGGAATCACACTTGGGCAATCTGCAATGCTCAGAGTGTGGGAGATTCATTTTGAAAAGCACGCTAAAAAACCCATAGGGACTTACTCCAGTTTTTACGCAAATTCGGCACTTAAAAATGTTTTGGGAGAATTTTGGGAGAAGTACTTCTCCTTTCTCCACACCTGACTGTAAAATTAGAATAGAATAGAATAGAACTTTATTGTCGACACAAAAGTGGAAATTTGTCTTTGACTTCACCTCCAGTACAATATCTAATCAGACATTAGTTTAAAAACAGTGAATATTTCATGTATACCTACATTCATAAATTTGTGCGTATATAACATTCATCCAGACCATGCAAACATAACACATTGCGCTCTGCCAATACAGCACTTAACACAGTTAAATTAACAAAATATATAAAAACAGCTGGTTGAGTTTACATTTTGTTATTTAGTAAGCTTATGGCACTGGGAATAAAAGACCCCTTAAACAGGTTTTTCCTGGCAATCGGCATTCTAAAGCATTGGTCCAAAGGGAGCCTTTCAAAGTGAGGAGATAAAGAATAAGAAGGATCACGAATGATAGTCTGAGCTTTCCTCTAAACTGTATTGTTAAATAGGTTATCGAGTTGTGTCTGCTGTCTACCAATGATTTTACCTTCAGTGCTTACAATGCTGGCCAGCTTACGTTTGCATTTCACACTTAGATTCCCATACCAGACTGTCATGTTGAACCATAGAATCCCTACAGTGCTGAAAGAGACCATTTGGCCCATCAAGCCTGCACCGACAATAATCCTACCCAGGTCCTGTTCTATCACTGTAACCCCACATATTTGCCTCTTAATCCCCATGATATTACACTGCTAATCCCCTGACACTAGGATCAATTTAGCATGGCCAATCAATTTAACGTGCACATATTCGGACTGTGGGAGGAAACCGGAGCACCCGGAGAAAACCTACGCAGACACGGGGAGAACGCGCAAACTCCACACAGACAGTGACCCAAGCCCGGAATCGAACCCAGGTCCCTGGGAGGCAGCAGTGCTAACCACCGTGCCATCAACGAATGTTAGGTTGATCTCTACCAGACTTTAATATTGAACACTGTTCTTTCCTCCATCCACGGACTGAAGTGGAAGCAGAGAACAAGATTCAAAAAAGGAAAGCAAAACTGTTCCATATTATACTTTTCAGCATGTTCCATGAATACACAAAGTGCAGCTGTAGACATTGTCAGGCACAGCAAACTGTGCACAATGGCTGGAACTTTCCGCCCATTTACACCGCTGGATCTTCCAGTCCTGCCGACCGGGCACCGCCCGCCGCGGGTTTCTGACGATGAGGGTGCATTCAATGGAAATCTCCATTGACAATGGCAGGACAAGAAGATCCTGCCACCAACCAATGGCGGGGTCACCTCAGACGCCACGAAACGTGTGACGGGTTCCATAAAAAATCCGGCCCAATGTCTTTGTACAAAACAGGTCACGTTGTGGAGGCCAGAGGAGTCATAGCGGCTAAAGAGAGGAGTGTCCACCAGAAGCAGATCTACAACATTCTCTGCATTGTAGTTACCTCTTTTTTTCATTGACTGTGGATAGGAACTGGTTGTAAATTGTACAAATCAGCATGCAGCTAGAATTACACTGTGTGAAAATTGTCAGTCCATACTGATGAATTCTTAATCTATTGGGAATGAACAAACTGCCTGCACCTGAGTCTTCACTGACTGACCAAAGTCCATCACGCAAACCAGCCTCCCATCCATTGACTCTGGCTACACTTCCCGCTGCCTCGGAAAAGCAGCCAGCATAATTAAGGACCCCACGCACCCCGGACATTCTCTCTTCCACCTTCTTCCATCTGTAAAAAGATGCAAAAGTCTGAGGTCACGTACCAACCGGTAAGAACAGCTTCTTCCCTGTTGCCATCAGACTTTTGAATGGACCTACCACGCACTAAGTTGATCTTTCTCTACACCCTAGCTATGACTGTAACACTACATTCTGCACTCTCTCCTTTCCTTCTCTATGAATGGTATGCTTTGTCTGTATAGTGCGAAAGAAACAATACTTTTCACTGTATACAAATACATGTGACAATAATAAATCAAATCAAATCCCACTCCATTATTACGGTGCCAGAAAGGCACCACAACACAAGCCTTTTTGGCATATTCTTAATTATCAGATATATTTAAAGTTTTTATCAGGAATTCATTGGTTCTGGTGCTTTGATGCTGCCATTTCTCTATCATCTCTGTTTGAATGGAAACCAGTTTCCATTGTCAATTTTTCAAATAATACTGATGAGATGCATTACAGCTGCAGGCCTATTTAGTCAGACGTTAGTGAATTGTTTCATTTGAAAATGTCTCCACATCGATTACTCGTCTGAATGTGGGGACAAACAACTATTGTCTGAAGGCAACTGAGAGAACTTACAGAAACTTCAGCAAATTTCATCACTAAATCTGAAGACAGAGGATCAAAAATTTCCAATGTTGAAGATATTCATACGTCCAAACACAAGACATGGGAAAATGAAATGGATTGGCACTGATTCCAAATTGTTGGTAATTGCTTGCTTTACAGTGCTGATTGCTGGTAAGAATGCTCTTATGCAATACAGTCAATAATTTATCAATAAAGTGTAGGATGCCACATTTGACTGTGTGGTATCAAGGAGCCCTGACAAGATTGAAATCAATGCCAATTGGATGTGGGGGCAGAGGGAACTCTCCACTGTTTGGAATCATACCTGGCACAAAGAAGATGGCTGCCTTTGTTGGAGTTCAATCATCTCTGTCACAGGACATCACTGCGCGGGTTCCTCAGGATAGTCTTTTCGGCCCAACCAACTTCAACGACTTCATCAATGAGCCTTCTCTCCATCATAAGGTCAAAAGTGGGGAAATTTGCTGATGATTTCGTAATGTTCAGCACCATTTGTGACTTGCCAGCTACTGAGGCAGTCAATGTCCACACGGAGCAAGACCTGGACAATATCCAGCCTAGTGGCAAGTAACATTCTGTAATTACTTCAATCAGGCCACCGAGGTTGGTCTATTGGAATATGAACTCCCTGATTAAGGAGTCAATTGATGGGCCAATCAAGGAGTCTGTTCCTTGTATTTAACCAGGAGTGACAGATTCTCTGGGACCCCGGAAGGTAGACTGCTGACTGGTAGCACTCTGTGTCCTGCTGTTGGAATTGTAAATAAAGGGATTTTGGTGAAGGGACTTCTGCCTCCGATGACTTGCTACACATTCATGCCACATAAGTGCTGGGCAATGACCATCAAGAGTGAATGTAACCATCCCCCATTGACATTCAATGACATTATCATTGCTGGATTCTTGGGTGGAGGGAAATTAACATTGACCAGAAAATTAACTGGACCAGCCATCTTATTACTATGGCTACAAGAATAGGTCAGAGGCTGGATATTCTACATTAAGTGACTCACATTCTGACTCCCCAAAGCCTGTCCATCATCTACAAAACACAAGACATTTATATAAATCTTTCATAACATTCAGCAAAGCTATATTCCAGAGAGAAAGAAAAGCTCCAAGACAAGGATGCACCATCCATGGTGAACTAAGGAAATTAAAGATAATATCAAATTGAAAGATAGAACATACAAATCTGTAAAGATCAGAGGCAGGTCAGAAGATTGGATAGAATATAAAAACCAGCAAAGAATGTCCAAAAAAAGCAAGAAATTAGAGTATGAGAGAAAGAATGAAATATAAAACTAAAAGCAAAGGTTTTTAGTTGTTTAAAAAGGAAAAACGTATCTAAAGCGAACATCTATTCTCTGACAATTATGGCGATTGACAATGGTTTCATAATCATCATTAGATTTTCAATTCCAGACTTTATTGAATTCAAATTTCACCATCTGCATGGTGGGATTAGAACCCTGATCCCCAGAGCATTACCCTGGGTCTCTGGATTACTAGTCCAACGACAATGCCACAACGCCACCGCCTTCCCCGATGGGATGTGGCCATCGTTGGTTGGGCCAGCATTTACTGCCCATCCCTGAGGGCATTTAAGAGTCAATCATGGTACTGTGGATCTGGAGTCACATGTAGGCCAGACTAGGTAAGGATTCCGTCCCTCAAGGACATTCGTGAATGAGATGGGTTTTTTTTTACAACAATCAACAATGGTTTCATGTCATGACTTTTAATTCCAGATTTTTTTTATTGAATTCAAATTTCACCATCTGCTGTGGTGGGATTCAAACCCAGGTCCCCAGAACATTACCCTGGGTCTGTCGATTACTAGTCAGTGACAATACCATAATGCCACTACCGTCCCTAGTTCAGATTAAAACATCTATGATGTCAATCATACTGCTTCAGCAACACAGAAGGACACCAGCTATGGACAATATGGTGCTGACAAAATCCCAGGGACAATTAAATATCCTGCAGAGAAATATGATTAAAATATATTTCTTAAAGGCACAGTATCATCACAAGTTATTGGATCAGCCAATTTAAGCTAACCCAGCAAAAACTGACAACCGGACCTATGACCTTTTTTATCAGTTAGGCCAAGTGTGGCTCCAGATAGGATCTTTCTGGAGGCAATGAGAAGACAGCAATTTGCGCTTAATGAGAATTGCTTCCAATTTATTTTGCAGTGATTGGATAAGGTCAGCGAGCAGTTGCTTCACATCAAGGGAGGCAAGGAATGATAGTATTCGCTGCAGAATAAATCAATTAACGGACCCCCACGAACCCTAATTGTTTGCGAGGAATGCAAATTGATTTATTTTTTCTTTGATATAAATGCAATCACCCCACTGCAGCAACCTGTACTTTCCATGCCGGATTGCAAGGTTTAAGATTGGAGAAATGCCTGGAAAAGACACCAAAATAATTGACAGTGTAACTAAATAGCTAGGGTAAACCACTTGCTTTGTCTTTTCCTCCTTGTAAGGGTGAAGCAGAACAGCAGACAAATTACAGTTTAAGCACAAAAGGAACCCATTGACTTTTCATCCTCATTCAATTGAAGTATTAGAAATGACAGTCATCTCACTGGCTTACACTGCCACACACTGTAAAATTCACTCCAAGATGATCAAATTAAGTCCACTCCTTTCAACCTTGCTTCCTTTTGCAGCATATACCTGGTCCGATTGATCACTAAACTCAGACAGGACTCAGGAGGAAATTCTTTACCAGAGTATGGAACTCACAAAGGCAGGGAATAAGTAAACAGATGTATTTAAGCGTGTTTCAATCTCCATCGAGGCCAATAACTTTTCAAAACAGATTTAAACTTCCAGTTATTAGCTGAAAGAATGACTTGACAGGAGTTCACATTTTAAAACTTTCATACAATCCCTCCTGTGGAGGAGGAGGCCATTCAGCCCATCACATCTGCACCAACAACAACCCCACCCAAGACCTATCCCTGTAACCTCATGTATTTACCCTACTCGTCCCCCTGACACTAAGGAACAATTTAGCATGACCAATTAACCTAACCCACACACCTTTGGAGTGTGGGAGGAAACTGGAGCACCCGGAGGAAACCCATGCGGACACGGGGAGAACATGCAAACTCCACAAGGACAGTGACCCAAGCTGGGAATCGAACCCGGGCCCCTAGCGCTGTGAGGCAGCAGTGCTAACCACTGTGCCACTCTGCCACCCGTAACTTTGACCCCAATGAATGACCAAAAAATAAGTTATTGATTAAACACGGCAGGTACACTGTCTCAAAGATGGCTGTTTGAAAACCGGACATTTTGAGAATGCGCCATGCATCAATTTAATTGAGTAATTTAGAAAGGAACTTACTTAGCTGGAGAATTTAGCAAGGCGCTGCATTGGTGTGGTGTGACACCACACTAGTTATCCCTTTCACCCTTTTGCACAGCAGTCAATGACTGTATTCTGAATGACCCTTTACCCCACCTGACCTGATTTGTTGCTCACAGGTCGCAGCACCCGGTGTGAAATCGGTCAGGATTCAAAATCCAAGGCGTCTCTATCCCAAGATTGTACCGCTATATTTTCATCTAGGAGGCAACTTATATATTCATTCAAAATGGAGCCGAAATGTGGCGACTTCTTGCGAGCTGTTCACACAGCAAAATTGAATGGAGAATATTGATGGAGCAGTTTACAACAGTAAATGTTGACAGAAAGCTGTGACCAAAAGTAGTGGTTAAAAAAAAGCACTAAGGAGAAGGGTACAGTTGCAATGTGAGGATTTGCTATTACAGCTGGGAACATAGGAATTCATAATCTAAAACATTAACATGAAAGGTGTAATTGTCCATGTAACCCATGTATTTCCTATTACAGGATCAGAGAAAGGTAATTATAGAAGGAGGCTATTGTTCTATAATATCTGAGCTGGCTCCTTGGGCGAGATAATGGGCCATAACTTCTGATGGAGTGAAAATTAAACTGGCTTGTCACTCCACTCAAAATTACTTAGCTGGAAAAGCAGATTATCCTGTCTTCCCCAACTTTCCCATCCAGATTGTTGCAATTATACAGGGCCTTGGTGAGGCCACACCTAGAATGTTGTGTGCAGTTTTAGTCTCCTTTTCTGAGGAACGATGTTCTTGCTCTCAAGGGAGTGCAGCGAAGGTTTACCAGGCTGATTCCGGGGATGGAGGGTCTGATGTATGAGGGACATTGACTAGGTTAGGATTGTTTTCACTGGAGTTCAGACGAATGAGTGGGATCTCATAGAGACTTATAAAATTCTAACAGGGCTAGACAGGGTAGATGCAGGGAGGATATTCCCAGTAGTGGGAGTGTCCAGAACCGGGGGTCACAGTCTGAGGATACAGGGTACATTTAGGAAGGAGGTGAGGAGACATTTCTTCACCCAGAGTGATGAGCCTGTGGAATCCTTTACCACAGGAAGTAGTTTATGCCAAAACATTGAATGTATTGAAGAGATGGCTGGATATAGCACTTGGGGCGAATGGGATCAAAGGTTATGAGGAGAAAGCAGGATTAGGCTACTGAGTTGGATGATCAGCCATGATCGTGATGAATGGCGGAGCAGGCTTGAAGGGCCACATGGCCTCCTCCTGCGCCTATCTTCTATGTTTCTATGTTTCTATGTTTCAAATAAGAGAATTTTTAATGGGCAAAAACTTCACTGACTGACAGAAGAATGGGAGTAAACAGAAAACAATCTTTCACAAAGTAAGCATTGTGTTTTTAACATTTCTTTAAAAAAACACTCTCAGATATGTGGTTGAGAAGAAAGCAATGGACAATGAGTGGATGGCAGCTTCAATGAGTGGATGGCAGCTTTTCACTGACACTAGACTCTCCTTCAAGTCAGACATCTTGCCTCATGAAAGGGAACATAAACAGTAAAAATACAGAAGCCTCACTATTAAGGTCCCATAGCCATTACTGGGTGGAGATCAGGGGGTTGGAGTCTTGATGCTGGATGGCAGTTTAGTGGCGAGGTTTTGGCGTAATGGTGTTGTCAACTGACTAGTATTCCAGAGACCTCCAGTAATACTCTGGGGAGTTGGGTTTGAATACCGCAGATGGTGAGATTTGAATTCAACAAAAATCTGGACTTAAAAGTCTAATGATGATCACGAAACCATTGTCGATTGTTGTAAAAACACATTTGGCTCACTAATGTCCTTTAGGGAGGGAAATCTGCCATCATTACCTGGTCTAGCCTACATGTGATTCCAGAATCACAACTAGCAATGTGGTTGACTCTTAAATGCCCTCAGAAATGGTCCAGCAAGCCATTCATTCCAAGGGTAATTATTGATGGGCAATAAATGTCCAGCCAGTGATGTCCACATCCCATGAATGAATAAAACAAAATGAAGAAAACAAACTCAAAACAGCAACAGATAATGAGGCATTCAAATGTGTTGTTGTAGCTACCATAGAATCCCTGCAGTGCAGAAGGAGGTCATTCAGCCCATCGACTCTGCGCCAACTCTCCAGGTCCACCCACCCCTGCCCTATCCCTGTAACCGTGCACATTTACCATGGCTAATCCACATAACCTAGACACTTTTGGACCTTAGTAGTGAGGCAGGACACTTCATTAATATATTTAGATTGAGCTCCCTCAGCAGTTGGCAACCCAGGAGTGAAAGTCAGAGGTAGGATCTCCCAACTCCAAAAAGACAAGGACCTTTTTCAGCACCTCATGTGTGGTAAGTTGGCCTCTTTAAAGGGCAATCCTTGGGGGGGTCATGTGATCGGAAAGGCTCCTATAAACTGAAGCTCAGGAAGCCGGTCCAATTAGGAGTGAGGACGCGCATCCCGGGAACCAGGAGGAGCTGAGTTGGAGACAGGGAGAAGAGAGAGACCTGTGTGATGTTTCTGTCAAACTCTTACAACGTAAATAATTATCATAATTTAATAAATCCTTCATGTTGTTGGAACCACATCAAGTTGCTTCAGTTATTACACTGGCGACGAGCAAAAAACGAGGTCATTTGTCGGGAGATTGCAGAGTGCAGTTAAAGGGGAAGGGAAATGATCATTGAAGTCAAGAAGAAAAAGATACAGACACGCTTAAGATGCCTTTAATCAGGAAGGTAGAGCCATTTGACCCAGAAATTGAGAGCTGGGGATAATATATTGAAAGGTGACATTATTCCTTTGTGGATAACAAAGTCGCTATGGAGGACAAACAAAAGACGATACTACTCTCAGTCTGTGACCCACAAACTTACAGCCTGGTGATGAGACTTACATCATCTGAAACTCCGGACACAAGTCTTTTGATCAGATAGTGGGATTGGTCAAAAACCACTTTAGCCCCAACCTTCAATCATCACGTTGAGGTTTAATTCATTCTGCTGTGAGGGAACCAGGGAGAAGGTCTCCGGATTCATAGCCAGACCATGACGTTTAGCAGAGCACTGCAAATCCAACCCAGTTTTGGGGGAGATGTTGAGAGACCGTTTGGTCTGCGGAATCAACAGCCTCACGATACAAAATAAGCTGCTGGCTGGAACTAAAATCTCTTTGTAAAAAGCTGTAGAGGTGGCCCAGGCTACAGAAAGTGCAGAGTAAGGCATGAACAAATTGCAAGGTGTGTCCAACTAGGTGAACCGTTTGTTGTGGGAAACAGCCCAAATGAGTGCACAACGGAGACCAAGAGAGGTAGCACAACCCCAGGGATGGAAGCGTGTTTTCAGTGCAAGGCGAGCACTCCCAGGAAACTTGCCAGTGCAGAAAGTTTACATATTTTTGATGCAAGTAAAAGGATAATTTGCAGGCTTGGTGCAGAGTAAAGCAGACAGATCAAAGCACACACACACAAAATAAAACAGTTAACCATTGAACTAACTGGCCGAGGAATCCAATAAGAGATCAAAACTTATACGTTAAACCTGGTCCAATTCAACAGGATAACACCTATCAAAAATGTCCTGATGGTCAATGGCACACTCTAAAGATGGAGGTCAACATTGGAGAAGCATTCAGATACCTCCAGAAAGGTTTGCAATCCTTGAGGTTGTTCCAAGGACTTTTTATCAATCTATAATTAATTGTGAGGTGCTGAAGACAGGAGGTACAGCTACAGTAACAATATCCTGTAGGAATTAAACAGCACATTTACCAGTTCTGGTGAGTTCCACCAGTTTGTCAAGTCAAATGGTTTGCGGAACATTCAGTCACCCCGTTACCACCCAGTCTCGAATGGCTTAGAAGAGTAAGCCGTACAAACATTTAATGTTTCTTTGAAGAAGCAAGTTGAGGCACCACTGCCTTTATACTTGGCAAGGTTCCTGTCATTGATAACACTACACCGAATGCTACCATCGGGGTTACACCTGTTGCATTGTTAATGGGGCACTGTTTATGAACCAGCTTGGATTTGGTGTTTCCAGATTTGTTGGGGAGGGTGGAGGTTAGGCAAGTCTCCCAAAAAGAACACCATGACTTGAAGAATGGAAACAGAGCGTTCGAGGTTGATCACCTAGTCATGGCAAGAAGCTTAGGTGGTGGACTGGCCTGGATGCCAGGAAGAGTTGTAGAGAGAATGGGACCAGTTTCATACTGATCATTATATAAGTACAATGTTGCCCTGTGAAAAAGCATGTGGATGACTTGAGGAAGAGAGCAGGGCTTGATCCAGGGGACTAACAGATATTTCCACTGTGGATTCATGTGTACCAGCTACGGAACCAGGGATACCCGAGGCCTTAGTGCAGCCAAGGCGGCCTTTGGCTGCTGTAGTCGAGGAGGAAGAAAGCACTGTGGAAGATGTCGATACTGAACTGACGAGTTTGCCTTTTGCTTCTGCTGGACAGGGATCTTTGGCTGCTGAAGGTTGCATTGAGTTGCAGCGTTCCGCAAGAGTATGGAAGACTCCGGATTGACTGACTTTGTGAATGGATTTACTTTTATATTCCTAATGTGGCACTGTGTCTGTCTGCCTATGTATAATGGTGCATCACTTTTGTTTATGCTCAGAGGTGGACTCAAGAGTTAGGAGGGAAGGAGTGTGGTAATGTGGCTCCTTTAAGGGGCAAACCTTTTGGGCCAAGTGATCGAGCTGGATCCAATGGAACAGAAGCATAGGAAGTCGAGCCAATCAGGAGCAAGGACTGGGAGGAGTTGGAGTCATGGAGGCGAAGAAGGCAGATCAATGGATTTGTTTCTGTCAGATGCTTAGAGTGTAAATAGTTATCATTGTTTAATGAACCCTTCTTGTTGTTGGCGCCACATTGAGTCACCTGCAGTTATTACACCATGTGAGCTAAGAGTACCTCAGCTAGGGTATATAGTCCATTGCAAGGCCTTGGATGAGATTTATTAGAATGATAGCAGACTTCAATTACATGATGAAATTGGAAAGGTTGGACTTGTTTGCCTTAGAACAGAGGAGGTTAAAGGGAGATTTAATCAAGGTCTTCAAAAATCATGGGACTGTTGCTAAGGATCCCCTGCTGTAGATGCTTCCTCCCCACCACTGATGAATGTTAAATCTCTGAGTATTGAGCTGCCTCCTTGAGAAGTACTCCAAAGCCAGACCTTAGGGAACACTGGTGTTTATTCCGTCTACTCACTCCACACTCCAAACGTTGACTGCCCACTCAGGGTGATTCCCAACGAGCTCACCCCACACCCCAGATCACCTGACCCATTCCCTTAAAGGGGCTATGCTCAAACATACGTAACAATTAGGTTGTCTATTTGGCTGGGTGGAGGAGAAACAGAGCAAAATGTTACTAAAGTCCCACCTTGAAGCTTGGCAGGATCTCTGCACTCCTACGTTGCTGGAAGCTTTGTTTTCAGACCAAGCCCACCCCCACATCCCCAACCCTGAACATCCTCCTTAGTTTTATCAAGGCGCATATGTCTCATTAGCACTGCATAAGTACATGTAAGAGTGTTATGCATCAAGATACATTAATCTCTCTTGGCATTACTCACAAATTGGAGGTTATTTAGTTCCATGGGGGTTAGTTCACTGCCCATTCATGGTTGACTGACTTTATTAATGGTAGTTTTCATTTTGTTTGCGAGTTATTCATTGGTGTTTCCCAATCTTCCCTGTTATAATTTGCTCATGACCATTTGAGCTAATCACATGCTAGTGTGCTGCTGCATGGTCGGCAGGATGGCACAGTGGTTAGCACTGTTGCCTCACAGCGCCAGGGGCTTGGGTTCAATTCTGGCTTCGTGCCACTGTCTGTGTAGAGTTTGCATGTTCTCCCCGAGTCTGTGGGGGTTTCCTCCGGGTACTCCAGTTTCCTCCCACAGTCCAAAGATGTGCGGGTTACGATGATTGGCCATGATAAATTGACCCCAGTGTCAGCGGGATTAGCAGGGTAAATATGTGGGGTTACGGGAATAGGACCTGGGAGGGATTGTGGTTGGTGCAGACTCAATGGGCCAAATGGCATCCTTCTGCACTGTAGGGATTCTATGATTTTATGATAAACTGCAGTGGAAAAATAGTGACGCACTCAGCAATCTTATGTTATACACGTTGATCTCATGTGGTGGTATTCACCAACAACACAGCACCCGGTTGCTCTTTCCGATGGTTACAGTTGCAGTTTGTCAGATTATCTGAAGAAATACATGTCTTGACCGATGAGGGAACAGCTTATTTCAGCTACTTACCAAACAAATCCATTAAGAGAGGGAGTTACTCAATCCTAAATACTCAAGATTCTGTGCTGTTTTAATCGCCCACTTTCTACACTGGGCATGAGCAAATAACTCCAGTTGACACTTGTACCAGGTTTTGACTGACTGGTGCCTTGGTAGATGCTCCGCATTTCAGATGGGATGTCAACCCAACACCCTCAGCTCTGTCTAGGTGGAGTCAAACATTCCAATCTGGGGAAAATAAGGTCATTTTCCCAATTTCCTGCCCAATATTCCTGTGACTGTAACACTACATTCTGCACTCTCTCAATTCCTTCTCTATGAATGGTATGCTTTGTCGGTATAGTGTGCAAGAAACAATACTTTTCACTATATGCTAATACATGACAATAATAAATCAAATCAAATCAAATCCCTCTAAAAACAATGGCACCAAGAAACAATTATTACACAGAAGCATAGAGAATAGGTGCAGGATTAGGCCATTCAGCCCTTCAAGTCTGCTCCGCCATTCAATATGATCATGGTTTATCATGCACTTTCAGTATCCCACTCCAGCTTTCTCTCTGTACCCCTTGATCCCTTTAGCTGCAAGGACCACGTCCAGCTCCCTCCTGAACATATCTAATGAACTGGCCCCAACAGCTTTCTTATTCTTAGACTTCCCCAACATCGGGAACATTCTTCCCTCATCCAGCCTGTCCAGCCCCATCAGGATTTTACATATACAAAAACAAAGTACTGCTGCTGCCGTAAATCCAAAATAAAAACAGAAAATGTTGGAAATGTTCATCAGGTCAGGCAGCGTTTCAGTGGAGAGAAACAGATGTCGCGATCTTACAACCAAGGCCTGCCCGTCTTTCAGTGAGGTGAGGTGGTAAGATCATGTAGGAGGCAAAAAATCTAATGGGCAGCACGGTGGCACAGTGGTTAGCACTGCTGCCTCACAGCACCAAGGACCCAGGTTCTATTCTCGGTTTGGGTCACCGTCTGTGTGGAGTTTGCATGTTCTCCCCATGTCTGTGTGGGTTTCCTCCGGGTGCTCCGGTTTCCTCCCACAGTCTGAAAGATGTGCTGGTTAGGTGCACTGGCCATGCTAAGTTCTCTCTCAGTGTACCTGAACTGGCGCCAGAATGTGAAGACCCGGGGATTTTCACAGTAACTTCATTGCAGTGTTAATCTAAGCCTTACTTGTGACATTAAGAGATAAACTTTAAAAAGATGTTTGCAGCTCATTTTTCACCTCCACCAATCTTAGCGACCCATTTTTGCTGCTGAGATCAGTTTCACACCCAGACAGGACATGAAGCTGATTTACATATTAATGATATTAACGAGTCCCAGACGCTATCATCTGGGCTCACTTACTTTAACCACCTTGCTGGTCGAAGAGAATCGTGTATGGTCCCCTCCAATGGGGACGACTGTGATGGCCTTGCTATGGGGGATCAGAGGCCATTGAAGCCCCCCAGGGTTAGGGCCGGACAGTGTCCGGGGGCAGTGCCAGCCTGACAATGCCCATCGGACACCCTGGCACTGCCCATGGGACACCACAACTGAGCCAGGGCAGTGCCAAGAGGGTGGGGCCTGAGTGAATAGGATGGGAGTGGAGGGATATGGTCCCTGGAAGGGTAGGGTTTTTAGTTCAGTCGGGCAGCATGGTCAGTGCAGGCTTGAAGGGCCAAAGGGCTTGGTCCTGTGCTGTAATTTTCTTTGCTCTTTGAGTGGGGGCAGAGCCAGATAGGGGTGAAGCTATGAAAGGGGGGAGGGAGGGAACTCTACTGGGGTGGGAGAAAAGGGAAAACTCTGCCTGGGGGGCAATTTAGTAAGAAGTCTCAAAAGTTAAAGTCCAACAGGTTTATTTGGTAGCAAATACCATAAGCTTTCGGAGCACTGCTCCTTCGTCAGATGGAGTGGAAATGTGCTCGCAAACAGTGCAAACAGACACAAAATCAAGTTGCAGAATACTGATTAGAATGCGAATCCTACAGCCAGCCAGGTCTTAAAGGTACAGACAATGTGAGTGGAGGGAACATTAAACACAGGTTAAAGAGATGTGTATTGTTTCCAGACAGAACAGCTAGTGAGATTCTGCAAGCCCAGGAGGCAAGCTGTGGGGGTTACTGATAATGTGACATAAATCCAACATCCTGGTTTAGGCCGTCCTCATGTGCGCGGAACTTGGCTATCAGTTTCTGCTCAGCGACTCTGCGCTGTCGTGTGTCGTGAAGGCCGCCTTGGAGAATGCTTACCTGAAGATCCAAGGCTGAATGCCCGTGACTGCTGAAGTGCTCCCCCACAGGAAGAGAACAGTCTTGCCTGGTGATTGTCGAGCGGTGTTCATTCATCCGTTGTCGTAGCGTCTGCATGGTTTCCCCAATGTACCATGCCTCGGGACATCCTTTCCTGCAGCGTATCAGGTAGACAATGTTGGCCGAGTTGCAAGAGTAGGTACCGTGTACCTGGTAGATGGTGTTCTCACGTGAGATGATGGCATCCGTGTCGATGATCCGGCACGTCTTGCAGTGGTTGCTGTGACAGGGTTGTGTGGTGTCATGGTCACTGTTCTCCTGAAGGCTGGGTAGTTTGCTGCGGACAATGGTCTGTTTGAGGTTGCGTGGTTGTTTGAAGGCAAGAAGTGGGGGTGTGGGGATGGCCTTGGCGAGATGTTCGTCTTCATCAATGACATGTTGAAAGCTCTGGAGGAGATGCCGTAGCTTCTCCGCTCTGGGGAAGTACTGGACGACGAAGGGTACTCTGTCCACCGTGTCCCGCGTTTGTCTTCTGAGGAGGTCGGTGCGGTTTTTCGCTGTGGTGCGTCGGAACTGTTGATCGATGAGTCGAGCGCCATATCCTGTTCTTATGAGGGCATCTTTCAGCGTCTGGAGGTATCTGTTGTGATCCTCCTCCTCATGGGGGACGATTGGCAGGGAAGATGGTGGGGAGGTTTCTCTAATGGGGGGGGGTGGCAATGTCCATGGGGTGGGTGGGGGGAGGAAGACTGGCATAGGTGAGGGGGGGGGGGCTGCATGGTGGGGGATCCCAATTTCCATGGAGGGGGGTGGTTTGCGGGGGTCGGCAGGAGATTTTCCAATACAGTGGGTGATCGGGGCACCTGTACAATGTCGCCTTAAGAACTCAGCAGCTGGGTCCCCTGCGAGCTGAGGATCCAACCACTCCCCAACTAAGTGCCATAAGATTGCACTTTTAAACTTACCCAAAGAATTAGTCTGAAATTTCCATTTCCTCACTCATTCAGCACTTAGAATATTTTCGTAAAATACCACCCAGAGTTAACGTATAAGGCTTATTTGCTGACTAAAGGTTATCCAGCTGAAATTTTAACCAAATAAAGATTAACTGGTCAGACATCTATTGTTTCCATATTGGAAATAGCTGCTGTGTGAGATTATTGAAAGAGACTGTCAAATCTTCAGGAAATGATAAAGTGCAACGTCAGTGAAATTCTTTCTTTTTAGTATCAAATAAATCAGAGCGAGACATCATTGACCTTTAACTGTATGCGTAAAACAATTCAGATTCAGAAAAAAATAATACCCTGCAGTCATTTATATTTACTTTAGAAGAAGCGGAATAAATGACATTACTTTGCTGTTGTTGAGAATGTAAAAAATAAAGTGTTGAGTGTTGGAGAATAAAGTTCAGATGAAGAGGCGCTGGCAGTTACTCAATCACCTCCAAGACCACTGCCAGAATCAACAACAAACTCTGCTTCTCAGGATCACTGCCAGATGCCATAAAAATCCCAGCATACTGCCAACTCCAATACGGAAGCTATCAGCTTCTTAGCAGTCTGGTTTTGCACTCTTTGCCTGTTCCAATTTGCTACATACCCATCAGCTACCTTGCTGTATCCAGTGAAACAACAGGGCAGCATGGTGGCACAGTGGTTACCACTGCTGCCTTAAAGCGCCAGGGATCTAGGTTCAATTCCTGACTCGGGTCACAGTCTATACTGTGTCTACACGTTCTCCCTGTGTCTGCGTGGGTTTTCTCTGGATGCTCCGCTTTCCTCCCACAGTCTGAAGGATGGAATGGTTGGATGCCGTAGGGTCCATTCGTTCCTTTGAACAGACGAGGGGACAGCACTTGGTAATGTTTTTAAAATGAATTTATATTATTGAACAGAACTTAAAGAAAATTAAATCATGGCAGAAGCAAAGAAAAAGCAAATTTTGAGACTGGCTGCTAAGCCAGTCCCTGCACTGTGCTGGACAGGATCTTAAAAGCAAAAACTGAATAACTGAAAACTCAGTTCCAAACAATATTTCCATTTGAATTTCATTATCGGAAGTATTTTCCACATACTGGGCCCGATTTTACCATTTTGATTTTAAGTGCTGGGCAGACTTGAAACTGGGAGTATTTCAGATCCGACTTTTAGACCCGTTCTCAGGTGCCCCCATACGCACTTTGCCTGAAAAAATATCAGCAGAAACCTATGGGCGGGGCTTAATGTGCCCGAAACCCTGTAGCTCCGATCAGCGCCTCCAACTGCGCATGCGCAGAAAAAAAATGATAGAATGCCACTCCCCTGCCACATCGATCCCGGGTCGGACATTGTCCCACCCTCCACAACATTACTGACCTCCTTATCCCCCCACCCCTGCCACCCAGACCGATCGCGGGCCCCTATACTCCCTTCTCCCTACCGATCTCAGGCAGAGTGGCAGCGGACGCCCCCTACCCCCCTCCCCACCGATCTCAAGCAGAGAGCGGTCGGATGCTAGGCATCTACCTCCTCACTAACTGGAGCATCCGAATCGGACTTTTGTGCATCATTTCTGTTTCGCACCAACTCTGGATGGGCAAATGCAGTGGTAAAGGGGGAAGTGCGGGTAAGGTTGGGTGTGCAATTTACACGCATGCATGGTAAAATCAGGCCCGCTGTCTCTGTCTGAGAAAACAGGTTTTGCTGCTGCTGTTATCAAAAACATGTTTGCCTGCTGTGTACTCTCCAAGAATGCAGTCAATTTTCAGCTAACCTTTAGCCTTCAGAGTTTTAAAATGTAGTCAGTGTTAGTTAACCCCTACAGTCTAACATTTAATTGTAATTGCATAGGCAGAAATATCTTCAAATTAAGTCTTTGCATAGACTGAAGCAAACAGGGCTAAGCACACACAGGATCTCTCAGGTGCATTGGCTATACTAAATTCTCCCTCAGTGTACCCGAACAGGCACTGGAGTGTGGCGACTAGGGGATTTTCACAGTAACTCCATTGCAGTGTTAATGTAAGCCTACTTGTGACACTAATAAATAAACTTCAAAAAATAGAGAGGATAAAAACAACAAGTTTGTTGCCAACAGTTCGACTTCAATCTTTTTTGTTGCATTTTTTGACAAACAATTTGGCAACATACAGAAACTGTACTTCAGGTTGGCTAATTGTGACTCTTTATTGGGGATCTGCTTTTGAATTTATTCTTCTGTAGGAATATTGACCATCAATCAACATGGCAACCACCATGGAACCTCCCTTGCTCCTTCCTCAGGCCAAAAGTGATACACATGCTTCACTCTGGTACAATGCGATGCATAAAAATGTCTGGTCCTTTTTCAGCCAACATTCAGAGAAAACAAGAGAGAGAGAGATGGAGACAGACAGAAGGAGTCTGTTGTGACAATGCAATGCTTTTATTTCAGACTCTGGAATATTGTCCTCATTTATACATAGATTCATAGAATCCCTACAGTGCAGAAGGAGGCAATTTGGCCCATTGAGTCTACATCGACTCGCTCTGACTAAATATCTTAATCAGGCCCTCTCCCCCACCCTATCCCTGCAACTGCACACATTTGCCTCTCTAATCCATCTAACCTACACCTTGTGGGACACTAAGTGGCAATTTAACATGGCTAATCCACCAAACCTATACATCTTTGGACTGTGGGAGGAAACTAGAGCACCCGGAGGAAACCCACGCAGACACGGGGGGAGCACGCAAACTCCACACAGTCACCCAATGCCAGAAGTGAACCTGGGTCCCTTGTGCTGTGAGGCAGCAGTGCTAAACATGGTGCCACCATCCACTCTATAAAATAGAAGAGAATCTAGGACATAATTGTGCACTCTGGCCAGAGGGTTGTCTGGTATTCAATTAAAAATATGCAAGTATAATACACATGGTTTTCCCCTAGCTAGATGGGTAAGAACTGGCTTGGCCATAGAAAACAGAGGATAGCAGTGAAGGGGTCTTTTTCTGATTGGAGGTCTGTGACTAGTGGTGTTCCACAGGGCTCTGTACTGGGACCTCTGCTGTTTGTGATGTATATAAATGATTTGGAAGAAGATGTAGCTGGTCTGATTAGTAAGTTTGCGGACGACACAAAGATTGCTGGAGTTGCGGATAGTGATGAACATTGTCAGAGAATACAGCAGGATATAGATAGGCTGGAAAATTGGGCGGAGAAATGGCCGATGGAATTTAATCCAGATAAATGCGAAGTGTAGCGGGATCCCCTTTTTAACTCCACTGGGCTTATTTTAGGTTTGGTTCTCCGTTACCCAAACCCCACCAATACCCAAGTGATTCTCTCTCTCGCCGATGGAACAACGGCCACCTTGCGTCTCTTTCACTAGAGTAGCTCTCCCAAGAGAGAGAAAAGGAAACTGCTGCCTATCTACTACCTGGCAGCCTTTCCTGAGTGGGCGGTTTCGAAGCGCCCAGGGTACCCTCAGTTCTAGACTCCGGAATTATGGTAAGGGATATTTAATATTGTGACTTGGTCAGAGATCGTTGGTGAGAAATTGAAAAGATCAAAACGGACTCCAATGGAAGTCAAAGATATATATATATATTTGTTAAAACATCAAGGTCAATCACCAAACACCAGGAAAACAACACACAATGCCTTATGCTCTATAAGACTATAGCTATGGAAGGAATACTAAAACGGGCACAACGGAATGCTTATTTTACACAAGTTTACCAGTGTCTTAAACTATGAAAGGTGCATGCAAAAACCCCCCCTTTTTCCCCAAAGCCTCATCCACTATGATGATCTTGGGAACTTCGCGAATTACCAGGGGATACTCACAATCCTAGTTTAAATTGCTGCATGCTGGAGACGAACGAGAGGCAAAAACAGGAGAAGAGAGTGGAGTGCTGCTATGCTGGTCCGAAGAGAAAAGAGAGAGATGGCCGGCCTGACCATCCTTTTATATTGTAAAACTTGAATTTTTTTCCTGCCAACTCCGCCCCCTTCCAACCGGCAGTTCCACAGACAAAGGCTTGCTAGTGTTATCTGCAGCTGCGATCTTACAGTCCATAGAGACCAGATGATCCCATCCCAGGTGATAGGTCTCTTGCTGTCCTTTATTGTTCCATCAGAGATCGTTTAATTGTTTTCCCATTATGGAAATGGGCTTCTCCTCGCTCTGGGACAAGGCCATTATCACCTGTATTGAGTCCAGACCAGGTGTATTGTCTTGCTGCCGGCCTAGTCTAGTGATGTCGTCAGTTCCTTTTTGTGCTGCTGATAACCTAATCAGCAGTCTGTCTGGTTTCTGGCTGCTTGCAATTTTTGGACTGGACCCCTTCACACACACACACACAGGCTGGCTGAGCTCCCTGGGACATTTTTGGTCAAGTCCTGCAGTCAAATGTGGCCACTTTCACAGTTCTTTAGGGTTCAAGTCCTTTTCCCAGCTCATAAAAAAAGGCCTGAGTTGCCCGAAAAACTTACAGATGCCCCTTCGATACGTCCAGACTCGCTCGGACCGTATCGACATAAACATTTGAGGGGCAACACTTCTCCTCCTTCGTGACTGTAAGCACCCCCTACTAACCCGCGAAGCTCTGTGTCCCGAGGAGTCACCTTAATCTGAGCCACACCCCTTTTATACACAGCAACCCAGAGAAAGGTGACATAGGTAGATACATTACAACAATCCCTTGCAATAAGCGGGATGGAAAAACATTAAATACAACAAGTACAGCAATAAACCAGCGGCCCCCAAACGTAGGGGTTACCGCATATATGTACAGAAACTTCACAGCATTGGGATACAGTCGCGGTTTTTCTTTTAACAACGCCTGGTATAATAGCTCTGTCTCGCGAGGGCACCATGCTGGTAGACGCACTTCAGTCAAATTTAACACAACAGAGGCAGCAGCGTAATGTACCGCCTGGTACAATACCTTCTTGGTGGGGACGAGCACTAGGCCATTCTCGGGTCCCTTGGTGGTTGTCGGACAATTGTGGGTCGATCGGTTGGGGCGTGGGCAGGGGTCTCTTTACCTGAACCAGCAGTTCGGTAGCTTTCACAGTCATCCCAGCCCAGGGAGTTACGCATCCCTTCCCACTGCGGTCCCAATTTATCCCGCCCCCGGAGTCTTGCCACCACCTCACGAAGGTGATCGATGCCCCTTGTGGACATACCCTGGCAGACCCCCATAGGCACAAATATATCCCCTGGTCATAAGCCCACCCCTTCTCCCAACATACAGTAATCCCTCCTGGTGACCCTGTGATGGTCCGGTAGGTATCATTGTCCAGTCGTTCCCAGTCCGAGGATCGTTCCCTCATGTCCGGGCTCAGCTTCCTGAGCCACCACCACCTCCCCAAAGAAACATCCTCCTTACAGGTTAAACACACCCGCCTGCCCTCAGTCACCCTAACCCGGTCAGTCGCCACCTGTATCTCTTTGCAGAGTACAGAGGCCTCTCCGTATGTGAAGCTCTGGTGGCTGGGGTACCTGGTCGAGTTCGACCCCAGCCACCCAGGCCACCTCCCCACGTGGGAGTAGCGTGCCTGCTCTGAGGCCACCAGGTCTCCCTGACCGGTAGTTACGAGGGGTGCCCTGCCGCCAGAGCACCCATATACCAACGACTCCTCCATTTCCCCTCTACGGGTCTCGCACATCTCCAGGCACATTGTTATACTCAGTATCCATATGGCAGGACGACCCATCTGTAAAACAAAACAGAAGACCTCCTTGCCTCCACATTGCCGTCCACCCTTCCTGGAACCACTTCAAACGGAAGGGGGCCATTGTATTCCTCGCTTGCAGTTACCGCTTTTGAAATTGCCGCCGTGCAATTTCACAATCTGCCGGCTGCGGTACTGTATTTCGCAGCCCGGCTCCCCAGGGTCCTAGTGCCCTGCGTCCATTCTTAAACAGTGGAAGTTCCCGACCTCCACACTACTGTTCCCAATTCGGAAAACATCACATGCACAGAATAATCTACACGGAAAACTACTAAAACAACCAGAACGTGAATCCTATATCTATTTACACCGCCACCCATCTCTGGGTGGCCAACTTAAAACTGATCCTCACCCTGCTGAGGCCAGTCGTCTGCCTGGCCCGACCGTCCGGTCCGGACCTCCGTGGGCCGAGGGTCCTGACTGCCCCTGGCCTCCCCTTCCCCAAAGGGTTTCCGGAATCCCTCTCCGTTCCCTGCGGAGACTGGGCTACCCGTGGCCGCACTTGGTAGTGCCCCACGCCTTCTACTTTCCACCCGGGCCCTTTTGCTGCAGGGTCGGGCCCCGAGTGCCATGTGTGAGGGAGACCACCTTACCGGGGGTCTGGAGACCCTGCTGCTCCGACGACCCCTCCCTGACTCCCATACCAGAGGTGATACCTCCATCTCCTCTGCCTCCCTAACTTCGGCCTCACTGAGGCAGTTGACCCGGCCGGTGAGCTGATGCTCGGGTAGTTTAAAATTACCCGGGCTGGGTGCTTGTATCACCGTTAACCTCGCTGCGGCCGCTACCTCTGGTGCTGCCCAGCTGGGACAGCACATTGTCACCTGTTGGGTAATGGTGGGGTCAGGTATTTCCCCTACTGTTTCCACCTCTACGGGGGTTTCCTCACCTGCTACCCCCTTCCTCACTCCCTTTTTGTTCTTCCCGGCCCTGGTGGGGTCAAGGAGCTTGCATTGGTTTACATGAA
Source organism: Mustelus asterias (assembly GCF_964213995.1). Taxonomy (NCBI): domain Eukaryota; kingdom Metazoa; phylum Chordata; class Chondrichthyes; order Carcharhiniformes; family Triakidae; genus Mustelus; species Mustelus asterias. The sequence continues at coordinate 39,819,062 of NC_135813.1, forward strand.
ACCATTTCACCTTGCGGGGGAGCTGAACATGGGGCTGGCCTTGTCCACTATACTGTACGGCCCCGCGTACAGTGGCTCAAAGGTCCCCACCCGCGCAAAATTGCGGACCATCACCTGCTCTCCTATGGCCCACTCGTGAGTTGTGCGAGGCTCCAGCAGCAGCCTGTTTCTGCGGTGCTGGGCCCCCATGTTACTGGAAACCTGCCAGTGAACCTGCTTCAGCTGTTCCAACAGCTGTTTTGCGAACTTATCCCTATTGACCTCCCTGAGCTGTCCCTCTGTCAGGGCAGGTACCATGACATGAATCAGAGTCCTCATGACTCGCCCGGTCATGAGCTCGTGTGGGGAATATCCTGTACTCCTGGACTGACTAGCCCGGATCCCCATGAGTACGAGGGGCAGGACTTCCACCCACTGGTTGGGAGAGTTGCCGGTCTCCTTCCGCAACCTCTCTTTAATGGTGCGGTTCAACCTCTCAACAGGACCCGAGGACTGGGGGCTATAGGCCACACGCCATTTTGCCCTGATGCCCAGGACCCCAAGGGTCGCCTGCATGACCTGCCCCGTTGATGCGCGACAATTAAGCACGTGGAACCAAGGCTTCGATATTGAAGGCTTTTATTGTGTAACAATGGAACTACTAACACGAATACACCAGTTCAGACTGAAGGGGTCCTGCCGGAGCAGGGGGTCTTATACCTCGCCACCGGAGGCGGGACCCCACTGGAATGTGCCATGATAACTCTTATAACAGGTAAACACCCTAACCCAACAACATTGTACAACCCCCACAGTAACAACACCCTAGCCCAACAGTAACATAATAACAACCCCCAGTGGTGAACCAACGATGGTTCACCACATTCACCCCTCCTTTAAGAACAAAAGGTGGCGGGGTGCAAGAAAAAACAGGTCATATAAACAGAATTCACAAGTCCAGACGGTCTGGAGGACCGCACCGACGCTGTGATCTCCTCAACACCGGTTGCGAAACCGGAGCAGGTGCTTGCGGTGGCGTTCTTTCCAAAACAACGTCTGGCTGTCCCCTCAAGGACTCCCGGGCTGGCTGGCCCTGGTGAGGCGATGGTGCAGGGGATCCTGGAACCTTTGGTGGTGGTGGTGGTGGTGATGATGGTGGCGCCGATCTCCGAGTCTCAGGCAAGCTGTACATGGGAGTAAAAGTGTTATGCACTGGTCCCGGTGCTGACCGCGCCATGTCTGGGGAAGCAATGAGGAGTAGTGGATTCGTGACTGGGGGAACAGGAGCGACAGGAGTTGCTACGTCCCCTGCGGGCGCCAGGTCTCTAATGGAGACAGTGTCCTCTCGCCCGTCAGGATATGCCACATAGGCATACTGAGGGTTGGCGTGGAGGAGTTGGACCGGTTCGACCAAGGGGTCGGACCTGCGAGCCCTCACATGTCGCCGCAGAAGGACGGGTCCTGGGTACGTCAACCAGGCTGGCAATGAGGTTCCCGAGGACGACTTCCGAGGGAATGAGAACATCCTCTCATGGGGAGTAGCATTGGTTGCCGTACACAGGAGGGAGCGGATAGAATGGAGCGCATTTGGAAGGACCTCCTGCCAACGGGAGACTGGAAGGCCCCTGGATTTCAGTGCCAGTAGGACAGCCTTCCAGACTGTAGCATTCTCCCTTTCCACCTGTCCGTTACCCCTAGGGTTGTAGCTCGTGGTTCTACTAGAGGCAATCCCGAATGAGAGCAGGAATTGCCTCAAGTCGTTGCTCATGAACGACGAGCCCCTGTCGCTATGAATGTAGCAGGGGTACCCGAACAGGGTAAAAAGCTCACTGAATGCCTTGATGACGGTGGCAGTCGACGTGTCCGCACAGGGGACAACAAACGGAAACCGGGAATACTCGTCTATTATGTTGAGGAAATAGACATTCCGGTCCGTTGAGGGAAGGGGGCCCTTAAAATCCACACTCAGCCTCTCAAAAGGGCGAGTGGCCTTGACCAATTGTGCCCGGTCTGGTCGATAAAAGTGTGGTTTGCATTCTGCGCAAATCCGACAGCTTCTCGTCACTGACCTGACATCCTCCACCGAGTAGGGCAGGTTGCGGGCTTTGACGAAGTGGTAGAGTCTGGTGACTCCAGGATGACACAGATCATTGTGGAGAGCCTTCAAGCGGTCCTCCTGCATGATGGCGCATGTTCCGCGCGAGAGGGCATCCGAGGGCTCATTGAGCTTCCCTGGACGATACATAATATCGTAATTATAGGTGGAGAGCTCAATTCTCCACCGCAAGATCTTATCGTTCTTGATCTTGCCCCTCTGCGTGTTGCTGAACATAAACGCCACGGATCGTTGATCCGTGATCAGGGTGAACCGCTTCCCTGCCAGGTAATGGCGCCAGTGTCTGACTGCCTCCACAATGGCCTGAGCCTCCTTCTCCACCGCTGAGTGCCGAATTTCGGGGCCTTGAAGGGTGCGGGAAAAGAACGCGACGGGCCTGCCTGCCTGGTTTAGTGTGGCGGCTAGGGCGAAATCAGATGAATCACTCTCCACCTGGAAAGGGATGGATTCATCCACCGCGTGCATCGTGGCTTTCGAGATGTCGCTTTTCAAAGCCTTGAAGGCCAATTGGGCCTCCGGCGTAAGTGGGAAGGTCGTGGACTTAATGAGCGGACGAGCTTTGTCCGCGTAGTTGGGGACCCACTGTGCATAATACGAAAAGAACCCGAGGCATCTCCTCAGTGCTTTCGTGCTAGCGGGCAAGGGAAGTTCAGTAAGTGGGCGCATACGGTCTGGATCAGGGCCAATGACCCCGTTTTCCACCACGTATCCGAGGATGGCTAACCTACGCGTACGGAATACGCACTTCTCCCTGTTATAGGTCAGATTCAGGCGAGATGCAGTGCGCAGAAAGTGTTGGAGATTCGTGTCGTGGTCCTGCTGGTCATGGCCGCAGATGGTGACATTATCCAGGTACGGGAAGGTAGCCCGCAACCCGTTCTGGTCCACCATTCAGTCCATAGCACGCTGGAAGACCGAGACCCCATTGGTGACACCAAATGGAACCCTGAGGAATTGGTATAGACGACCATCCGCCTCAAAAGCCGTATATTGTCGGTCCTCTGGGCGGATGGGGAGTTGATGGTAGGCGGACTTAAGGTCTATGGTAGAAAACACTCGGTACTGCGCAATCTGATTGACCATATCCGAAATGCGCGGGAGAGGATACGCATCCAGCTGCGTATAACGATTAATGGTCTGACTATAGTCGATGACCATCCGAGGTTTGTTCCCGCTTTTGACTACCACGACCTGCGCTCTCCACGGACTAGCACTGGCCTGTATGATCCCTTCCTTGAGGAGCCGCTGAACCTCAGATCTAATAAAGATCCGGTCCTCAGCGCTGTAACGCCTACTTTTAGTAGCGATGGGCTTGCAGCCAGGTACCAGATTTTTAAAAAGGGATGGTGTAGTGATTTTCAGGGTGGATAGATTGCATGCGGGGCGCTTTGGGCAATTTGGAGGCTGCGGCTGATTCCCTACTGCCAGTGAAGGGAGTGGCCCACCGTACTGTAGGATCACACTCTTCATGTGGACCATAAAGTTTAGTCCGAGGAGAATTGGCGCGCAAAGGTGAGGTAACACAAGGAGCCCGTATTGCTCGTAAATTGTGCCCTGTACCTCAAGAGTTACCATACATCGTCCTTGGATCGGTACAGACCGGGACCGTGATGCCATGGAAATTGTCTGCTTGGCAGGGAGAACCCGGAGTCCACACCTTTTAGCAGTTTCAGGGTGTATGAAACTTTCGGTGCTCCCACTGTCAAACAGACAATTCACAGTTCGACCACTAACCTTTATATCCATCATGGAATTTTCAAGTCTGTAGTGCCTGGTCTGGTCCAGGGAGATCGACGCCACCGTTGGCCCCTGGGCGTCACTGCATGCTGCCGATGTGGATGCTGAGGACCCCTGCTGGTCGCTCCTAGTCGTCGTGGACCATGATGGCCGCCCCCATGAATCGCACGTGGGCGAGGGCGCCAAGCGCAGCGACTCCTGGTGGTCTTCCTCCTCCTCCGTCAGCCACGATGGCGCCGTCCTGGGATCGCACGTGGTCGGACCTCGTGGGTACTGCGACGCCGAAGGAGAATGTCTCCGTCCTGGAGGGTTACAAGCTGCACTGCCGTTTTTAGGCTTGGACCTGCAGACTTTGCCGTAGTGGCCTTTTTTACCGCACTGGCTGCAGATTGCCGTTCTTGCCGGACACTGTTGCCGTGGATGCTTGGCCCCACCACAAAAATAGCATCGCTGGCCACCTGGAGCTGCCGCCGTCGTCGGATCGATCTGGGAGCGCGGGTTAGCGGGGCGAGGAGGGAGCTGAGCTTGCTCCAGCCACGTTGACTGCACGTGGTCCTCGGGGTACAGTGCCAAGCTCTTCGACGCCGCTTCCAGCATCACGGCCATCTCCATTGCTTGGGTCAAGTCGAGTTTCCCCTTTTCCAGCAATTTAAGCCTGATGTACGAGGACCCTACCCCTGCTACGAACGTGTCTCGGGCGAGGTCGTACATATATTGTTCGGCTGATACGTCTTTACAATCGCAACCCCTGGCAAGCTGCAGGAGCTCATTGGCGTAGTCCTCCATGGTTTCGCCCGACTGCCGACGTCGTGTAGCGAGGAGGTAACGAGCATGTATCTCGTTGGGTGGCTTCGTGTATCTTTTTTTTAGGAGCTCGACGGCACCCGGGTAAGTGGGAGCTGCACGAATGGCGAGATAAATCGTGTCGCTTACCCTTGCGTGGAGGACCTGGAGTTTATCACTGTCTGTAGTGATAGCTACCGAGGCTGCCAGGTAGTCCTCGAAACACTTCCACCAATGGTCGAATGTGTTAGCGGCACCGACCGCACGTGGGTCCAGTGTCAGACGATCCGGTTTTAAGATCTGTTCCATACTCTCTTTTTTTTTTGTACAGCTGTGAGTTTTCTGTTACACAATAAAATTGATGCGCGACAATTAAGCACGTGGAACCAAGGCTTCGATATTGAAGGCTTTTATTGTGTAACAATGGAACTACTAACACGAATACACCAGTTCAGACTGAAGGAGTCCTGCCGGAGCAGGGGGTCTTATACCTCGCCACCGGAGGCGGGACCCCACTGGAATGTGCCATGATAACTCTTATAACAGGTAAACACCCTAACCCAACAACATTGTACAACCCCCACAGTAACAACACCCTAGCCCAACAGTAACATAATAACAACCCCCAGTGGTGAACCAACGATGGTTCACCACACCCGTGAAATGACTCCCCTGGTCCGACTCCACAAACTGCGGGGGTCCCCACCTGGAGAACACCTCCCTGACTCGGATCTTGGCCGTGCCTACAGCGGTGGCTGTTCGGCACGGGAACGCTTCCACCCACTTCGAAAACACATCCACTAATACAAGGCAGTACTTGTATCCCCCTGTGGTGGTGGGAAGGGGTCCAATATAGTCGATCTGTACCGACTGCCAGGGCCCCTCCACCCTACGGACGTGCCCCAGCGAAACCTTCCTCTTTTGGGGATCGGGGTTACTCGTGGCACACACTAAACAGTTCGCACAAAAGTTGCGAACGTCCTCCCGGAGGCCAGGCCACCATCCTACCTTCTCTACCCGCTGCCAGGTGGTCTCGGCACCGGGGTGTCCCGCTCCGGGGCTCTCATGAGCTACCTCTATGAATTCCCTCCTATGCTGGGAAGGCACTATCCACTGGTCCCCTCTAAAGAGCATGCCTTCCTTTAAGGTCATGTCCTTCTCTCCATAAGGACCCTCTACCCTTTCCTGCCTACCCAGGGCTGCTATGGCGGTCTTCAACTCGGGGTCCTGAACAGTGGCTAGGTCTGGGGCCAAGGTCAGTCTTGGATCCCCTCTCCGGGGCTGTCCCCTGACTGCTGCCACCTGTCCTTCCCCGTAAGGATCCCACTCTACCCCGTACCTAGCCCCCTCTCTGGCCAGACTGTCTGCCCTCTGGTTCCCCTCACCCCGTGGCTCTGTCTTGGAGTGGGCTTTAACCTTATGGATGTACCTATCCCCGCCCTCTCCTACAGCAGCCACGATCCTCTCTAACAGGGGTTTTGTGGCGAGGGGCTTCCCATCCGAGGAGGTGTACCCTCGGCCGGACCATATGGCCAGATACTCTGTGCACGAGTTGCACGTAAACATGCTGTCCGAGCAGATGGTGTATGGAATGGGCAAACGCTCCGGATGTGTGACCACATACATCACTGCGGCCAGCTCTGCCTGCTGAGCGCTCAGTGTGGGGGAGCTTGAGGGCCAGGGCTATCTCTGCTTCGGGGTCCCAGATCCCACAACCCGTGAACCTGATGCCCCCCGATACGGAACTGGATCCGTCTACGTATATCTCCCTACCTGTGGGATGCAGCCATGCCCGAAAACCAAAACCTACCTCCCATACCCCCTCTACGGAACAATGGTGTGGCTCTCCTGGGTACACCAGGTTGGCTGCGAGCTGTGGCTCACTCAGCCCCTTCACCCGTAGTGCCATTTGGGACAACAAGAGAGTCCACTGGGTGATCCTGGCACTACTGACCGTGCCATCTTTAATCCGGCCGTTTAACAACATTTGGGTTGGGGTGTGATGAGTCAGGAGGGTGATGGGTGCCATTCTAATAAAAACCTGCACCCGCTTCACCGCCCAGTATGTGGCTAGCAGGTGCCGTTTACAGTTGGAGTATGCCCGCTCCACTTCTGTGAGAACTCGGGAGGAATACACCATGGGCCTAAGCTTGCCATGCCGTTCTTGGAGGAGTACAGCGCTCAGGCCATCACTGCCTGCTGCTACCTCCAGGAAAAATTCCTCCCGGGGGTCAATGGCTCCCAGAGCTGGGGCCTTTTGCAAGTCCTCCTTGAGTCGGACGAATGCCGACTCGCACTTGCTGTCCCACTCCCATTCCACCCCCTTGTGCAGCAGCCTGAGCAGAGGCGTTGCAGTCGCGGCGTAATCTTCAATGAAGTCACGGCAATAGCCTGTGACTCCCAAAAAGGACCGTCCCCCCCTAACGTCTACCGGGACTGGGAGTTCCTGCACTGCCTGTCTCCTGGCCGCATCTATCCCTCTCTCCCCAGCCCTAAGGGTTATACCCAGGAACTTGACCTCCCTCAACCCGATCTGGGCTTTCTTGGGGTTAGCTTTTAACCCTCCCTTACGGAGTAACCCCAACAACTCGTCTGCCAGGGGGCCATGTTCCTCGCTACTGTCCGTGAACAGTAGTATATCGTCCACATACTGGACCAGTCTGTGGGGCTCACTAAACTCTTTCAGGCATTCGGCCATGCACTGGTGAAAAATGCTGGGGCTGTTGTGGAAACCCTGTGGGAGACAGCTCCATGTATACTGCTGCCCTTTAAACATGAAGGCAAACTTATACTGGTCCTCCCGCCTGACTGGGATGGACCAAAACCCATTCGAAATATCCAGCACTGTAAAAACAGAGGCTGACGCTGGAATTTCTCCTAACAGGTCCACCACGGCTGCTACCGTTGGGGCGCATGCCGGAATATTTTTATTAAGGACTCTGTAGTCCACTGTGGCCCTCCAGGAATTATCTGGCTTCCTCACCGGCCAGAGCGGTGAGTTCACATATGTGGCAATTGGCCTCAAAATGCCTTGCCTTACCAGTGAAGTTAGGGCCACCTCTAAATCTGCCTCCGCTTCCCGGGGGAAACTATACTGTTTCTGGGGTCGGGACATGGGGTCTCCTTCTATCCTGACCTCTGTCCCAGTGACCCTCCCGCAATCGTGCTTGTGGGTCGCAAAGGCGGCCAAATTCTTCCGGACATACCCCCTATATTCCTCCGAGGTATTCCCTACCATGGCTTCCAAATCATACCCCTCCTTGGGTTTCACTACACACAAAGCCCCCCTTTCTTGTGCCCTCTCTATGACCATGACCTCCTTCTCAGCCCCTTCCCCTGCTATGCCCCACAAACAGTGGTTCCTCAGGTCCACCAAGACCTGATGAGCCACTATAAAATCGGCGCCTAGGATCCCCTTTCCCTCCTGCTCCCATCTCATCAGGACGCATTTCCACCGCGCCTGGAGTGTCCCCAACCTGATGGACAGGGGAACAGAGAAAAAAACAGTCTTCTCGTCTCCCGTGAAGCCGACAAGACTGTAGGGCGCCCCGCTGGATAGAGGGGATGTTTGGGGACTGTCCGTGTGGACAATGGTACTGGAAGCACCTGTGTCCAGTAGGTAACTCCCGACCACATCCTGGACCTCCATCCTGACTCAGGGTCTCCCGCATGGGCCATACTCTAATGGACATAGGAAGGTGGGCTGCCCCGCTGGCAGTCATAAGGGAGCTCATGGTGCGGGTGCGGGCTGGCCCTGGCCTGTTGCCATCGCTACCTGCCCGGACCCTGTTGCCTTGGTCTGCAGATAAGCCAGCAGATCCTTTACATCGATCGTCTCCGGGGTAAGTGCTCCTACCACCGGGGTTGGTGTCTTTTTCATGGGAGCCCTTTCCTCCCTGCTTGGGTTCCTACACGCCCTCCTGAAGTGCCCGGGCTTCCCACACCCGTAGCACACCGGCCTCTGGTCTGAGGCCCGGCTGCATTCCTGCTTCCACTCCCTCCTAGGGAGGGGTGCCGGTGCGACCTCATGCACCTTGCCCTTATGGGGCTTTTCCTCACTTCTCTCCCCGTTGCGATACGCAAGGGTGAGCTTCCTTATTACCTCCGCCTCGTTAAGGTTGGGGTCCAGCGGGTCGAACTAATGCTCGGCCTTTGCCCTAACTCGCGGAAGGCAGTTAGCCACAAGAGTCTTCAGCCAGTGGGTTGTCCTCTCGTCCAGATGTTGCCTGTCTAAGGGAGTCCCACACGCTCCCTCATACACCGTCCACAGCCTGTCTGCGAACATGTCCAGGGACTCTGCGACTTGCTGCTTTGTCTCCCACACCCTCGTGAAGGGACTACCCTGATTTAACCCCATGGCCTCCAGAACTGCTGTCTGTGCCGCTACCCATGTGGCAGGTCTTCCCCCTTCCCTGGAGGTCACTGCCTTACATAGATAGGAATCTCGGGTCATCAGCAGTAGTTTCACCCGTTCCACCTCATCACAGTCGTTTATGTCGGCTGCCTGTTGCACCTCCATAAAATGTCACGACGGGTCTCCCGCCCTAGTCAGTCTTGGGATGTGGGTTACCATCCCCCTGAGCACATGTGCCCCATGGGGAATTATTATATCACTCTCTATCGGTCCCCTTGTGTCCCCTCCCATCGGGGGACCATACTTTCTTTGTCTAACCGGGCACATCTGCCCCATCTGGGGCTGTTGCCCCACTGCCTCATCGGCATCCGGCTTTCCCTCCATGCTCGGTAGCCCCACCACTCCGGGCTGTGCTAACCATGTCGGAGACACCACAACCTGGGGATACTCCACTGACCCCCCTTGGACCCGTCCCTCCCTGGACGTCCCGAACCCTACCTACTGACCCAGACACATTACCGGCATCTCAGGCAGCGGTCTGTTTCCTTTCCCAAAGGAATGGTGCGCTATACCCAGCGGACACGCCACCACCTGGGGGTACCCCGTTGACCCCCCTTGGGCCTGCCCCTCTCTGGACAGCCCGAAACCCACCTGCCGACCCGGACACATTTCCGGCGCCTCAGGAGTCGGTCTATTCCCCTTAGCGCCCGGGGAATCATCCGCTGTGAGGAGCCCTCTGCCCCTAGGGGACCGCCCTGGACCTCCCAGGTGCACCCGTCCCCTGACCTTGGACAGAGCCTCCTCCAGCTCTTCTATCCGTGCCTGGCACGGCCCATGCTCGCCATCACCTAACTCGTCGCAAGCCACCCTGTACGCTGCCTGGATGTCCCTGAACCTCCCTTCCAGCTCCTTGTACCTCTATGCACCTTGAGCCAGGAGTTCCTGGGCCTCCCGTTCCCTCTCCTTTGCCTCAACTACCTGGCATTGGAGGAATTCCTTTTCGTATCGGTGTGACTCGCTAGCTTGTAGGATGCACTGCCTCGCATCAGTTAATTCATTAAATAACCGTTCCTCTGCTCTAGCGCTGTCCCCTGCACTGGTCCTAACTTTGCTCAACTCTCCCTCCAGTACAGCAATTCTCCTTTCCATTTTGGCTACCTGCTGGGACAGGCAGGCTAGCCAAACTGCCTTTTCCAGTCCTTTAGGGTATTCCTTGCTCTCTGTCCATGCAGCCGCAGCCATTACGGGCTGCTCTGCATTGATTAGTGCTAATACCCACGTTTTGGTGAGGTTGACCTTTTTCCACAGATATGAGGAGATTCTCTCCTCCATTTTGCTTCTTTCCCTCACCCCCTCTGACAAGTCACATATTCCAGACCACCGGAGTCCTGTCGCGGTCGCCATTGTAGCGGGATCCCCTTTTTAACTCCACTGGGCTTATTTTAGGTTTGGTTCTCCGTCACCCAAACCCCACCAATGCCCGAGTGATTTTCTCTCTCGCCGATGGAACAACGGCCACCTTGCGTCGACTTCACTAGAATAGCGCTCCCAAGAGAGAGAAAAGGAAACTGCTGCCTATCCACTACCTGGCAGCCTTTCCTGAGTGGGCGGTTTCGAAGCGCTCAGGGTACCCTCAGTTCTAGACTCCGGAATTATGGTAAGGGATATTTAACATTGTGACTTGGTCAGAGATCGTTGGTGAGAAATTGAAAAGATCAAAACGGACTCCAATGGAAGTCAAAGATATATATATATATATTTGTTAAAACATCAAGGTCAATCACCAAACACCAGGGAAACAACACACAATGCCTTATGCTCTATAAGACTATAGCTATGGAAGGAATACTAAAACGGGCACAACGGAATGCTTATTTTACACAAGTTTACCAGTGTCTTAAACTATGAAAGGTGCATGCAAAAGCCCCCCCTTTTTCCCCAAAGCCTCATCCACTATGATGATCTCGGGAACTTCGCGAATTACCAGGGGATACTCACAATCCTAGTTTAAATTGCTCAGTGGGCTTCGGGCTGTGTGCTGGAGACGAACGAGAGACAGGAACAGGAGAAGAGAGTGGAGTGCTGCTATGCTGGTCCGAAGAGAAAAGAGAGAGATGGCCGGCCTGACCATCCTTTTATATTGTAAAACTTGAATTTTTTTCCTGCCAACTCCGCCCCCTTCCAACCGGCAGTTCCACAGACAAAGGCTTGCTAGTGTTATCTGCAGCTGCGATCTTACAGTCCATAGAGACCAGATGATCCATTCCCAGGTGATAGGTCTCTTGCTGTCCTTTATTGTTCCATCGGAGATCATTTAATTGTTTTCCCATGATGGAAATGGGCTTCTCCTCGCTCTGGGACAAGGCCATTATCACCTGTATTGAGTCCAGACCAGGTGTATTGTCTTGCTGCCGGCCTAGTCTGGTGATGGCGTCAGTTCCTTTTTGTGCTGCTGATAACCTAATCAGCAGTCCGTCTGGTTTCTGGCTGCTTGCAATTTTTGGACTGGGCCCCTTCACACACACAGGCTGGCTGAGCTCCCAGGGAAATTTTTGGTCAAGTCCTGCAGCCAAATGTGGCCACTTTCACAGTTCTTTAGGGTTCAAGTCCTTTTCCCAGCTCATAAAAAAAGGCCTGAGTTGCCCGAAAAACTTACAGAGGTGATGCATTTTGGTAGATCTAATGCAGGAGGGAGCTATATAATAAATGGCAGAACCATCAGGAGTATAGACACACAGAGGGATCTGGGTGTGCAAGTCCACAGATCCTTAAAGGTGGCAGCACAGGTGGAAAAGGTGATGAAGAAGGCATATGACATGCTTGCCTTTATTGGACGGGGCATAGAGTATAAAAGTTGACATATGATGTTGCAGTTATATAGAATGTTGGTTAGGCCACATTTGGAATACTGCATCCAGTTCTGGTCGCCACACTACCAGAAGGATGTTGAGGCTTTGGAGAGAGTGCGGAAAAGGTTTACCAGGATGTTGCCTGGTATGGAGGGTCTTAGCTATGAGGAGAGATTGAGTAAACTAGGGTTGTTCTCCCTAGAAAGACGGAGGTTGAGGGGCGACCTAATAGAAGTTTATAAAATTATGAAGGGCATAGATAGGGTGAACAGTTGGAAGCTTTTTCCCAGGTCAGAAATGACAAACACCAGGGGTCACAAGTTCAAGGTAAGGGGGGCAAGGTTCAATACGGATATGCGGGGGACATTTTTACACAGGGTGGTGGGGGCCTGGAATGCACTACCAAGCAAGGTGGTTGAGGCAGACACGCTAGGGTCATTTAAGACTTATCTAGATAGCCACATGAACAGACTGGGAATAGAGGGATACAAACGGATGGTCGAGTTAGGAACACATGATCGGTGCAGGCTTGGAGGGCCGAAGGGCCTGTTCCTGTGCTGTATTGTTCTCAATGACCTTTTGAATGTATTGATCACTGTTGACAGCACGAGAGTGAAAGATGGGAATCCTCCTAAGTTGTTTTCCTCCAGGTGGGAGGAAACCGAAGCAAACTCATGCAGACACGGGGAGAACATGCAGACTCCGCACCAACAGTGACCCAGTCAGGAATTGAACTCAGATCCCTGGTGCGGTGAGGCAGCAGTGCTAACCACCGTGCCACCCCTGCTGTTGATTAATTGATCAATCTCTGCCCATTAGTCTACGACAAAGTCAAGCGTCACGCGATGGAAAGCTTTGGAAAACATTGCTTCGAGATCAAGGCCACTGGCACAGTCTAAACATGCTACACCTGCTATATAATGTCTCAGATTAATTTTACATTGTCTTCCAAAATATTATTTTCTGATAAAAGACATTGATGTGATTTGCATTCAAATGAGTCAAAACTCTATCTCCCATCGTCTCCTCGGGGAGCCATTTTCACAGACTTACCACTCGCTCATTGAAAAATAATGTTTCCACCGATTTGCTTTGATTTTACCCCCTGTCAATGAATTCCATCTCGACACACGCAGCGCCATTGTCTGAATGACTCCCTCGAGCCGGAATATCAAAACCCTGCGCTACATGATTGCCTCGGCAAGCTCTTTTCAGAGCAGAATCACATTTCCTCTTTCCTCAGGTGGTTCCAAATGGGATTATGCTGCTACATACAACGTCTCTGGGAGATGAGCTCCCCAGACTGCGTGATGCTTTAATAGCTTTAGTTAAACATCATCTGCGGGGAATTATTTGGGGATCTGGTCCTATCTAAAGCACCTGAACTTGTTTTAAAATGTAATAGCACATCTCGAGGCAAAGATAGGGTTTGTCCTTTGGAGAATAAACTTAAATTTCAATTCAGTTGCATACCTCAGCAATACTGCAAGCTAGTACAAAACTTGCAGGTAAACATACTGACAGCTTAAAAAGATGTCAATATTCTTTTGATGTTGACAGACCATCTTGTTTCTCGTCACTGAGGCTTGTAACTCCCCATAGGATTTCTTCCTGGTGTGTCAGTTTGTTTGTTCCTTCTTGCTGAACACACAATTGCTTTGCTGTCATCAACACAGGGCAAATCCTGTGTGTGTGACGCGCGTTATCACACACGAGGCTTGATGCTCAGGAAATAAAGGCTTTTATTTGCTGTAACAAGGCAGCTACTAATTATATACACGAACCCAGACTGAGGGGTCCCAGACAGAGCAGGGACCTTTATACCTCTCCCAGGAGGCGGAGCCCGACTGGGATGTACCACAATACTACAATACAAAGGTGTAACAACCCCACCCTAACCCCAACAGCAACAAGTAGAACAACCCATCCCTAACCCCAACAGCAACATATATACATACTTGTAGTACTGGCCAGAACCTGGCTCAGTACTATCTAGTGGGAACCAACGATGGTTCACCACATTCACCCCTCCTTTGAGTACAAAGGCCGGCGGGGTACAAAAACAGAATAATTTGTCATCAGTCTATAAGTTCAGACGGTCAGGGGAACCGCACCGTCGTTGTGACCTCCTCAATACCGGCGATGACACCGGAGTAGGCACTTGCGGTGGCGTTCTCCCCAAGGCGATGTCCAACTGTTCCTCCACAGACTCATGGGTCGGTTGACCCTGAGGTGACGGTAATCCATGGAGTTCCGACACGTCCTGAAGTGGCGACCATCCTCTGGACTCAGGCAAGCTGTACACGGGAGTAAAAGGGTTAAGTAATGGTCCCGATGCTGCCCGCGCCGTGTCCGGAGGGGAAACAAGAGTTATGGGGTTTGTAACAGGGGGTATGGGAGCGACAGGGGTTGCTACGTCCCCTGCTGGCACCAGGTCTCGGATCGAGACCGTGTCCTCTCACCCGTCAGGGTATGCCACATAGGCATACTGAGGGTTGGCGTGGAGGAGATGGACCTGTTCGACCAACGGATCGGACTTGCGGGCCCTTACATGTCGCCGCAGGAGGACAGGTCCTGAGTACGTCAACCAAGACGGTAATGAGGTCCCCGAGGAAGACTTCCGAGGGAATGAAAACATCCTCTCATGGGGAGTAGCGTTGGTTGCCGTACACAGGAGTGAGCGTATGGAATGGAGCGCATCAGGGAGCACCTCTTGCCAACGGGAGACTGGAAGGCTTTTTGACTTCAACGCCAGTAAGACAGCCTTCCAGACTGTAGCATTCTCACGTTCCACCTGTCCGTTACCCCTAGGGTTGTAGCTCGTGGTTCTACTAGAGGCAATCCTGTATGAGAGCAGGTATTGCCTCAAGTCATCGCTCATGAACGACAAGCCCCTGTCGCTGTGAATGTAGCTGGGGTACCCGAACGGGGTAAAAAGATCACGGAATGCCTTGATAACCGTGGCAGCGGATGTATCAGAGCAGGGAACAACAAAAGGGAATCTAGAGTACTCGTCAATGATGTTGAGGAAGTACACATTCCGATCTGTTGACGGAAGGGGGCCCTTAAAATCGACACTCAGTCTCTCGAAGGGACGAGTGGCCTTGACTAACTGTGCCCGGTCAGGTCGGTAAAAGTGCGGTTTGCATTCCGCACATACCCGACAGCTTCTTGTTATGGACCTGGCGTCCTCCACCGAATAGGGCAGATTGCGGGCTTTTATAAAGTGGTAGAGCCGAGTGACCCCAGGATGGCATAGGTCATTATGGAGAGCCTGCAAACGGTCCTCCTGTATACTGGCGCATGTTCCATGCGAGAGGGCATCCGAGGGCTCATTGAGTTTCCCTGGACGATACATGATTTCATAGTTATAGGTGGAGAGTTCAATTCTCCACCGCAAGATCTTGCCGTTCTTGATCTTGCCCCTCAGCGTGTTATTAAACATGAACGCCACGGATCGCTGGTCCATGATCAGGGTGAACTGTTTTCCCGCCAAGTAATGGCGCCAGTGCCTGACGGCCTCCACAATGGCCTGGGCCTCCTTTTCCACCGCTGAATGCCGAATTTCGGGGCCTTGGAGGGTACGGGAAAAAAATGCGACGGGCCTGCCCGCCTGGTTAAGTGTGGCGGCCGGGGCGAAATCAGATGCATCGCTCTCCACCTGAAAGGGGATGGACTCGTCAACAGCGTGCATCGTAGCTTTCGCGATGTCGGCTTTTAATTTATCAAAGGCCAATCGGGCCTCTGGTGTTAGGGGAAAAGAAGTGGACTTAATGAGCGGACGGGCTTTGTCCGCGTAATTGGGAACCCACTGTGCATAATAAGAGAAGAAGCCTAAGCATCTTCTCAGTGCTTTTGCACTAGTGGGCAAGGGAAGTTCAGAAAGGGGGCGCATACGGTCTGGATCAGGACCAATGACCCCGTTTTCCACCACGTATCCTAGGATGGCTAAACGGCGCGTACGAAACACACACTTCTCCCTGTTGTAGGTCAGGTTCAGGCGAGATGCAGTGCGTAGGAAATTCAGGAGATTTGTGTCGTGGTCCTGCTGGTCATGGCCGCAGATGGTGACGTTATCCAGGTATGAGAAGGTAGCCCGCAGCCCGTTCTGGTCCACCATTCGGTCCATAGCACGCTGGAAGACCGAGACCCCATTGGTGACACCAAAGGGAACCCTGAGAAACTGATACAAGCGACCATCCGCCTCAAAAGCAGTGTATTGTCGGTCCTCTGGGCGAATGGGGAGTTGGTGGTAGGCAGACTTGAGGTCTATGGTGGAGAACACCCGGTACTGCGCAATCTGATTGACCATGTCAGATATGCACGGGAGGGGATACGCATCCAGCTGCGTGTATCTATTAATGGTCTGACTGTAGTCAATGACCATCCAGGGTTTGTTCCCACTCTTGACCACCACGACCTGCGCTCTCCACGGACTAGCGCTGGGTTGTATGATCCTTTCTTTGAGGAGCCGCTGAACTTCAGATCGAATGAAGATCCGATCCTCAGCGCTGTAACGCCTACTCTTAGTCGCAATGGGCTTGCAGCCTGGCACAAGATTCTGGAACAGGGAGGGTGTGGTGATCTTCAGCGTCGAGAGGCTACAGGCGTTGGGCAATTTGGAGGCTGCTGTTCTCCCACTGAAAGCAAAGGGAGTGGCCCACCGTACTGTAGCGTGACACTCCTCAAGTGGACCATGAAGTTCAGTCCGAGAAGTATTGGCGCGCAAAGGTGCGGCAACACTAGGAGCTTGAAACGCTCGTAAACTGTGCCTTGCACCGTTAAAGTTACCACTCAACTCCCTAGCACGGAGACAGACCGGGACCTTGATGCCATAGAAATTGTCTGTTTGACAGGTTGAATCCGGAGTCCACACCGCTTCACAGCGTCTGGGTGGATAAAGCTCTCAGTGCTCCCGCTGTCAAACAGACAATAAATCAAGTGGTCGTTTACCTGAATGTCCATCATAGACTTGTCAAGTCTATGAGGCTTGGCCTGGTCCAGAATGATCGACGCCACCGTTGGTTTATGAGCGCCACTGCAGGCAGCTGAAATTGATGAGGATGACCCCTGCTGGTCGTTCGCGGTCGGTGCTGACCAACGTGGCCGCTCCCATAGGTCGCACGTGGGTGATGGCGCCAAACTCAGCGACCCCTGGTGGTCACACATCTCCGACTCCGTCGAACGTAATGGCGTCGTCCTGGCCTCGCACGTGGACGAAACCCTCGACGATTTCGACGACGAAGAACCGGGCTCTGAGGAATCGCAGGCCGCACTGCTGTTCCTAGAAACAGCTTTAGATCGGCACACTTTCGAATAGTGCCCCTTCTTACCGCAGGCGGAGCACAACACAGCTTTAGCGGGACACCGTTGCCGAGTATGCTTCGCTCCCCCACAGAAGTAACACCGCGGGCCGCCCGGAGCTGCTGCCGTTGTCTGGCCCGAGTGTGAGCATGCCATTACGCAGCATTTCGAACCCGAGGGACGAGGAGGGATTGGCAACTGCTCCTGCCACGTTGTCTCCACGTGGTCTTCAGGATACAATACTAGGCTTTTGGAGGCCGTCTCCAGCATCTCCGCTCATTCTATTGCCTGGGTAAGGTCAAGGTTACCTTTCTCCAGTAGTTTGAGTCGAATGTACGACGATCCGACTCCCGCCACAAACGCATCTCGGGCGAGGTCGTTCACATTCTGCTCAGCCGACACAGCTTTGCAGTTACAGCCCCTGGCTAGCTGTAGGAGCTCGTTCGCGTATTCCTCCATCGTTTCGCCAGACTGCCGTCGTCGAGTGGCTAAGAGGTAACGAGCGTGTATTTCGTTGGGCGGTTTAATATAACGCTTCTTCAGAAGCTCGAGGGCCTTTGTGTAATTGGTGGCCGCACGGATCGCGAGGTAGACGGTGTCACTTTCCCTCGCATGGAGGACCCGGAGTCTGTCATCATCTGTGGTGACCGCTGCGGAGGCTGCCAGGTAGTCCTCAAAACACTTCAGCCAGTGGTCGAAGGTGTTAGAGGCGCCCACCGCACATGGATCTAGTGTAAGGCGTTCAGGCTTCAGTATCTGCTCCATACTCTCTTTTTTTTTCTTCTTCGACGAGAGTTTATTTACAGCAAATAAAATTGATGCGCGTTATCACACACGAGGCTTGATGCTCAGGAAATAAAGGCTTTTATTTGCTGTAACAAGGCAGCTACTAATTATATACACGATCCCAGACTGAGGGGTCCCAGACAGAGCAGAGACCTTTATACCTCTCCCAGGAGGCGGAGCCCGACTGGGATGTACCACAATAACTATAATACAAGGTGTAACAGCCCAACCCTAACCCCAACAGCAACAAGTCGTACAACCCATCCCTAACCCCAACAGCAACATATATACATACTTGGAGTACTGCCAGACCCTGGCTCAGTACTATCTAGTGGGAACCAACGATGGTTCACCACAGTGTGTGTGTGTGTGTGTGTGTGTGTGCCTGCAATTTTGACTTGTGGACTGTGTGTACGTGAGGGGACTGTCTCCTGTCAAAATTGTTGAAAGCAACAAGCTAGAGTGGCATGGTGGCACAGTGGTTAGCACTGCTATTTCACAGCACTACGGAGTTGGGTTCAATTCCTGGGTTAGGCCACTGTCTGTGTGGAGTTTACACTTTTCCTTGTGTTTGCTCTGGTTTCCTCCCACATTTGGAAAGATGTGTTGGTTAGATGCATTGACCCGAACAGGCACTGGACTGTGGCAACTAGGGGAATTTCACAGTAACTTCATTGCAGTATTAATGTAAGCCTTACTTGTGACAAATAAATAAACTTTTAAGTTACACCAGCCATGGCACACGGAAGGAGAAGAGTTGGTTTGTATTTTAATGTTGAACCAGCAGAACTTCAAATCTGAAGATCCATATCACCAGCGCACTTCCATTAGTGTCAAAGCAATGAAAAATCACTGTCAACAGCAGGAAGATATACCTCAGCCAATAACCCATCCAGGAGAGATCTTGCCTTAAACACAGAAAATGCTGGAAATATGCAGCAGGACTTGCAGCACCTGAAATGTTGGGTGGGATTTTCCGGTCTTGCTCGTCCCGAAACTGTAAAATCCCACCCAAGGTCAAAGGACCTTCCCATTGTTCGCCCCTCACCCACTCCATTTCCCTTGGCCGGCTGGGCAGTAAACTTCCGACCTATTTATCTCTCTCAATAAATGCTGCCAGACATGCAAACATTAGGGGAAGACGATGGCCTAGTGATAATACCACTGTATTATCACTGGACTACTAATCCAAAAACTCAGCTAATATTTTGGGGACCTGGGTTCAAATCCCGCCATGGCAGGTGGTGGAATTTGAATTCAATAAAAAAATATCTGGAATTGAGAATCTACTGATGACCATGAAACCATTGTTAAAAAAACCTGTCTCGTTGACTAATTTACTTTAGGGAAGGAAATCTGCTGTCCTTATCTGATCTGGCCTATATATGACTCTAGAGCCTAAGCAATGTGGTTGACTCTCAAATGCCCTCTGGAATGGCTTAGAAGCCCACTCAGTTCAAGGGCAACTAGGGATGGGCAATAAATAGTGGCCAGCCACCAATGCCCATGTCCCACAATTGAATTTTTTTTAAATTCCAGCTTTTTATGTTTTTATTCTAGATTTCCAGCACCTGCAATGTTTTGCTTTCATATCAGCTTACACAGTTAAGAAAGAATATTCACCGCAGAACAAAAGCAACTGATGCAAATCGAACATTTACAACTAGGAAGCTTTTGAGTTGGAACAAAAAAGCACTGGTGGCCAGATATTTCAGTACTTGGAAGTCCTCAAGACTGATAAAAAGCAAAGATTTCAATTCAAGCAAGTCTTCTTCTTTGGCAGTCCCTCAGGGTCGAGGATGACTTGCTTCCACTCCGGGGAGACAGGTTCTGCTGTGGCTGAATGGTCCAATCCTGGAGCTGCAGACTCTGCCACAGGTTTGGCAGGTAGTGTTTGTTGAGTTGGGTGGGTGGGACACTCTGGATTCTGTGCTCTTTCTGTGGTTTATGCTCAACCTCTGCGTGCTCTATCCAGTGATGCTCAAGATGATTGGCACCTTCGCGGATGCATCTTCTCCTGTTTGTGCATTCTAAGGCAAGCGATTTCCATGTGTCAATTGGGGTGATGCATTGATTTAGGGAGGTTTTCAGAGTGTCTTGTACTGTTTCTTCTGCTAATGACCGCTTGCCATTGCGGAGCTCGGAGTAGAGCACTTGTTTCAGGAATCTTTTGTCAGGCAAGCGGACAATATGGCCCACCAATCGCAGCTGGTTGAGCTGGATCAATGGCTTGGTGCTGAGGATATCGGCCTGGGAGAGGAAGCTCACATTGGAATGCCTATCCTGCCAGTGGATTTGCAGGATTTTGTGGGATTTCACCAGTGTAAACACTTGTGGGTGACAAACAGACAGCAAATTTGGTATTTTCATGCCAGAATGACCATATTGTCCGGGGCAAGGGAACTATTCAGGTTAAGTTTTTTCCTGGAATTTATTTGATCTTTAAAGTGGATATGGAATTGATTGGCTCAGCACATGGAATTTAGTTTATGCATTGGGAAAAACAAGTTTTTACTTTTGATCATTGCCAATAACAGTATCTGTCCTGGCATAAAGAGGTCAGCTAGCTTGATGGACACTTGCAGATAAGTGATAAGAAAAATACATTAATATTTTAATGCCAATATTAACTTGTCTTGCATAGATAAAATAATCTAAGGCTATTCTGATTTAAAAATAGAACCGCAGGAATAAACAATATATACTTGTCAGTTGGTTGCCGTCTCACCTGAGTAACAAGGTTCCTGATTCAAGCCTTACTCTAAAGTCTGAGCACAAACACCAAGGCCAACACTCCAGGTCAGGACTGGGGAAATGCTTTGGGGTCACTTTAAGACAGTCACTGAAGGATATCACATGGCCTGGACATGGTGAGTTTTCAACGATAGAGTTCGACATGTGGAAATGTGTTCTACACGTATCGTGTGCATCTATGTCCCAATCCAAGTTGCAATAAAAGAACCCATCACTATGCTGTATATTATTTGTATTCCAAAATCAGTCAGATATTAAATCAGAAAGTAATATAACATGCTGCAGTGTCATCTTTAGGGCAAGACATTGAACAGAGGCCCCATCTGCCTATTCGGGTGGATGTAAAGGATACCATTGTACTATTCCAAGGAGTAATCTTCAGTTTCTTAGCCAATATTTAGGCCTCACCCAGCATCACAAAAGCAGATTGTCTAGTCATTATCATACTGCTGTTTTTGGGAGCATGCACTGTGCAGATTGGCTGCCATATTTCCTACATTACAATGGTAGCTACATTTCAAAAAATACCCCATTAGCTCTAAAACACCTTAAGATGACCAGTGGTCATGAAAAGCGCCAAAGTCTTTCTTCTTTTCAATAGATGACCACTTGGTTTGCTGGAGGTAATATAGAATTATAGAATAATAGAATAGAAAAGGAGGCCATTCAAGCCATCATGTTCGTGCTGGCTCTGAAAGTGCTATCAGCTATTTCCATTTCCCTGCCCTCACCCCAGAGCCTTGCAAACGTTTTCCTGCTTATTGTGTATTCCTGTTGCTTCTAGTTGGTTGGCACTGTTGCCTCACAGCGCCTGGGACCTTGTTCGATTCCCGACTTGGGTCACTGTCTGTGCGGAGTTTGCACGTTCTCCCCGTGTCTGCGCGGATTTCCTCCAGGTGCTCCGGTTTCCTCCCACAGTCCAAAAGACTGCTGGCTATGCCAAATTCTCCCTCAGTGTACCCAAACAAGAGCCGGAGCGTGGCGATTTGGGGATTTTCATAGTAAATTCATTGCAGTGTTAATGGAAGCCGACTTGTGACTAATGAATAAATAAATCACATGTCCTGCATGGGCAAACGGGCAGCCTATCCTAACAGCCTGTAAAGGAAACACCTTCCCCATAAAGCTCTTGTTGTTTGCACCTTCATGTCTACAAGCCCATCCTTTAAAAAATACCACACTTTTCAAGCTTGTAAACATTCCTTTTTGAAGGCTACCATTTCAGCTTTGTTCTGTATTCCGTCAAACCCCACACCTTATGCATTGATGATTTTAAGCGCTCCACGATGGGTAGCCATGCTTCCAGCAGCCTTGGTCCAAAATTTTGGATTTCCCTCCCTCAGCTTCACCTCTGCTTGACCATATTTCCTTCTTGCAGATACTTCTTACATCTATCTCTCTCTCACTGGCATGTTGGTTATCGATCCTGATATCACCCCCTGTACCTCAGTGTCAAAAATATTTACTACTATCACCGTTGTTAATATAATTTGAGCAATATCATTGCCTTACAAACCAACTAATAATTACTTATCCCTGAGAATAAAATAACTGTCCAAGCTGGAGAACATTTTTCACAAGCGGCTTGACTCCTGAGCACGGTAAGAGTTAAGAGTGGTAACCAAAGACACACCTGAATAACCAATGTATTATTCCCTCTCTCAGTCTAAGAAAGAATATTCTAGAGTGTACGTCATGTTCACGATCCTTATTAGTTTAAAGTTTTTTCTTCAAGTTTATTTATTAGTGTCACAAGCAGGCTTACATTAACATTACAGTGAAGTTACTGTGAAAATCCCCTAATCACCACACTCCGGTGCCTGTTTGGGTACATTGAGGGAGAATTTGGCATGGCCAATGCACCTAACCAGCACGTCTTTTGGACTGTGGGAGGAATCTGGAACACCCGGAGAAAACCCACACAGACATGGGGAGAATGTGCAAACTCCACACAGATAGTGACCCAAGCAGGGAATTGAACACGGGTCCCTAGCACTGTGAGGCAGCAGTGCTAACCACTGTACCACCATGCCGCCCTTTATTAAAAGCTATTCACATTAGCTATTCCACATGACAGCAAGTTTCATTTTCTAAACCACTCAGAGATGCAGGCGGTATCAGGAAAATCTTTTTTTTTTACACAGCAGGAAGCAATGGCCTGGAACTAGCTTTCTGCAATTAGATGGAGAGAACAGAGATGTCTAATGATTTCAACAGGAAATTGGGTGGAGTTTGCACATTCTCCCCGTGTCTGCGTGGGTTTCCTCCGGGTGCTCCGGTTTCCTCCCACAGTCCAAAGATGTGCAGGTTAGGTTGATTGGCCATGCTAAACATTGCCCTTAGTGTCCTGAGATGCATAGGTGAGAGGGATTAGTTGTTAAATATGTAGGGATATGGGAGGAGGGCCTGGGTGGGATTGTGGTCGGTGCAGACTCGATGGGCCGAATGGCCTCTTTCTGTACTGTAGGGTTTCTATGTTTCTTTCTATAATGCAAGGAAAATACACGGCAATAGGGATAGAGTGGAGGAATGAACCAGAGTGGCATAAAGCTCCACCACCAACCATTGGAGTAATTGTCGAGTAAATTATTCTCAATAGACTGCAGAAAATGGTGAAGTATGGCTTTTGAGGAGATTGGATTTGTAAAGTGGAAAAGTGCCCTCGTGCTGCCCGGCCATGTCTCTCTCCCCCACTGGGTTATACTTACCTGTGCGCCCCTTGCAAGTTCCCTTCATTTGGTTCCCATTCTTAAAAAACAGGGAATTCTTGATGTGGGGGAGACAATAAGGCGGGGAAATCACACTTATGATATTGAAATGTATTTAAATGAGGCTCCCTCACTGGGTCTCCTCCGGGTGCTCCAGTTTCCTCTCTCATTCCAAAAATGTGCAAGTTGGGTGGATTGGCCGTGTTAAATGTACGGGTTATGGAGATAGCACTGGGACAGGTGGACGGGCCTGGGTAAAGTGCTCTTTCGGAGGGTTGGTGTAGAGTTGGTGGACTGAATGGTCACCTTCTGCATTGTAGGGATTCTATTCCCAAGCTCCCTGGGTGTGAACCGCATGATGTCAATGGTAGGAGGGCCGGAACAATAGCGCCACGAGACCTTGCCTGTGAGAATCCTGTTTCTCTGCTGTCACAGGACTTTGCACCCTTGTCGCTATTTGTGCCCGGGGCAAATGGGGGCACAAAACCTCGGCCAATGTCTTTTAATGCAGAACATTCTTGTCTTAGATTGCGTTCAGTGCTGAATTTGGGTGTTTACTTTCCAATCAAGCAAACCCCCATCAGCTTAAGAAAAGGACAACATTTATGGACTAAGAAAGGAATTACTGAAATGTACAACAAGGAATTTATTACCTCTAGATTGTCAAATGTACCCACTGAAATCATTTTGAACCTCGCATCATCCCCTCAGTGACTCTGTAAGAAATTAAAGTTGTTCGTACTTACGGATACAGTGAAAGACAATACAAGACACATACAATTACCCTTTAAAAAAAATCCCACCATGTGACCAGAATCATAGTCATAGAGGTTTACAGCATGGAAACAGGCCCTTCGGCCCAACTTGTTCATGCTGCCCAGTTTTTACCACTAAGCTAGTCTCAATTGCCCGCATTTAGCCCATATCCCTTTATACCCATGTAACTGTCTAAATGCTTTTAAAAGAAAAAATTGTACCCACCCCTACTACTACCTCTGGCAGCTCATTCCAGACACTCACCACCCTCTGAGTGAAAAAATTGCCCCTCTGGACCCTTTTGTGTTTTTCCCCTCTCACCTTAAACTTCTGCCCTCTAGTTTTAGATTCCCCTACCTTTGGGAAAATATGTTGACTATCTACCTTATCTATGCCCCTCATTATTTCATAGACCTCTATAAGATTGCCCCTCAGCCTCCTACACTCCAGGGAAAAAAGATATCTAGCCTCTCCACATAACTCAAACCATCAAGTCCCGGTAGCATCCTAGTAATTATTTTCTGCACTCTTTCTAGTTTAACAATATCACACACCAGCATGTGAATTTGCCTCCATTTTTTTCAACCAAGGCCCCTTCAGCTAGGTGACTACGGAGATGCCTGTAAAAGAGGCTGCTTAAACTATTGCAAAAACAATCCTGACTCTGTCAGCTTGCAAAACATCTTCTGGCCATGGTATGTATGAGAAGCTACAAAACTTTTTCTCGCCCTCATCACAAGCACAACAACATACGGCAAAGCCTTAAGCCAGCATCTGCAGTCCCCACAGGAGAGAATACTTCAGCTGGTTTTAATGAAAATTCACACACAAGATTCAAGGGGAACCTTTGGCATTCATCTATTCTTTGAAGCAAAAGGAGGAAATGCATTTGCTAAGATGTTTAAGACATATCAATCACTCCCCACCTCCCAAAGACATGGTGTTAAAGGTGATATAGGTTTAGGCATTTGTAAAAAATTAATGGTTGAGGCAATGAACTGAGAACTGAACTGAGTGGGGTGTTTGCTGGAAGCTTAGAATCCAAGACAGTGCTTCAGAGTTTATGTTAATCAAGTATGATGTGGAGATGCCGATGTTGGACTGGGGTAGGTACAGTAAAAAATCTCACAACGCCAGGTTAGAGTCCAACAGGTTTATTTGGTAACACGAGCTTTCGGAGCGTGCCCTTTCATCAGGTGAGTGAAGAGTTGGATTCACAAACAGGGCATAAGTCCATAAGACCATAAGACATAGGAGCAAAATTAGGCCACTCGGCCCATCGAGTCTGCTCCACCATTCAATCATGGCTGATATTTTTCTCATCCCCATTCTCCTGTCTTTTCCCCATAACCCCTGATCCACTCATTAATCAAGAATCTATCTATCTCTGTCTTAAAAACACTCAATCACCTGGCCTCCACAGCCTTCTGCAACAAAGAGTTCCACAGATTCACCACTCTCTGGCTGAAGAACTTCCTCCTCATCTCTGTTTTAAAGGATCGTCCCTTTAGCCTGAGGTTGTACCCTCTAGTTCTAATTTTTCCCACTAGTGGAAACATCCTCTCCACGTCCACTCTATCCAGGCCTTGCGGTATCCTGTAAGTTTCAATAAGATCCCCCCTGATCCTTCTAAACTCCAACGAGTACAGACCTAGAGTCCTCAACCGTTCCTCATACGACAAACTCTTCATTCCAGGGATCATTCTTGTGAACCTCCTCTGGACCCTTTCCAAGGCCAGCACATCCTTCCTTCGATATGGGGCCCAAAACTGTTCACAATACTCCAAATGGGGTCTGGCCAGAGACTTATACACCCTCAGAAGTACATCCATGCTCTTGTATTCTAGCCCTCTCGACATGAATGCTAACATTGCATTTGCCTTCCTAACTGCCGACTGAACCTGCGCATTAATCTTAAGAGAATCTTGAACAATGACTCCCAAGTCCCTTTGTGTTTCTGATTTCCTAAGCATTTTCCCATTTAGAAAATAGTCTATGCTTCCATTCCTCCTTCCATATATCGACACAGACTCAATTACAAGATAATAGTTGGAATGCGAGTCTTAAGAGGTAATCAAGTCTCTACAGGTGCAGACAATGTGAGTGGAGAGAGGGTTAAGCACAGGTTAAAGAGGTGTGAATTGTCTCAGTTAGTAAGATTTTGCAAGCCCAAGCAAGTCGTGGGGGTTACAGATAGTGTGACATGAACCCAAGATCCCGGTTGAGGCCGTCCTCATGTGTGCGGAACTTGGCTATCAGTTTCTGCTCGGCGATTCTGCATTGTCGTGTGTCGTGAAGGCCGCCTTGGAGAACGCTTACCCGAAGATCAAAGGCTGAAGTGTTCCCCGACTGGAAGGGAACACTCCTGCCTGGTTCTGCACATGTGTAGGACACAGAGTTCTGCACACATGAGGACGGCTTTCCCGGGGAAAGGAAGGGAAAGCCCGAGGGATGGGAAGGAGAGGGGCAAAGTGCGAGGGGCATCCCCTGCAAACAGGATGCCCCTCGAGAAAAGGTGCTACACCTCAGGGGAGGGGGACCCCAAGATCAGCGGGACTCCCCACGCCCTCTCCTCTAGCGAAGAGGTGGTGGCACTCATGCCCCTCTCCCCATTTACATCATCCCCTGCCCAGCCCCCACCCATTTTTGTGCCTTGCCCCCAGAGCGGGGGTAAGAAAAAGAGGAACAAAACAAAACACTCCTCCCCCCACTCTCTGTCCCGACCTCTGACTTTAGCAAGGGCTTTGACAAGGTACTGCATGGTAGGTTGTTGCATAAAGTTAAATCTCACGGGATCCAGGGTGAGGTATCTAAATGAATACAAAATTGGCTTCTTGACAGAATAAGAGTTTTAACAACACCAGGTTAAAGTCCAACAGGTTTATTTGGTAGCAAATGCCATTAGCTTTCGGAGCGCTGCTCCTTCATCAGATGGAGTGGATATCTGCTCTCAAACAGGGCATACAGAGACAAAAAATCAAGTTACAGAATACTGATTAGAATGCGAATCTTTACAGCTAATCAGGTCTTAAAGATACAGACAATGTGAGTGGAGGGAGCATTAGGCACAGGTTAAAGAAATGTGTATTGTCTCCAGACAGGACAGCCAGTGAGATTCTGCAAGTCCAGGAGGCAAGCTGTGGGGGTTACCGATAGTGTGACATGAACCCAAGATCCCGGTTTAGGCCGTCCTCATGTGTGCGGAACTTGGCTATCAGTTTCTGCTCAGCGACTCTGCGTTGTCGTGTGTCATGAAGGCTGCCTTGGAGAATGCTCACCCGAAGATCAGAGGATGTCCCGAGGCATGGTACATTGGAGAAACCATGCAGACGCTACGACAACGGATGAATGAACACCACTCGACAATCACCAGGCAAGACTGTTCTCTTCCGGTGGGGGAGCACTTCAGCGGTCACGGGCATTCAGCCTTTGATCTTTGGGTAAGCGTTAACCTCTGTAAACCTCTATGACTCTATGACTCTAAAACACCTGATGCTGCAGTCCCCCCGACTCCCCAGGGCTGGGTGTGAGCGGGGCCCTCATGGTCCCATTCCACCCGGTGCAATTTAGTACCCCGGAGGAGTTTGTTTTTTGTTCGCTGGAGGACTGCAGCAGCACCCCTCTGTTTGGGTCCTTGGATGGTGGTGGCAAGGAAGGCCCCCCCCCCCGCCCTCTGTCCCAACCTCCGACGCTGGGCACCCCCGCTCTCCAACCGGAGATTTCTCCAGACTTGTGGGGTGTCCCGGCGTCTGGGGCAGAGCAGGGGACTGAGCCTCCATCACCGTCGGGCCCGGAAGCAAGGGAGGAGCCCCGGGAGAACCCCTCCTCTGTCGATCCTGGGGGTGGGATTGGGGGGGAGCGAGGACTGGTTGGCAGCTCCGTGATGCCCGCTGTACACACTGCGGCGGGAGACCCGGAGTCGGAGGGCGACTGTCTTGAGGAGGAGAGCTGCTTGGTGGTGGTCACGGGGACGGCTTTGGAGTCCATCTGGGGAAAGGCAGGGGACTCCCATGTGCCCCCTCCCCGCAAGTCGCCCCTCATCCCCCCAGGGGAACTCAGGGCCTTTGTAAAGGAACACTCTGGTGGCCCTGACAGCGTCCAGCTGGTCCTTGACCGTTGATTGGACCTGGCGCTGCTGATCAAGTCCACGCAGGCCTGCTCACAGGCGGCGCTGAGCCTGGATGAAAAAGAGCAGTGCCAGTTGCAAGAGTTCCTCTCCAGGCTCATGGGGGAATGGACCAGCGCGTCTTGCGCCACCATTCCCTCAAATAATTAGTTAGGTGGTGAATGGTATGGGAGCACTAAGCTGCTGATATGAAGGTGACCATAGCCAGCCTCAATGTCAACGGCAGCAGTGAGCTATTCCGCAGGTTCCAGAACTTCTCGGTCCTCAGGGACGGGAAGTATGCGGTTTGCTTCCTGCAAGAAACACACACCACTCCGGGAGACGAAGTCCGATGGCTTCTGGAGTGGCGAGGGGGGGTGGTCTACATGAGCCACCTCACGCTCGCTTCTAGTAGGGTGGCTATCTTGTTGGACCCGCATTTTCAGGCAGAGATCTTGGGGGTCAAGGAGCCTGTGCCAGGCCGATTGCTGCATTTGATGGTCTGCGAGGGAAGGGTGGTCATTCATTTCCTGAACGTCTACGCCCCGACCGCTGGACCGCAGCAAACGACTTTCTACGAGAAAGTGTCCGTTCATCTCAACACCATCCAAGGGGGTGAATGCATTGTCCTCGGGGGTGGGGGGCTTCAGCTGCATCCTCGAGGCTCGGGACTGCACCGGCCCATGGCTGCGCACCCCGGCGGTAGTGAAGTTGTGGGACCTGCTCGGGACCCACCACTTGGTGGATGTCTGGAGACATCTCCATCCTGGCTCCAGAACCTTCACTTATGTGAGGCCTGGAGCTGGAGCGTCCAGACTCGACCGCCTCTACATTTCGAGGGCGTACGCATCCTGCATTCCATCTGCTTCACTGTGCTCGGACCACCACCTGGTGTGGGCAGAATTTGTTCCGTCCAGGGCCGGGGGGGCGGTGGGGTCCGCGTACTGGCACTTTAACAACCTGGTGCCGGAGAACGGGCGGTTCCTGGACTTGTTTCGTCGTTTCTGGGCTGGCTGGAGAAGGAAGCGGGGAGGCTTCCCCTCCTTGAGGCTATGGTGGGATGTGGGCAAGACTCACATCCATACCTTCTGTCAGGAGTACGCGAGGGGGTCAATAAAGAGGCGGAAATCCAGGGTCGAGCAGTTGGAGAAGGAGGTGTTTGACCTGGAGGCACGCCTCAGTCAGCCCGACACGGACCCGGCCCAGTGGCTCGAGTACAAGAAGAAGAAGGGCGCGCTGCGGGACCTGCAACTCGTTGGGTCTCACGGCGCGTACGTGAGGTCGCAGCTCCAGTTCTGCGTGGACCTGGACCGCGGCACCCCCTTCTTCGACTCGCTGGAAAAAAGGCGGGCTAATCGTCAGCAGCTCCTTATGCTGCTGGCTGATGACGGTTCCCCCGTCTCACATCCCGAGGGCATCAGGGCTATTGCCCGACACTACTACACTACCCTCTTTTCTCCGGATCCGTCCAGCGAGGATCCCCCCAGAGTTTTGTGGGAGGACCTGCCGCAGGTCAGCCCGGAGGGTGCCGGCAGGCTTGAGGCCCCGATCAGCCTGGGGGAGCTGGCCAGCGCCCTCGACAGCCTCCAACTGGGCAAGGCCGGGCTGACCGTGGAGTTCTTCAGGGCTTTCTGGGACATCCTGGGGAATGACTATGCGGGAGTCCTGGGGGTGAGTCTTGCAACCGGGGAGATGCCCCTCTCTTGGCGCAGGGCCGTCATTGCCCTGCTGCTCAAGAAGGGGGATCTCCGCCTCCTGAAAAACTGGTACCCAGTCTCCCTCCTCAGCATGGACTATAAAATCTTCGCCAGGGCATTGGCAGCATGCCTTGGCTCCATGCTGGACCACATAATTCACCCTGACCGGTTCTACACAGTCCCGGGCCGTAGCATCATGACAACCTCCGTCTGGTCTGGGAGCTGATCCACCATTCCCAGAGGGCTGGTCTGTCGAGCGCCTTCTTGTCCCTTGATCAGAAGGCGTTCGACAGGGTGGATCATACTGCTGTTTGTGGGAGGTTGCTCTGAGCTAATTCGATGCGGTGTTTCCGAAATTGTAATTTAAGAAGCATTTCAATGGTTGGAAAGCGTTTTGGGAGATCCAGTGGTCCTGAAGGTCACCAAATAAATGTCTTAATTCATTTTTGGAGATAGAATTTTGATCAGTCCTATCTCCTGAGCCCTACAAGCAACCTTCTGAGCTCCTTGCATTCTCCTGAACCTGATCTATTATGTATCTCCCATTCCGTTCTCACTCCAACATTGCCAGCACTACATTCAACCATTTATGCCTTGCATTTTACAATTTTCTCCCGAAACCCCTCTGCCACTCTGCCTCCTTTGCTTTGTGACCCCTGCTCACCCTGCTCTTCCAACCTACCTCCTGGGCCAATTTTAGGTTAAATTGGATCCTGCATGGTTTCCCCAATGTACCATGCCTCGGGACATCCTTTCCTGCAGCGTATCAGGTAGACAACATTGGCCAAGTTGCAAGAGTATGTACCGTGTACCTGGTGGATGGTGTTCTCACGTGAGATGATGGCACCTGTGTCGATGATCCGGCACGTCTTGCAGAGGTTGTTGTGGCAGGGTTGTGTGATGTCGTGGTCACTGTTCTCCTGAAGGCTGAGTAGTTTGCTGCGGACAATGGTCTGTTACTGAAAACTTCTTACTGTGTTTACCCCAGTCCAACGCCGGCATCTCCACATCACAATAAAGATACACATTGTTATTCAGTTTGAGCAGGCCCTGGCATCCAACTTATATGCAGCCATGTGATACTCTGGGCTATAATCTAATTTCGAAAGGGGGCAAATGGCTTTAACAAACAATGGTCAGTTACCGTTGAAAGCTTTGTTGTGTGAGGATTCCTTAAAATTGAAAACAAAACCTCGGGTCACATCCCCCTCTGCCACCCTCATCCCCCCCACTCCCCCGCCTATCCCCACAGCGTGTTCGGTGGTGGTAGAGACAGCCTGATCTGCTGGTCCCATCACTGTCAATGGGGTCTCCTGTTGTTCACACCCTCTGTTGCCAGGCGACCCATGGTGGGCGGGGGGGCGGGGGGTGGGTGGGTGTGGAGGGTTGTTGCTGTCGGCAGGTGGAAATGGCCAGAAAATCCTGCCCCCAATGGAATGCAACATGAATCTGACAAAACCAAAGTTACCATTGGAAATTGTCTGGACTGCAGGAGATGGCGAGTAGGGATAACTGATAGGTTCTCTAATTAGCAGAGCGTGACTGCTGATATCCCGTTAGTATCAATATTGGGTGTCTCAATTATTCATCATGTCCATTATGACCTCGATGATGAGATAGGAAACCACTTTTTCTGATGCTGATGACACAAGGATAGGTGGCATTGTGAGCAGTGTCGAAGAAAGCATAAAATGACAGAGATATTGATAAGTGAATGGGTAAACTATGGCAAGTGGACTTCAGTGGAGACAAATATGATATCATTCACTCAGACCTGAAAGAGGATAGAAGGGGTTACTTTCTAGATGGAAAAAGCTAGAAACAGTGGAAATCCAAAGAGACTTGGAGGTCAAGGGGAGGTGATGGCCTAGTGGTATTATCGCTAGACTGTTAATCCAGAAACTCAGCTAAGGTTCTAGGGATCTGGGTTTAAATTCCACCATGGCAGATGGTGGAATTTAAATTCAATTTTTAAAAAAAATCTGGAAGAAAGAATGTACCAATGACCATGAAATTATTGTCAATTCTCAGAAAAACCCATCTGTTTCACTAACGTCCTTGAAGGAAGGGAATTTGCCGTCCTCACCTGGTCTGGCCTACAAGTGACTCCAGAGCCACAGCAATGTGATTGGCTTTCAACTGCCCTCTGAACAAGGGCGACTAGGGATGGGTAATAAATGCTGGCCAGCCAGTGACGCCCATGTCCCGCGAATGAATAAAAGAAAAGGTATCATGATTGCTATAATATCAGAGACAGGTGCAGAAAATAATCAAGATGTCTAATAGAATTTTGGCCTTTATATTTTGAGGAATAAAATACAACAGGGTAGGAGTTATGCTTCAGGAATACAGAGTCCTGATTAGATCACATCTAGAGTACTGTGAGTAGTTCCGGTCACCACACTTTTGGAAGGATATATTGGCTTTGGAGGGAGCGCAGTGCAGGTTTAGTTATGTTTGGACTCCTAAGGGTTAAATTATGAGGAGAGATTATACAAACTCGGCATGCACTCCCTGACATTTAAAACAGCAAATGCTAGAGAAACTCAGCAGGTCTGGCAGCATTAGGGGAGAGAGAATAGAGCCAACATTTTGAGTCAGGATGACCCTTCATCAGAGTTCTCTGGGTCTTAGATGGTTTCATAGAATCACTACGGTGCAGAAGAGGTCCATGGAGTCTGCACCAACTCCCTGACAGAATTTCTTACTCAGACCTCTCCCCTGCCCTATCCCTGTAACCCAATACGTTTACCATGGCTAATCCATCTAACCTACACATCTTGGGACACTAAGGGGCAATTTAGCATGACCAATCCACCTACCCTGCACATTTTTATGCTGTTGGAGGAAACTTACGCAGACACAGGGAGAAATGGTAAAGGGATGATTAAGGGGAACAGATAATTTAGACAGAAATTATTCCTGTTGGTTGGGCGCACTCGGACTTGGGGGGTATTGTTTAAAAATTAATCGACCTTTCAGAATGAAATTAGAAAACACAGAAATGCTGGTAGGAGTTTGAAAGTCGATGTTAGATCAATTGTTAACTTTAAAGCTAAGATTGACAATTCTTTGGTCACCAAACAAATCAAAGGGTGATGGAATAAGCTCAAGGGGCGAAACGGCAAACCCTTTTCCTATGTTAAGTCCTCAATTTGTAAGCATGAGCCAGTTCTAACTACTTTAATATTATGTGGAAAGCATCAAACAATGTTCACATCTTTTGCCGAGCTCACAAGTACAGCTGAGAATTAAAGAAAAGTTGTGCTACTTCAAGGTCTCCATTGGTTTGACTTTAATAAAATCTTTCTATTTAATAAACATTATGTGCTGAAAATTAGTCACAAGACATTCCAAATGGAGGAAATAAATGAGATCTTGAAAGTGTTTGCTTATGCAAACACTGTTCACCAGTCACGTTGACTGCACTTATTAATGTTTTCCTATCACTCAGGGACTACAGTATCCTTAATTAGCAATACCCAATGGTTTCATTTCTTTACAATTTTTGTAGGTCTTAATTAGTGCTAATTATTCCTAATTAGAAGAAGTCATTTACATTGGGTCACAGCAGTTTGTGTTTCACATCTGCTGGCTGTTTGAGTGTGAAAAATAACTCCATGTGCAACTTGCTTTTCAGCAAAACAAGCAGAGGAGAAGAAAGTACAACTCTATCCACGTTTGAAAGATAAACACAGTAATAAACACGGTGTTATACTAGAGTCAACTCTGAAAATAGTGCTGGGCACATTGGACCAACTGTAGGCTATTCAGCCCATCAGTTCTGCTCCACCATTCAATTAGATCATGATTAGAAACCATAGAATCCCTACAGTGCAGAAAAAGGCCCATCAAGTCTGTACTGACTACAATCCCACCCAGGGCCTATCCCTGTAACCCCACATTAATCCCCCTGAAACTAGGTTCAATTTAGCATGGCCAATCAAACCTAACCCGCACATCTTTGGACTGTGGGAGGAAATCGGGGCACCCAGAGGAAACCCACACAGACACGGGGAGAATGTGCAAACTCCATACAGACAGGGACCCAAGGCTAGAATTGAACCCGGGTCCCTGGCACTGTGAGGCAGCAGAGCTAACTACTGTGCCACCGCGCTGCCCCCTGATCGCTTCCTGAGCTGCATTTAACTGCCTGGGCTCCATATCCCTTGACACTCTCGTCCAACAAACATCTATTGATTTTGAAAGCTCCAATTATCCCAGCATCCTGGGCCGTATGGGAGAAATAATATCAGTTTTCCACAACCCATTGTGTGAAAGAGTGCTCCTGTAGATTGCTTTGTAATGGCTTCACTTTAATTGTGAGCTTGAGAATCCTCGTTCTTGATTCCCCCAGAGGAGATCATTTACCCTTTACAGTATCTTAAATTCTGCAAAAGCCACTTCAACAATTTTCTCGGCTCAAGGGAATATAAACCACAGTTATTAACATATCCTCACAATTTAACCCTCAAAGCCCGTGTATTATTCCGATGAGTCTGTGCTGCACCTTTGCACGGCCAATATATCCTTCTGAAGATGTGCTGTCCAGAACTGAATGTTAACCAGTACTCCAGCTGCAGCCTAATCAGAGTGTTTCACAACTGTATAGAATAATCTCCACCTTCTTGTATTCTCTCTCCCTTCAAATAAAAGCTAACACTCCATTCGGTATTCTGATTGCTTTATGTACCCGTCGACTAGGTTTCAATGGTTTGTGTACACGGATCCCAAAACTCTGCTTCTTTACAGGTCCTAATTTCCCACTGTTTGGAAAATGTACCTGTTGTGTTACGGAACCGACGAGGGAACGAGCTATTTTGGATCTGGTATTGTGTAACGAGGTAGGTAGAATTAAGGATCTTATTGTGAAGGACCCTCTTGGGTCTAGTGACCACAATATGGTCGAATTTCTGATTCAGATGGAAGAGGAGAAAGTTTGGTCCCAAACCAGTGTCCTCTGTTTGAACAGAGGGAAATATGATAGGATGAGGGATGAATTGGCTAAGGTAGACTGGGAGAGCAGGCTGGCAGGTAGGATAGCTGAGGAACAGTGGAGGATTTTTAAGGAGATCCTTTTCAGTTCTCAGCAAAAATATATTCCAGCAAAAACAAGGATTGTAAGAAAAGGGAGAACCAGCCGTGGATAACGAAGGAAATAAAGGAGAGTATTAAAATAAAAACAGCTGCGTACAGAGTGGCCAAAAATAGTGGAGAAACAAGTGATTGGGAAAAATTTAAGAAACAACAAAGAGAGACTAAGAAAGCGATAAAGAAAGGAAGGATAGACTATGAAGCGAGGCTAGCAATTAATATAAAAAATGATAGTAAAAGTTTTTATAAATATATAAAAAGGAATAGAGTGGCTAGAGTGAATGTTGGACCCTTGGAGGACGAGAGGGGGGAGTTAATAGTGGGAAATGAGGATATGGCTGAGTCTTTAAATAAGTTTTTTGTGTCGGTCTTCACGGTGGAGGACACAAATAGTTTGCCAAATATTAACGATAGAGGGTTGGCAGCAGGAGAAATACTTAATACAATTAATGTTACCAGAGAGGCAGTGCTGGGTAGACTAATGGGACTGAAGGTGGATAAGTCCCCGGGTCCGGATGGAATGCATCCCAGGGTTTGAAAGAAATGTCAGAGGTAATAGTGGATGCGTTAGTGATTATTTATCAAAACTCGTTGCATTCTGGGGTAGTGCCGGTTGATTGGCAAACGGCTAATGTTACGCCGCTGTTTAAAAAAGGAAGGAGACAAAAGGCGGGTAACTATAGGCCGGTCAGCTTAACGTCTGTAGTAGGGAAAATGCTGGAATCCATTATTAAAGAGGAGATAGCAGGGCATCTGGATAGAAATGGTTCGATCAATCAGACGCAGCATGGATTCATGAGGGGAAAGTCGTGCTTGACGAACATGTTGGATTTTTATGAAGATGTGACTAGGGCGGTTGATGGAGGAGAACCGGTGGATGCGGTGTTTTTGGATTTCCAAAAGGCGTTTGATAAGGTGCCCCATAAAAGGCTACTGAAGAAGATTAGGGCACACGGAGTTGGGGGTAGTGTGTTAAAGTGGATTGGGGACTGGCTATCCGACAGGAAGCAAAGAGTCGGAATAAATGGGTGTTTTTCCGGTTGGAGGAAGGTAACTAGTGGCGTGCCGCAGGGATCGGTACTCGGGCCGCAACTATTTACCATTTATATAGATGATCTGGAGGAGGGGACGGAGTGTAGGGTAACGAAGTTTGCAGACGACACAAAGATAAGTGGAAAAGTGAATCGTGTGGAGGACGGAGAAGATCTGCAGAGAGATTTGGACAGGCTGAGTGAGTGGGCGAGGATATGGCAAATGGAGTATAACATAACATAGAACATAGAACATAGAAAGCCACAGCACAAACAGGCCCTTCGGCCCACAAGTTGCGCCGATCACATCCCCACCTCTAGGCCTATCTATAGCCCTCAATCCCATTAAATCCCATGTACTCATCCAGAAGTCTCTTAAAAGACCCCAACGTTGAGAAATGCGAGGTTATACACTTTGGAGGAAATAATAACAAATGGGATTACTATCTCAATGGAAACAAATTAAAACATGCTACCGTGCAAAGGGACCTGGGGGTCCTTGTGCATGAGACGCAAAAGCCCAGTCTGCAGGTACAACAGGTGATCAAGAAGGCAAATGGGATGTTGGCCTATATTGCGAAGGGGATAGAATATAAAAGCAGGGATGTCTTGATGCACCTGTACAGGGCATTGGTGAGGCCGCAGCTGGAATACTGTGTGCAGTATTGGTCCCCTTATATGAGGAAGGATATATTGGCATTGGAGGGAGTGCAGAGAAGGTTCACCAGGTTGATACCGGAGATGAGGGGTTTGGATTATGAGGAGAGGCTGAGGAGATTGGGTTTGTACTCGTTGGAGTTTAGAAGGATGAGGGGGGATCTTATGGAGACTTATAAGATAATGCGGGGGCTGGATAGGGTGGAGGCGGAGAGATTCTTTCCACTTAGTAAGGAAGTTAAAACTAGAGGACACAGCCTCAAAATAAAGGGGGGTCGGTTTAAGACAAAGTTGAGGAGGAACTTCTTCTCCCAGAGGGTGGTGAATCTCTGGAATTCTCTGCCCACTGAGGTGGTGGAGGCTACCTCGCTGAATATGTTTAAAGCGCGGATGGATGGATTCCTGATCGGTAAGGGAATTAAGGGTTATGGGGATCAGGCGGGTAAGTGGTACTGATCCACGTCAGATCAGCCATGATCTTATTGAATGGCGGGGCAGGCTCGAGGGGCTAGATGGCCTACTCCTGCTCCTATTTCTTATGTTCTTATGTACATGGTGCCTCGTCTCTTTAAGACAGTACAGCAGAAGAGGGTCATCTGACTTGAGGGACGAATAGAAACAGCCTCCCATCCATTGACTCCGTCTACACTTCCTGCTGCCTCGGAAAAACAGCCAGCATAATCAAGGACTCTATGCACCTCAGACATTCTCTCTTCCACATTCTTCCATCAGAAAAAAGGTACAAAGGTCTGAGGTCATGTACCAACCAACTCAAGAACAGCTTCTTCCCTGCAGCCGTCAGACATTTGAATGGACATTCCATATATTATGTTTATCTTCCTCTACACCATAGCTATGACTGTAACACTATATTCTACATCCTCTCCTTTCCTTCTCCCCGATGTACTCTATGAATGGTATGCTTTGTCTGTATAGTGTACAAGAAACAATACATTTCATTGTATCCCAATACATGTGACAATAATAAATCAAATCAAATCAAACTGAGAGTGAGTGATCACTCCAGAGAGTGAAGTCTTCTCTTGAACAGGAAGCCATGTAGTAAGTATGTAAGGACTGCAAACTCCTGTTCTAAGTTTCGCTTATCAATAAATACATTTTGTTCCTAGCCATGTCTGAAATATCTTGCCGATGCTAGGGTGCTTTAACATAACAGTATCTTTCTTAGCTCCACGGTGGCATGGTGGCACCATGGTTAGCACTACTGCCTCACAGCTCCAGAGACCTGGGTTTGATTCCCAGCTTGGGTGACTGTCTGCGTGGAGTTTGCACATTCTCCCCGTGTCTGCATGGGTTTCCTCCCACAGTCCAAAGTAATGTGGGTTTGGTGCATTGGCCATGCTCAATTGCCCCTTAGTGTCCCAGGATGCGTAGGTTAGAGGGAGTAGAGGGTTAAATATCTGGGGTTACAGGGATCGGGCCTAGATGGGATTGTTGTCGGTGCAGACTCGATAGGCCGAATGGCCTCCTTCTGCACTGTAGGGTTTCTATGGTTCTATGAAGTGGGAAGATATCATAGTCTCCACTGCTGCTCAGAGGGGACATTCACCACTGCTCCATACTTGGTATGAATTCCCTTTGACCAAAGTTGGGGTCACTACTGTTCCCTTTGATCACTATATGGAAATTCTGCCACCCACATTCAACCAAGGAAAGTAGCAATATTGGATTTAAAGATGAAGTTGGTACAACATTATGCTTCTGGTGGATATGTGGTGATGTAATCATAAATGGCTTGGCTTGGTCAGTAGCATACGCACCTCTGAGTCAAAAGGGTCTGGGCACAAGTCCCACTTACAAAGGTCAAGGCTGACACTGCAGGTGCTGAGAGAATGCTGCCCTGCCAAAGGTGCTGTCTTTTGCAACCACTGTCAAACTGTAAATGTTCTTGCACAGATTAGCAAAATAATATTTAGTGAAACAGCAATGCTTGGTAGTTAAATAGCATCTTTAATGTAAACTGAAGTATTATGAGACATTTGATAATGGAATAAAGGTAGGGGAGGGAGAATATGGGACAGAAAATGATTTAACAGATTTGTCTGTATAACGTACAAGAAACAATTCATTTCATCGTATCCCAATACACGTGACAATAATAAATCAAATCAAACTGAGAGTGAGTGATCACTCCAGAGAGTGGAGTCTTCTCTTGGACAGAATCATCATGAAGCCATGTAGTAAGTATGTAAGGGCTGCAAACTCCTGCTCTAAGTTTCGCTTATCAATAAATACATTTTGTTCCTAGCCATGTCTGAAATATCTTGCCAATGTTAGGGTGATTTTAAAGATAAAGTAAAGGAAATGGACAAATAAGGAGAGTGTTACAGAGTGTGAGGCTGAATTCCCTGGAGACACAGCAACTAATAGCAAATAATTGTTAACTGTTACTGAAAGACTTGTAGCAGAAAGCAGAATAAGCAAATAAGATGAATCTTTCTAACTCATGCAGCTGCTTTGACTTTGGAAGCCTTAAGCTAGTATCCATACTTTCAATCTAGCAGCGGCACATTGGTTAGCATTGCTGCCTCGCAGTGCCAGGGTGCCAAGTTCGATTCCAGCCTTGGGTGACTGTACGGAGTTTATACATTCTCCCATGTCTGCTAGCGTTTCCTCCCGAGGTCCAAAGATAGAATCAAAGAATTCCTACAGTGCAGAAGGGGGCCATTCAGCCCATTGAGTCTGCACCGACCACAATCCCACCCAGGCCCTATCCCCGTGAACCCACATATTGACCCTGCTAATCCCCTGACACTGTGGTCAATTTAGCATGGCCAATCAACCTAACCCACATATCTTTGGACTGTGGGAGGAAACCGGAACACCTGAAGGAAACCCACGCAGACACGGGGAGAACATGCAAACTCCACACAGACAGTGACCCGAGGCCAGAATTGTACCCAGGTCCCTGGCTCTGTGAGGCAGCAGTGCTAACCACTGTGCCACCGTGCCGTCCAATATGATTGCAGCGGATGGGCAGGTTAGTTGGATTGGCCATGTTAAATTTCCCCTTTTGTG
This sequence comes from Mustelus asterias, assembly GCF_964213995.1. Lineage (NCBI taxonomy): Eukaryota > Metazoa > Chordata > Chondrichthyes > Carcharhiniformes > Triakidae > Mustelus > Mustelus asterias. The sequence continues at coordinate 39,858,811 of NC_135813.1, forward strand.
TCCAAAGATGTGCAGTTTAGGGGGATCAGCCATGATGAATGTTCTGGGTTACGGCAATAGAGTAGGGAGAGGACCTGGGTAAGACACTCTGTCAGAGAGTTGGTGCAGACTCAATGGGCCGAATGGCCTCCTTCTGCACTGTAGGGATCCAATGATCAGGCAGAACACATTTCAGTTTCATTTGGATAAGTGAAATGTATTTTCAAGTTCAAATACCTTACTCAATGAATTTATTTTGCATATAAGAAATTAACACAACATGTAGATAATGGAACTCTTTGTTGATGCATTGCTAATGATCTTTAACTTAGTTTGAATGAAGTATAGTTAAATATATAGGCAGATTCTACTGATGGAAACTGTTCAATCCATTCTCTTAAGGGATACACACTGCTTGCTAAATCCAAAAGATAAGATATCAATGTGAAATTTTTGTTAGGCTGGAGAGATTCAAAATCCTTGGAAGATTATCTTGTTATGGTGATATAACTACCCTTTCTTATTATATAAGGAAAATACAAGAGGTTTAGTAACTCATTCAATATATTTCAGTTATGCTTGGTGTATTTTACTGCCATTGTCACACAGGTAATAGTCATGTGTAGCTGTGTAACCTACTGTGAACAAACAACATTACAATGCCCCTAAGGTATTGCAATACTCACAATTGGTTGGAAAGCACTTGCAAGTTGCAAAGCAATGTCCACTATTACCCACTGTCAGCAGGCAATATCGCAAAGACTACTGCATTTGTAACAAAAGAATGAATAGATTTTGATTTAATTGTGATTTTCACACTGTACCCAATTAATTCAAGGATCTCCTCCCCTATCCGCCCCAGCCCCTGAGGAACTGAAAGCTTCCAGCTGGAACCTGCTCAATTCATCTCATTACAATCACTTAACACTCGTCACAGTCTCCAACTGTTCCATGAATGTTTGACTTATTTGCCTCAGTTGTTTCACTTGGGGGCCAGGAACTTCCATGTCACCCCGACACCTTTTCCTGTGACGGAGGCGGCTTGCCATTGGTAGTTGACGGGATCTTCTGGTCCTTGCAAAGTCACTGGCCACTTGCATTGCTGGCTAGCCACACCGCCAGGGAACCTACAGAGGTGGGGGCAGGTGGAGGTGACCAGAGGATTCCACTGGTGGGAGGGCCAGAAGATTCCAACTGAAGTCTGCTTCATATATTGATTCTGATCTATTAGAAAAATAACTCTGTACCACTAATAGTTAAGAAATCCCACCAACGCGTCTACTTTCTTAGAAGACAAAGGAAATTTAGCATGTCCTCTACAACTCTCATCAATTTTTACAGATGCACCATAGAAAGCATTCTTTCTGGTTGTATCACAGCCTGATATGACTCCTGCTCTATCCAAGACCTCAAGAAACTACAAAGGGCTGCGGATGAAGCCCAGTCCATTACTCAAACCAGCCTCTCACTCCTTGACTGTGTACACTTCCCACTGCTTCAGAAAAGCAGCCAGCATAATTAAGGAGCCCACACACCCTGGACATTCTCTCTTCCACCTTCTTCCGTCGGGAAAAAGATACAAAAGTCTGAAGACATGTTCCAACCGACTCAAGAACTCAGCTTCTTCCCTGCTGCCATTCGGCTTTTAAATGGACCTACCTCACATTAAGTTGACCTTTCTCTACACCCTAGCTATGACTGTAACACTACATTCTGCACTCTCTCCTTTCCTTCTCGAAGAACGGTATGCTTTGTCTGTATAGCGCAAGAAACAATACTTTTCACTGTATGTTAATACATGTGATAAAATATGTCTAATCAAATCAAATATTAAATTTGTTTCCTGCTAGTTTGAACCTGACTGGCAGCATCTACTATTACTGTTTAATTTGAAGGATTGTTGAAGATTTACCTTTCCTAAGCTCTACCCGTGTATATGTAAATTAAAAATCCCACATTTTTCTATCCTCTGTTCTCCATGTGAATAGTTTGATGCTAGAGATCAGTCTGTGGCTCTTCACTGCCTACTTGTGATGAAAAGGTAACTGTCTGGTGAACAGCAGAGCAAAGACAACAAACTAAATCAATCCTTATCATTTAATGATGGAGGGCAAACCTGCCATCCAATATGTTGGTCCCAGAATAGTGGACCTTGACAAGGATTAAAGTCAATCATGCACAAACCAAAAATTCACTTGCCAAGCTGTGAGGTTGACTCATTTCACACATACATAGCATACAAGCAAAGGCAGAAGATGAGACTATTTTTAATATAGAAAGTTGCTTGGATCTGGAATTTAGAGTCCGAAAGGGTGGGAGCAACTTTCATAACAGATATATACTTGAAAAAGGAAGGCAGGGAGACAGTGGCGTAGTGTTACGGGACGAGTAATCCAGAGATCTGGGGTCCAAGGTTCAAATCTCACCACGGCAGATGGTGAAATTTAAATTCAATAAAAAACTAACGATGACCATGAAACTATTATCGATTGTTGGAAAAACCCATCTGGTTCACTAATGTTTTTTAGGGAAGGAAACCTGCCGTCCTTACCTGGTCTGGCCTACATGCGACTCCAGACCCACAACAATGTTGTTGACTCTTACTCCGATATGGAGGGCAGTTAGGGATGGGCACATCCCATAAATGAATTTTAAAAAATACTGTGCTTTAGCCAAAGAATAGGCAGACTAAAAATCATTTGATGTCTTTTTCAAGAGGCTGACAGAGGCACAATGGGATGAATGGCCTCTCTCTGTTTCTGTAATACTTTATACAAGTACAGGAGATACAAGTGGACACAGCCAAGGCAAATGTATGAAGAATTGCTAAGCCTTTACTCAACAGTGTATAACCTACAGCAATGCCACGGCATCTGCTCTCGCTGACCATTGACAGATAATGCAGGATGATTTCATTGCAATCCGTTGCCCGTTCCCTTCTACCCCAATAAATCTCCTGCGGCAACGTGAGAGTGTGAAGCTATTAAACTGCGCACAGAACTGTGAATATTCCCCAAATCACTCCGCAAACAATGCAAAAGAACAGGAGTCATTTTAATCTGACTCGCCCATATGAGAAAGTAGCAGAATGAAATCAAATGCCTGTTGTGCACTCCCTTTGACTTTACCCTGCATCATAATCAATCCTGGCAGGTGGCTTAGGTTAAATTCACCCTCACCGTCAAGTGCCTTTTTGTATAAATAAAATAAAAAGTATTTTGTGGGTGATAATAGGACAAGAAGTATCAAATGATGAGTAATTGGTGGAAAGAAACCTGCAAAAGCCCCAGCCGATCCTGGTACAACATCAGACAGATTGCCTCCAGTTATTAAAGTGATTGTAAGGAAGAAACAAAAAAGATCTCTGGGTCTGCAGTATATGACATTCAGAGGATTTAGAGATTGCCTTCAATGGGTTCACGCTTATCCAGGATCAGGAGATAATTCTTTACCTTTTGACCGACAAGAATATATTACCATTCATTGACAGCTTTATCTTGTTGAGTTATCATATTCCTTCACTATGTTAATCATATAGAGCCACACGGTGGCACAGTGGTTAGCACTGCTGCCTCACACACCTGGGGAGCCGGGTTCGATTCCTGGCTTGATTCCTGGTTCGATTCTGTCTGTGCGGAGCACGTTGTCTGCGTGGGTTTCTTCCCGGTGCTCTGGTTTCCTCCCACAGTCTGGAAGATGAGCTGGTTGGGTGCATTGGCGATGCTAAAATTCTCCCTCAGTGTACCCGAACAGGTGCCGGAGTGTGGCGACTAGGGGATTTTCACAGTAACTTCATTGCAGTGTGAATGTAAGCCTACTTGTGACACTAATGTTAGAGATCTGATAAATTTTTCCCATAGTTGCTGACACTGACATTGTTAGCCAGCGTATTAATTCAGCTTTTAACATTTTAATTATTAACTTTTTAATGATGTAACTGTTCTTTCTTTATTTATACTTTAAGGAATGTAGACTAGTTGTAGTGTAATCCTTTGTGCGGAGTCTGTCTCATGCTGGTAACATGGAAAATCAAGGCGAAAGAAGTACCCGGATTGAAGAAATTTAACGAACGGTACTCAGCTGAACGATGGTCTTCAAGATGCAAAGCAGGATGATTAATGTAAAAAATAAACCTTGCTAGAATTCGCACCTTCTGCAATATGGCTTAACCTAAGGGAGTGAACACAAGATATAAAAATGGGAGTTGGCTATTTAGCCCTTCGAGCTTGCTCTGCCATTCATTGAGATCACGGCTGATGTTCTACTTCAACACCTTTTCCCTGCACTGCTCATTGCAGGGAAGATAAACAGACTGTACCTTGTTAAGGGACAATAAATGTGTCTCCCTCTCCCAGCTTTCGAGATTGATAATGTTGAAGATATTGAAGCGAAGCCAAACTGGCTTTGGTCTCTCAAATGCGACATTGAAAGGAGACCTAACCGCGAGACATCTGGAGAAAGTATGGTGGTAGACGGTTAAGTAATGAAAAACCAATTAAATGGACAAAAAGCAGGTTTTACCTTATATGGCACAGAACTATAGCAAAAAGAGGAAGATCCCACAAAAACTCCTTTTCTGCAGTGATGGGACTGATTTGGTCAACCACTCTGAACTCATGCACAGAGGGCTTATCAGCCCAATGACTACAAGAATGGACTCCAGCTCACAGAGAAGCTAAGCAACATGTACTATCATGAGCTTAGTGAAATAACTGCTCCGAAGCTGGTGTCCCTTCACCAGATTCCCTTTACTTACAAACTCAACTCTACTCTTAGGGCAGGATTTTCTGGCTGCGCTCGCCCTGAAACCAAAAAATCCCACTCAAGATCAACGGACCTTTCCTCGCCCGCTCCGATTCCTGGGGCAAGCGGGACGGTAAAATTCACCCCCTCGAGTGCTTCAGGTACAAAGTCAGAATCAAGAGCCCCAGTGGACCTGACACTCCCATATTTATATGTAGGTGAGGCTCCCTGATTGGGCAGGCAATTATGGGACACTAAGGGAGCTCATGGGGAATTATGGGACCAAGGCAATTATGGAACCTCAATCAGGGAGCTCATACTTCTAGAGGCCAACCTCATGGGCCTCATTGAAGTCATTACACTTAGTGGTTTAATAAAGGTGTATCACAAAGTAGAAGCAAGAACTTTTAGACCAGGAAGAGAGTCTTACAACCAGAATCTCTGCCAAAGCTTTCTTGGAAGCAGAAGGAAGTTTTCAAAACTTGAGAGAGGTTGCTTTAAAACAATAGAATTGAAACAATCCCATTTCAACTATCTTTTAATAAACCTCTTTAAAGTATAAGTTGTAAGTTTGTCAAAGAGGTACAAAAGTATAAAATGCTCAAATTGGCAAGAACTTTTACAAATACCTTCACATATTTTACCTTTCATTTCTCTTTTAAATTATTTCTGATTAACTATTTTTTGTGCGGTCACTATTTTTAAAGTCAGATGGTATGTTCTGTGCTTTGTGATCTATTATAATCAAGTAAAGCCATATTGCCCCTTAGTGTCCCATAATGGATTAGCCACGATAAATGTATGGGGATAGGGCAGGGGAGAGGGCCTGGATAAGATACTCTACCAGAGAGTCAGTGCAGACTTGATGGGTCAAAAGAACTCTTTCTGCACTGTAGGGATTCCAAGATTTCATGCATTTTAACAAGCTGAAGAACATTAAACAAAAAGGGATAAAAGTGGAAAATACTGAAAACACTCAACAGGCCAGGCAACAATTGTGAAGATAGGAATCCAGTTAACATGTTAGGTTAGGTACTTTTGATCAAACTGTTTAGAAGCAACTGTTGGCGAACCCTTCAGGCATATTATACAGCATGCAATATGGAGCAACTGTGGGCGTACCCTTCAGGTATATTATACAGCAATATGGACAATGTGGATCCACTGCACTGAATTAAGCAAAACCTGAGAATAGAATGGAGCACTGATAGAAACTGGTGGGAGGCTAATGTAAGAATGAGTTTAGAATGTTCCTCTGCTTGGAGAGAATAGAAAGCACTTGAATGTTCTTCTGAAGTACCAAACTCACTTCAGTGACAGCTGGATGCTGCATCTAAACTTTGCAACAAGGATGAGTTTTGGTGAGATTTTTCTCATCCGCTTTTACCTTCTGATAGTGAGGTGAATCATTGAACTTTTGATTGACACCATGGCTGCAAAGGACCTTGGCGTAGTGTTCAGGTAATCAATCACTTGGCATTTGATTATGTGACTGTCCTCTGCACTGTGTGTGATTAGTTATGATATTGAGATGCTGGCGTTGGACTGGGGTAAGCACAGTAAGAAGTCTCACAACACCAGGTGAAAGTCCAACAGGTTTATTTGGAATCATGAGCTTTCGAAGTGCTTCATGATGAAGGAGCAGCACTCCAAAAGCTCGTGACACCAAATAAACCTGTTGGACTTTAAACTGATGTTGTGAGACTTCTAACTGTGATTAGTTAAGCCTGGGTGTGGTGACTGAGAAAGAGAAGGTAAACTGTAGACAAGCAGCCAGAAGCATGGGAGCAGACATTTTAAAGTGTTGAATAAAACTCCTGCTCAGACATATAACCTGGAGTGTAACATCTCTCCATATCTCCGAGGCATAAAGTACAACACTTGGATTGAGATGTTGGCAGCTTTATTCAGTTGTGGGACTTAGGTGTGGCTAGCCAGCATTTATTGCCCTAGGTGAGAATCAACACATTGCTGTGGGTCTGGAGTCACATGTAGGCCAGAACATGTAAGGATGGCAGATTTCCTTCCCTAAAGGACATTAGTGAACCAGATGGGTTTTTCCGACAATGATTTCTATTGAATTCAAATTCCGCCATCTGCCGTGGCGGGATTCGCACCCGGATCCCCAGAACATTAGCTGAGTTTCTGGATTAATAATCTACTGATAATGCCATTAGGTTATTACCTCCCCATTGAACAGGACCTAGCAGTGCTCCCCCTGTGGGAGTTTTCAGGATCAGTGGGAGATTAGCTCATTTGAATATAGCACATGAGTGAATGCATCATTCCAGATGTATTTCTGGCATTTGCCTGTCTGTTTACGGGTGACTCCATCATGAACCGTGAGAAGCATAGAGATGACTAACTCATATCACCCACTCCTCCTCCCATCTCAGATTCCAACCATTGTTCAATTGGTTGTCTGAGTGAGGAGTTTTTTCCAAAATAAAATTATCACTTCTTCGAGGCTCCAGTCTGCTCACTTTCCTTGGATAATGCTGGTGAGACCCATGTACACCCATCTGGAAGGCAGACCAGTACACCTCCGGCCAACACAACTACACCAGGGTAGAATGTTACACCTGCCAGTGTATTTGTAGGTGGGGGGTGAACATGAAATTTCTCAGATGGGCTCCCATCCACCCCAACCTCTCCGCAATTTTACAAGGGACAGGCAAGACCTAGGCTGGTACCCCTACGTGACAGAACGCTCTCCCGAGTGAGGGATACAAGTCCCACCTCCAGTCAATCAAAACCCTTTGGAGCACTAAAGAGAAGCAGGCAGTATTGGTGGGGATATCTTTGCCTCTGACTCCTTGGATGGAAGAAAGGGAAACCCCACCATTCAAAAGATTCTGGCTTAGGTCTTGCCGGAGCCATTGAGAACTCTGGGTAAAGGATTCCCATGCTGGGTTCCTCTGCCTTGCCACCATTTATCTTGTAAGGAAGCTCAAATCTGTGAAGATCTAAACTCCTGAAAACGATGAGGACTTTGGTATCACCAACACAGGAATTTTAACACACAAATCCCAGAGAATTCTGCATAGATCAATGGGTTACAAAGAATGGCATAGAGATGACAGCACACAGAATCCGGCAGGTCAGTCCAATGGAGCTATGGTGTTGTTTATGTCCAAGCACACGGTGCAATCCTGGACATCTTACCAGTGGCAACAGCCAAGTAAGAGGCCATTGTTGGTACTGTCAGCCACTTGTGGATGGTGACCCACCTCCCAGAGATGCTGGCCTTGATAAGAGTGTTGGCATCCCAGTAGCGGTGCAGTCAGAGCTCCTCTTCCTGGACTGTGAAGTAGTCTTAATGGAGGTCTCCCACTCTCAGACCCAGTTACTTGATGGGAGATTATTAGTGTTTACCTGGCAGTCCCCCTCAGTGACAACCCACCAAAAAAATGCTGGCAGGGAGCAGGAGACAGCCCTTATTTGGGTACTTAATTGGCTTCCTTCCAGATGCCTTCTTTCTCCATCCTAACAACCTTCCTTCCTCCTAGCCTGTGCCCAGGGGGCTCAGTAAAACCCAGCCCATCCTTTTAAGTGCACAGCAACTTCCTATAAACTGCAAGTTAGTACGAGTTAAATGGGGAATGTCATCCATATTGGCAAATCTGTTTCTAAACGTACTTATTTATTTTATAAATAACGTGATTTGGAGCTGAAGAACTAAAATCCAGATAATCATAAAGAATCCCTACAGTGCAGGAGGAAGCCATTCAGCCCATTGAACCTAAACCGACAACAACCCCACCCAGGCCCTATCTCCGTAACCCTGCCACTGAGGGCCAATTTAGCATGGCCAATCCACCTAACCCACACATCTTTGGAGTGTGGGAGGAAACCCACACAGATGCGGGGAGAATGTACAAACCCCACACAGCCACCCGAGGACAGAATTGAACTTGGGTCCCTGGCGCTGTGAGACAGTGCTAACCACTGTACCACCGTGCTGCCCATAATCATGCTACACAGTTCACCATTGGTACAGTAGGTCTTCAATCACCTTAAAATATCCCTAAACATCTGACAGAATGAAATGTTTTGAACTCCAGTTGGATATATTAATAAAACCCAATTATCAGTTTTTCACTAACCAGCATTTTATGGCTGGTGCCTACATATGAGAGCTTGTGTCGATGAACAAAGTTCAGCTTTCCTTGATGTTAGAGTGATGCATAGCCCAGCATTGTAACCTGGGGCTGTTTGCTTGCTGATGCGCGATATAACACACGAGAGGCTGGATGTACTCGGGAAATAAAGGCTTTTATTGCCAACAATAACAGAGCTACCATATACAGTATACGATCCCAGACTAAAGGGTCACCAGGCAGAGCAGTGACCTTTATACCTCTCCCAGGAGGCGGAGCCAACTGGGGTGTACCAGAAGGACTATATTAACAGGTAGAACAGCCCAACCCTAACCCCAACAGTAACATATATACAGACTCATAGTACTGGCCAGACCATGGCTCAGCACTACCTGGTGGGAACCAATAATGGTTCACCACACTTGCTCCAAGCAGTTATTGGTCTGAGGCAAGTAGTTTAACTTATCCCTTAAGTGTCCTGCTAAATTATTCAATAATCAACTTATTTATTGCAAAAGCAATAAAATGAGGAGTTAGAAACCGGAAAGCTTAATTGAAGAGGTCAGAAGGCAGTGTACAATTTAAAATAACATTTGAATCCTAAACTGAGTTGATGTCAGATAAGTGCTCAGAGAGCTGCCACCCTGATTGCCGTAAGGGTGTGTGCTGACTTGATGTATACTGTCAGATGTATACTGTCCAGCCATGCCCCCGACCACGCGAGGGCTTCAATGGTCCCTGGCGTGGCCATCACGTCTGGTCTCTACTTGTGGAATAATAATGAGTATTCCAGAACTGCTCACAATAATCTAGCTATGGCCTAACCAATGCTTTATATAATTCCAGAATAAACACGAGAATCATTAACAAGAGATCGCAGCTCTTTCATTTGTCGATTTGGTAAGTAGTAAGTAGTTACACTCTGGAAATACATGGGGTAGAATTTTCCCAAAAAATGACTAAGGCTGGAATTTTCCAGCAGTTCACACCCCAAGCAAGGACGGAGAGTTTGGCGCTCAGCCAAATCTCCGTTCACTGCAGTTGGATCAGAGAATCCCGTCGGTGTGAACAGCTGGAAAATCCAGCCTAAGTGCCATAAGGGTGAGAAAACCGGAGCAATCCGGGCCTGTCCGGCACCGACCGGACTGCAATCGTTCCACACTTAAGTCATTTATTGGGAGAGAGGTGCTTTGCGTGCTGGTTCTGGGGGGGGGGGGGGGGGGGGGGGGGCAGTGAGCCCGGCTGCAAAGAGATCAGGTGCCGTTTTGAAAGGGCACCCCCATCTCCCAGTGCACTGGAAAACCCCTGCCCTCCCCCTTCTCCCTATGGACATTGGGACCCACCCATCGGCAGTGACATGTTTCCCCACCCTCTCCCTGATATGGATCGCTGGCATCAGGACATTGAGGCCCTCCCAATAAGTCCACTTTCATTACCTCCTACATAGTCGTCTTTCATGCCCCACTCCTTCATTCTCCTTTCATGCCCCAACCTTTCATGCCCCCTCCATGCTCCATCCGTTTGTGTCCCCTCCGTGCCCCCCTTCTCGACCACCCCTTCAAAATCACCACATCATAACTGCCCTATCATAACCCTACCCATAATAACCCGCCCTTCATGACCCCCAGAAAGGCTTCACCCCCATGGCACTGCCCTGGTACACTGGCTGTATCCACCTGTCAGTGCCCAACTGGCACTGCCAATATGCTAGGTGGTCACTGCCAGATGTATACTGTCCAGCCATGCCCCCGACCACGCGAGGGCTTCAATGGTCCCTGGCGTGGCCATCACGTCTGGTCTCTACTTGTGGAATAATAATGTGGATTCCAGAACTGCTCACAATACTCTAGCTATGGCCTAACCAATGCTTTATATAATTCCAGAATAACCTCCCTGTTCTTAAACTCTATGCCTTGGCTAATGAAGGCAAGTATACCATTTGCCTTCTTAACCACTTTATCCACCTGTCCTGCTACCGTAAGGGACCAGTGTACATGCGCACCAAGATCCCTCTGATCCTTGGTGTTTCCTAGGGTTCTGCCATTCGTCATGTATTCCCTTGCCATGTTTGTCCTGCCCAAGTGAATCACCTCACACTTATCCAGATTGAATTCCATTTGCCACTGATTAGCTCATTTGACCAGCCCATCTATACCTTCCTGTAATCTAAGGCTATCCTCCTCACCATTTACCACCACCATTCTGTATCATCTGTGAACCGACTGACCAACCCTCCTACATTCAAGTCTAAATCATTTATATAAACAACAAACAGCAAGCGGCCCAACACTGATCCCTGTGGGATGCCACTGGGCACACTGCAATGAAACCTGCCAGACCACTCGGAACCTCCTCACTCTATATGTTAATTTCTTTAATAGTTAAAGTAAAGTTAGGAAAGTTTATTTCTTAGTCACAAGGCTCACATTAACACCACAATGAAATTACTGTGAAATTCCCCTGGTTGTCACACTCCGGTGCCTGTTCGGGTCAATGCACCCAACCAGTCTTTCAGGCTGTTTGAGGAAACCAGAGCACCCGAAGGAAACCCACGCAGACACGGGGGGAACGTGCAAACTCCACACAGACAGTGACCCAAGCCGGGAATCAAACCCGGGTCCCTGGCGCTGTGAGGTAGCAGTGCTAACCACTTTGCCACCATGCTGCCCCCATAATCCTGCTCCTTAATTTCTATACCCATATTGTCTCTCTCACTTAGTGAACACCAAAACAAAGTATTAATGTAGAACCTTATCTATGTCCTCCTGCTCTGCAAACAAATTACCACTGTGGTCCCTAGTTATCCTTTCACCCATAATGTTCTTATAAAACAATTTAGGATTTTCCTTATTCTACCTTCCAGTATCCTTTCCTGTCCCTTTTTTGCTCTCCTAATTTTTTTTCTAAGTTCCCTTTTACGCATTCTATACTCCTCTTGGGCTTTTACTGTTTTGAGCCCTTGATGTTTGCCATAAGTCTTCTTTTCTTCTCTTTATCCAATATTGTATATCCCTCAAAATCAGGGTTCATTGGATTTGTTGGTTCCACCTTTTATTTTTATTGGAACATATTGACCCTGTACTCTCCCTATTTCTTTCTTGAATGTGTCTCACTGTTCTGTCACAGGTTTACCTAAAAGTTTCTGCTCCCAGTGCACTCTGGTCCAATCATATCTGATCCCATTAAAATCAGCCTTCCCCCAGTTTAGAAATTTGACTTCCGGCACATCCTTGTCCTTTTCCATAATAATCAGGTGGCATGGTGGCACAGTGGTTAGCACTGCTGCCTCCCAGTGCAAGGGACCTGGGTTCGATTCCCAGCTTGGGTCACTGTCTGTGCAGAGTCTGCTCGTTCTCCCCATGTCTGTGTGGGTTTCCTCCGGGTGTTGCAGTTTCTTTACCCAGAAAGAAAGAACAGTAAAGTGGGGAATTAAGAATACTGGTCGAGCTGTTTTTGTTCCTTCTGGGTAGTTGCTGGGAGATGGAGAGAATAAAGTAATCGGACATGGACTTGGGTTTTGAGAGGCCAATAACTTCCCTCTTGCTCCAGATGTGGGATGGCTGACTAAGCCCCCGTTATGGTGAACACACTTGCCTCATCCACCTGATGATCAACCAATTACTGAGCAGGGGTTCAACCCCTGCCCACACCAGAGGGCAGATCCAATTAAATGGGGATCGACACCTAATACCTGGGGAGGGGTGGGGGTGGTTCACCTTTCAGGCACCAACATTTCTTTGTTCCTTTTCTTTACCGCAGATTTGGCTCATGCAGCCTGTTTGCTTTGCAAACTCTGATTGAAGGAATTGCCGGAGTCTTCAAGGAGGTTCAACAACCCTGTGGATTGTTCCTGGCCATAGTGTCTGGAACAAACCAGAACAAACCAGGGAGGTCAGTAACCCGAGTAAGCATTTCGATTCTCGAGAGCCCATTGCGTCCCTTTGTTATGCAAGCTGAAAAATTCAGTCATGTCTTCACAGATTAGGACACACATTGCAGTATTTGTTACAATTTCAATGACATTATAGGATCATAGCAACACAGAGGATGAACTTTAGATACTTCCAGAGCACATTCTGTGAATTATAATCTGATTATCCTCAAATCTACAGCTTCCCCCGTAAAACAAAATGAAAAGCTATTGCAAAAAAAGGATTAAAATATAGTGAAGTGTAATAGACTGAAGGCTGGAGACTGCTCATATTCTCTCCCCCTCCACACCCATTGTAAAACGACACAGCCTGTATAGTAATAGCAAAACTGTTTTTCTCTGTCAGGGGCGGCACAGTGGCACAGTGGTTAGCACTGCTGCCTCACAGCACCAGGAACCTGGGTTCAATTCCTGGCTTGGGTCACTCTCTGTGTGGAATTTGCACATTCTCCCTGTGTCTGCATGGGCTTTCTCTACATGCTCTGGTTTCCTCGCACAGTCCAAAGATGTGCTGGTTAGGTGGATTGGCCATGCTAAATTGCCCCTTAATGTCATGGGGACTAGCTAGGGTAAATGAATGGGGTTATGGGGATAGGGCTTGGGTGGGATTGTGGTTGGTGCAGACTCGATGGGCCGAATAGCCTCCTTCTGCACTATAGGGATTCTATGAATTAGGTATGCTGATTTGCAACATCAATATTCCTCGACGCAATAGCAGCTGGTCTGCTTTAAGTTATTCAACCACAAACATGTGGCCATCAATGGATGTGAGAGATGAGAAACAGGGAATGTGAAGGTCCAAATGTCCTCCTTCCTTACTGTGAGGTGAAGATATGTTCCAATTTTCCTGTGGAAAATTGCAATTCCTCAGCAATAACCTGTTCAGTGATGTTCATTCGGGGTTCTGCTAGAATCATAGGATCATACAGTGCAGAAGGAGGCCATTCAGCCCATCGAGTCTGCACCAACCACAATCCCACCCCGGCCCTATCCCATAATCCCATATATTTACCCTAGCTAGTCTCCCTGACACTATGGGGTAATTTAGCATGGTCAATCCTCCGAACCCGCATGACTTTCCGACTGTGGGAGGAAAGCAGAGCACTCAGAGGAAGCCCACGCAGATTCAGGGAGAATGTGCAAACTCTGCACAGACAGTGACCCAAGCCGGGAATCGAACCCGGGTCCCTGGTGCTGTGAGGGAGCAGTGCTAACCACTGTGCGACCATGCCGCCCTAGGGCCACTCAATTCCGCACTTCATTCCAACTTTTCAACAAATTTGGACAGAGGAGTTGAATTACAGAGATTCGGAGAGAGCGACTGTCCTTGACATTAAGACAACATTCGACTTGAGTGTGGCATCAAAGAGGCCAGGTGGTATTGAAGTCAGTGGGATTTAGTAGGAAAGATCTGGAAGATAGCTGCGATGGTTGGAGGCCAATCATTTCAGCACCAGTAGATCACTGCTGGAGTTCCTCAAGGCAGTGCCCTAAAGTCAACCATCTTCAGCTGCTTAATAAGAATGTAAGAAATATGAATGGGAGTAGGCCATTTGGCTCCTTAAGATTTTTCTACCATTCAATAAAGTCATGGCTGATTTGATGGTGACCATAACTCCACTTTCCTGTCTACAATTGTGTCTGTTTCTCTTTTCCCCACCCCCGTTCCCCCCACCCGATGCCTCCACACCGCCATTATGAATCCCTTATAGATCAAAAATCTGTCCAACACAGCCTTGAATAAATGCAGTTGTCCAGTCCCCACTGCTCTCTCTGGCTGAGAATTCCAAAAACTAACAAACTCCTGAGGGAAGAAATTCCACCCCATCTCTGTCTTACATGGGAGACTGATTATTTTTAAACCGTGCCCACCGGTTCTAGATAGTCCACGATTGACGATATTCTTTTAGCATCCATCAAGCACTCCTTCGGGTCTTATATGTTTCAAAGAGATTGCCTCTCATTTTTAAAAACTCCAATGAATAAGGGCCCAACCTGCTCAATCATTCCTCATAACACAATTCCTTCATCCAATGAATCAACCCAGCCAACCTTCTGTGAAGTGCATTCAACACAAGTATTCCCCTCCTCAAGTAAGGAGACTAAAACTCTATCAACTCTGTACTCATACCTTTATAATTGCCCTCATTTAAGTTCAAGGCAATGGCTTCAGACCCATGCTTCTCACCCTCAAATTGAATAGGAAATTCCATCATGTCATAGAACATAGAACATAGAAAGCCACAGCACAAACAGGCCCTTCGGCCCACAAGTTGCGCCGATCACATCCCCACCTCTAGGCCTATCTATAGCCCTCAATCCCATTAAATCCCATGTACTCATCCAGAAGTCTCTTAAAAGACCCCAATGAGTTTGCCTCCACCACCACCGACGTCAGCCGATTCCACTCACCCACCACCCTCTGATTGAAAAACTTACCCCTGACATCTCCTCTGTACCTACCCCCCCAGCACCTTAAACCTGTGTCCTCTCGTAGCAACCATTTCAGCCCTTGGAAATAGCCTCTGAGAGTCTACCCTATCCAGACCTCTCAACATCTTGTAAACCTCTATCAGGTCACCTCTCATCCTTCGTCTCTCCAGGGAGAAGAGACCAAGCTCCCTCAACCTATCCTCATAAGGCATGCCCCCCAATCCAGGCAACATCCTTGTAAATCTCCTCTGCACCCTTTCAATGGCTTCAACATCTCATGATCTCTCTTTCCTATCAGATCTCTCTTTATTATCAGATCTTTAATTAATCTTGTTTCATTAGACAGTACCAGGTCTAAAATAACATATTCCTTGGAAAGTTCCAGAATGCATTGTTCTAAGAAACCGTTCTGACTACACTCTGTAAACTCATTTTCCAATCTACCTGTTCCAATTTTATTTGCCCAATCTATAGAAAATTTAACTTAGTCACCCCAAATTACTCCTGTACTTTTCTTACAAGGACCCATTATTCCTTTATTGCTGTTTTGTGCTGCAATGCATCTACTGTTAGGGGTCCTGAACCACTCGTGACTTATTTACTTTGCTATTTTTTCATTCCATTCAAACTGATATTACCTCTTAGCTTCTGAGCCAAGATTATTTCTCACCACTGCATTGATCCCATCTTTTAATAACTTGGCTGGCCCACTCCCTTTTCCTTAATTGTTCATCCAAAATGCCAAATACTCTGGAATAGTCAGTTCCTTTCCTTGGCCATGTTGCAACCATATCTTTGTATTGGCTATCAGATCATACCCAGTTATTTCAATTGTGCTATTGATCTTGTTATCACTGCTGGATGCATTCAGGTAAAGTATCTTTACTTCTTTCTTTTTGCAGTTTTTCTCTACTCCCACTCTGTTTGCTGGTGCTATCTTATGTTCCTATTCTCTGTCACTTCCAGGCCCACTTTGCTTATCATTCCACGTATTATTACCCTGAACTTGCTTTGTTCTTTCACATTCATTTTTTAAATGTCCTTTCACGTGAGCCCTCATAATCCCTTACCCTTTCCCGCTATTTAATTTAAAATTCTTCTGCAGCCCTAGTGATATGTATGATTCATTGGCAAACTGGTCCCAGCACAATTCAATTGTAAGCTGCCTTAATGGTGGAATTCCCTCTTTCCCCAGTATTAGTGCCAGTGGCCATGAATCAATATCCATTTCTCTCACACCAATGTTAGAGCCACACTTTCAACTCTCTTATCCTATTTTCCCTAAGCCAATTTGGACATGGTTCAGCTGGCAATCCAAAGATTATTATGAGGGAAGAAGAAGCAACGTAACTAAAGAGGAACCTGCGGATGTGCTGTACTTAGATTTCCAGAAAACATGCGACAAGGTGCTACTTGTATTATATAAAACAAGAACCCACAGTAGCATGAATAGAGGACTGGACAGTTAACAGGAAACAAAGAGTAGGAACAAACTGGGTCACTTTGGGGTTGGAAAGTATATCAAGTAGAGTGCCACAGGGATCAATACTGGAACCTAAAATAAGAGGACATAAGGGAGGGAATTTTCCCGTCCCACCCGCCACAGGAACCATAGCAGGCAGGGCAGGGGGCAGACCAAATGAAGGTCTGTTGACCTCGGGTGGGATTTTCCGGTTTTGGGGTGAGTGCAAGCCAGAAAATCCCACCCAAGGAGTCTGCAAAGGGACATATAGGAAAAGTGAGCAGGCAAAAATTTGACAAAATGGAGTATAATGTGGGAAAATGTGAATGTGTCCACTTTGACAGGAGGAATAGAAAGGCAGCATTTTAACAAAATGGAGAGATATTACAGAATTCTGAAAGGCCGAGGGATCTAAGTATCCTGGTACATGAATCCTCAAAGGTTAGCATGCAGGTACAGCGTGTGATTCAGAAGGAAGTGTTACTGAGAGGGAAATGAAACATAAAAGTAGGGATGTTTTGCTGCAGCTGTACAGGGCATTAGTGAGACCGCATCTGAAGGATTATATACAGTTTTGGTCTCCTTATTCAAGAAAATTTTAAAAAATAAATAAAAATAAGGCGTCTCCTATTTAAGACAGAGATGAGGGGATTTTTTTTTTCTTTCAAGGGTTGTGAACTCTTCTTTATAGTGTAATGGGGCAGACTCATTGAAAAATTTTCAAGTTGAGTTAGATAGATTTTTGACTAACGAGGAAGGCAAAACTATTGGGGATAGTTATTGGGGATACTTACAAACTGCAGAGAACACGATTCAAAAAATACATTTCTTAAAGACACAGTAGAGTCACACACTATCGCTTGCAAGTTCCCCATGAGGCCATTCACCATCCTAACATGGGAATGTATTCCCATTCCTTCTTTGCCACTGGGTCAAATTCTTGGAACTTCCAACGTAATAAGACTGAAGTACCTATGCCACACAAACTACGGTGAGTCAGGCACAGCCAGATTACAACCCTGCAAGGCACGCTTAAGGCAGGTCAATACAATCTCCAATGCCACAGTCAATTAAGTTCCAGGAGCAAGCTCGCAATCCAAGTAGGAGAGGTACATGGTTGGGAGGGTATGGGGAGATGGGGGCGCAATGGCAGGCTGCCCACTTCCAGTGATTGTAAAGCACAGCAGCTAAGGTAGGATCTGCCAATCTGAACATGGAGACTGCTGGGGACAAGCAAAGGCAAGCTTGTTCTTCCTTTGTAAAATAGTCAGAACCGACTGGCCATGATTATAGAGAGTAAAGGGAGGTGATGGCCTTGTGGTATTATCATTATCAATCCAAAAGTTCAGCTAACATCTGGGGCCTGGGTTCGAATCCCGCCACGGCAGATGGTGGAATTTGAATTTCATGAAACATACTTGGAATTAAGAATCTACTGATGGCCATGAAACCATTGCTGATTGTCAGAAAAACCCATCTGGTTCACTAATGTTCTTTAGGGAAGGAAATCTGCCATCCTTACCTGGTCTGGCCTACATGTGACTCCAGAGCCACAGCAATGTGGTTGACTCTCAACTGCCCTCGGGCAACTAGGGATGGGCAATAAATGCTGTAAGAAGTCTCACAACACCAGGTCAAAGTTCAACAGGTTTATTTGGTAGCAAATACCATAAGCTTTCGGAGCAGAGCTCCTTCGTCAGATGGAGTGGATATCTGTTCTCAAACAGTACACAGACACAGAAATCAAATTACAGAATACTGATTAGAATGCAAGTCTCTACAGCCAGCCAGGTCTTAAATGTACAGACAATGTGGGTGGAGGGAGCATTCAACACAGGTTAAAGAGATGTGTATTGTCTCCAGACAGAACAGCTTGTGGAATTCTGCAAGTCCAGGAGGCAAGCTGTGGGGGTTACTGATAATGTGACATAAATCCAACATCCCGGTTTAGGCCATCCTCATGTGTGCGGAACTTGGCTATCAGTTTCTGCTCAGCGACTCTGCGCTGTCGTGTGTCGTAAAGGCTGCCTTGGAGAACGCTTACCTGAAGATCCAAGGCTGAATGTCCGTGACTGCTGAAGTGCTCCCCCACAGAATAAATGCTCGCCAGCCAGCGACGCCCATGTCCCACGAATGAATAAAAAAACCTTCAGTAGATGAGTAATGGCTGTAGCTGCGACTGTTATCAGTCTGGGACTAAGTCCTTTGCTTCAGTTTTCTTGCCCTCTTGTGCCCTGAGTCCATTGGAAACTCCAGACAATGCAGGAACCGGGCCTATATTGACCCTGTGATTACCAATAATTGATCCTGATGGACAGCCAATTTGTCTTTGGGGCATCCCATTGATAATGGCTCAGGGACTGGTTGCAACAGCAAACTGGCTGGCACGGAGGCCAGCAGTGTGCCCACCCATCTCTGATCCCGACCGTGACAATTTAAACATCCAGCCCATATTGTCTCTGACATCTTTAGTTATCCATGATCAATGTTTCTCTTTTGGCAAGTTTGTCCCTCAGGCCTACACTCTGTTTCTGAATCACATTAAATTCTATTTTAAACACATTTCACTGATCTTTTGTTGCTTTACCCATTAATATATTTATTAGCTTTTCTGTGGAAAGTGTTTGACTCAATTCAGTTGAAGTCACCCTCAACTAAACCTTGAACCTTTGTAGCTGTTTCTCACTTGTCACTTTCACATATTACATTGAATTTGGCCATGCTATGAATATTATTAGCTCAGTATTCACTCATTGATAAGTTGTTAGTAAGACAAGGTCATTGCACATTTCTCTCATCCACAAAAAGCAAGACACGTCCAGCTAGCGTTTCGTCAACTCTTCTTGGTCATCAGTAAGTGAGGGAAGGTGCTGTCCGCCATGCTATGATGTGGAATTTATACAAAAATAACCTGCGCACCGGTGCCTAGTTGGGTTTGCCAGGGCATCCCAAATCCTGCCCTCATTACAACCTTCATCCAAAACATGGACAAAAAAAACTGAACTCAAGGGGTGGGAGTTTGCGGCCTTGCTCAAGTGTGGTAAACCACTGTCGTGCCTTCGGCACGGTTGAGCTGTATATATTGTTGCCACTACTGTTCATATATGAGACACTCCCTGACACCTTGAATTCGGCTGCACCTTTAACTGGAGGCTCCGCCCTCAGGGTATGAAGGCTGCAGCCCTCCCCCTCCGGCCTCAGTCGGGAGATCCTCATGCTCAGTTCTGTTTATTGTCTGTTCCACATCGTTCCTTTTTAGCGAATAAAAGCCTTCTGTTCCTGGCAACATCAGCCTTGTCTATTTATCAGACGCGCCTCATCAAGTAAGACCGGAAATTCCTGCCCGAGTCAACGGACATTTCCGTTGTCCGCCTCTCACCCGCTCTGATTCCACGACGAGCGAGGGGGTAAAATTCCGATGAAGAGATGTGGTGCGACTTACTGCCCTTAGTATCAAGATAACACTGAATTGAATATGGCATCAAGGAGTCCAGGCAACGTTGAAGTCAATGAGACTCACGGGGGAACCTCTTCATTAATTGGAATCATACCGGGCTCAAAGGAACATGGTTGTGGCTGTTGGGGTTCAAGTATCTGGTATCCTGGAATATCGGCACAGGTGTTTCTAAGTATAGTGTAAGTCTAACCATCTTCAGCTACTTCATCAATGACTATCTTTCCATCAAAAGGTCATGATGTGGTGATGCCGGTGTTGGACTGGGGTGGACAAGATGAGAGGTCACACAACACCAGGTTATAGTCCAACAGGTTTATTTTGTTGTACCTGTAATTCTCAAATACTTTCAACCAGTTTACTTACTCAAAAGTTTACCCCGGTGCCCTTATTTGCAAGATGGATAAAGGACAAACACAAGTAAAGGTTCAATAAATTTATTAAAAGTAACACTATTAACCCTTAAATTACCCACATAAAACAAGAGGATACCCCAGATTCAAGGATACTACCCGTAAAGATGGTTTGGTTAAACTGCAGGCTCGATTCTCTGAGTCCCTCTGGTGCGTTGTCACGAAGGTGAGTCTCGATGGCAGCTTCTTCCATCCCACCTCCCCTGGTCGGTCTTCCGGATGGTCAAGGTCGCCTCACTCATCGACTCTTCGCTGCTGGTGTGTCTGAGATGCGTACCTTTATCCCCCTCCCTCCCCTCCTTTCCAGGAACTTCTCTGGCTTCCGATCAATGAGGTCTCGGGAGGGGGTGCCAATGCTCAGTGGGTTTCTTGATGTCTGCCTGACAGGACACCGGGGTCCACCCCCCCAGGTGTCCATCTCCATGTTGTTACTTACATGTAGCCTGTTGCCAGATAAGATAACTGCAGGAATTCGAGGTGACAGAAATTCTGGCCTGCTTTGGACTTCTAATCCGGTGCATTTCAATGGGGTGCGATGATCTCCTGCTGGGTCTCAGTGCGATGATCTCTGATGGGTGATTGATGGGCCAGGCCCAGACATGTTCCTGGGTCTTTGTATATTTGATTTTCATCAAGTCTGGCCTGCCCGAGGTTTGGTTGTTTGATTTTAATATGCCCAATTCTTTAATTTAGGATATCCAATTTAATCAGCCTTAAAACTAGGCCCTGATTATATTACCACAATTTGAAATCACAAGTACAGAGAATCTAGTGAACTGGTGTGGCGACAATAATCTCTCCCTCAATATCAACAAAACAAAAGATATTGGCATCAACTTCAGGAAGCGTAAAGGAGAACATGCTCCTGACTGCATCAATGGGGATGAAATAGAAAGAGTCGAGAGTGTCAAGTTTTTAGGTGTCCAGATCATCAACAACCTGTCCTGGTGCCCCCATGCTGACAGTATAGTTAAGAAAGCCCACCAATGCCTCTACTTTCTCACAAGACTAAGGAAATTTGGCATGTCAGCTACGACTCTCATCAACTTTTATAGATGCACCATAAAAAGCATTCTTTCTAGTTGTATCACAGCTTGGTATGGCTTCTGCTCTGCCCAAGACTGCAAGAAGCTACAAAAGGTCATGAATGTAGCTCAATCCATCACGCAAATCAGACTCCCATGCATTGACTCTGTCTACACTTCCCTCTGCCTCGGCAAAGCAACCAGCATAATTAAGGACCCCGGACATTCTCTCTTCCACCTTCTTCCGTCGGGAAAAAGATACAAAAGTCTGAGGTCACCTACCAACCGACTCAAGAACAGCTTCTTCCCTGCTGCTGTCAGACTTTTGAATGGACCTACTTTGCAGTAAGTTGATCTTTCTCTACACCCTAGCTATGGCTGTAACACAACATTCTGCATCCTCTTCTTTCCTTTCTATGAACAGTATGCTTTGTCTGTATAGTGTGCAAGAAACAATACTTTTCACTGTATGCTCCTTCACCTAATGAAAGCCTGTGGTTTCAAATAAACCAGTTGGACTATAACCTGATGTTGTGTGACCTCTCATCTCATCAAAAGGTCAGAAGTAGGATGTTTGCTAATGATTGAACAGTGCTTAGTGCCATCCATAAATCCTCAGATACTGAAGCAGTCCATGTCGATATGCAACAAGACATGAATAAGATTCAGGCTTGCACTAATAAATAGAAAGACAACATTCATGGCATAACAAGTGGCAGTCCATGACCATTTAATCTCATCTAAACATCTTGGGACACTAAGAGGCAATTTAGCATGGCCAATCCACCTAACCTGCACATCTTTGGACTATCTCACTTTGACATTCAATGGCAGTGTGTTCACTGAAACACCTACCATTAACATGCTCAGTGTGTACCGATCTCAATCTGAATCAAAATTAAAATGACCCATGAAAACTGCTTTGCCCTTTCTGCATACTTCTCCAATCTCTGCGTTTATAAATTCAGCCGGTTTCCAGTTTTTATCAGCAGATTCTATACACGAGTCCCACTTCAGTCTCACCGTTGGCTGAGTGGTTATCACTGCTGCCTCACAGCACCAGAGACCTGGGTTCGATTCCCAGTTTGAGTCAATGTGTAGAGCCTGCATATTCTCCCTGTGTCTGCATGCGTTTCCTCCTGGTGCTCCGGTTTCCTCCCACAGTCTGAAAGATGTGCTGACTAGGTGCATTAGCCATGCTAAATTCTCCCTCAGTATACCCGAACAAGCGCCGGAGTGTGGTGACTGGGGGGGTTTTCACAGTAACTTCATTGCAGCATTAATGTAAGCCTACTTGTGACACTAATAAATAAACTTTAAACCTTTATTCTACCCATGGAGTCATAACTCCTTGCATAGCTCTTGTTATATCCAGATTTCTTGTCAGGTGAACACCGATTCATTCTCAAACAATAACAGAAAATGTTGGAAAATCTCAGCAGGTCAGAAAGCATCTGTGGAGAGAGAATAGAACCAACATTTTGAGTCTGGAAGACCCTTCATGAGAGTTGTTTTTATTTTCAGTTGAGACTGAGAAAGAAGTGGAATTGGAGACAAGGACAGCTTTGAGATAGAGTGAGTCGGTGCTGCTGGAGCGAGATATCAAGTGTGTGCTTATGGTGGCGCATGGCACTGAACGCGGATCTCAGGATGCAGCGAGAACAGCAAAAGTTGTTTGTCCTCGTCAGCTCTGATGAAGGATCCTCCAGACTTGAAACGTTGGCTCTATTCTCTCTCCACAGCTGCCGCCAAACCTGCTGAGATTTTCCATCATTTTCTGTTTTTGTTTCAGATTCCAGCATCCGCAGGATCTTGCCTTTACCCATTCATTCCTTTGTTTACAGTGAGCTGAGGTCCCATTCACTATCCTTATTGACTGTCAGATGAAAGTCCATTGGCGGTCCTGCTTTCATGTCAGGAGGTGGCCCAGTCATCCCCTGACTCTCCGAATAGATGAAATTCCATTGTGAGCACCCTATCTACCGGGTGTATAGTTCAGTGGTAGAGCAATTAACTGCAAGAGCAAGAGGTACTGTGTTCAAACCCAGGTGTCCCCATTGGTGATTGACTGAAGTGTTTTTTTGTAGGGGCGGCACAATGCTTAGCATTGCTGCCTCACTGCACCAGGGACCTGTGTTCAATTCCAGCCTCTTCATGCAGTTTGCACATTCTCCCCGTGTTTGCATAGGTTTCCTCTGGGCGCTCTGGTTTCCTCCCACTGTTCAAAGATGTGCGGGTTAGGTTATTGGCCATGCTAAATTGACCCTAGTGTCAGGGGGACTAGCTGGGTAAACATGTGGGGTTACGGGGATAGGGTCTGGGTGGAATTGTGGTCGGTGCAGACTCGATGGACCGAATGGCCTCTTTTTGCACTATAGGAATTCTATGATTCTATTCCATGATTCAGACATGAAAGAAATCTAAGCTTGAGATGCTTCTGAAACTGGGAGAGAAGTAGGGGAGTTCTTTAAATTAAATCTCACTTACTTACATGTATCCTTCTCCCTGGAGTATGACTTCATTTTACTTTAATGGAAATCAATGCAATGACTTCTCCACGCTCTCTGTATTTAAGCTTTGTATTTGCATTAGAACTTCTCTCAAATTTCCCAAGTCGATTAAGAATTTATTCAGATAAAAATATCCGCGGAACATGATGATCAGTGTAACATGAGGAGGCAAAAATGTATTTTATTATCCACCCACAATTCTTCCTATATATGTTCATATCTCCCAAATCCTACTTCATTGCACAATAATCAAATTGCACAACCTACAGACTGCCTTCCACCGACAGGCTGTGCCAACAGAGCTGTCGATTCTTCTCATTTCTTGCTCGGAGTTTAATGTCACTGCAATCTGTGAAATGTAGATTTGAAGCATTGTGCTCCATTTGATGACAAGTTATAATTTACCGCACTCCCATTATCTGGGGCTCCAGCAACTGAAGATTCTTCTTGATTTTTTTGAAAAAAAATCTTGTTTGAAATGAACATGAAGCATCTTGGGCTTTTCACCAAAATGTCAGTGGCAGGGGAACTAAAAGTGCTGGCTGCAAAGCAGGATTTATTATTTGTGATTGACTGTTCAAGGTGGGATGCAGGGAAGTAGAATCAGAATCATAGAATCGCTGCAGTGCAGAAGGAGGCCATTTGGTCCATCGACAACAATCCCACCCAGGCCCTATCCCCATAAGCTCATGTATTTGCCCTGCTAATCCCCCCGACGCGAAGGGTCACTGTAGCATAGCCAATCCACCGAACCAGCATTTCCTTGGTGTTGGCCATATTCGAAAAGTCTTATTCAGCGGCCTCTCTGGAAGGTTAAAGCTGGCACAGCTGCCAGCCTTTGGGAATCTGTAAGAAGCCTTTGTAAAGAACAAATACTGCAGTATCGACATCCTTGGAAGCATGGAAAAGTACCAGAATCCTGTTCTGCATCAGCACAGAGGTTATAAAACAAGCCATTATAACACATTTGTGAGGACAGACCAGGAAGAGTCCAGTAGGGGAAAATAAACCAATGGAGACCCTTAGGGGTCTTAAACCCTTGTGAATGCAGCCCAGTTCATGACGCAAACCAGCTTTCCATCCACTAACTCTGTCAACATTTCCTGCTGCCTCAGAAAAGCAGCCAGCATAATCAAGGACCCCACGCACCCCTGACATACTCCCTTCCATCTTCTTCTGTTGGGAAAAAGATACAAAAGTCTGAGATCACGTACCAACTGACTCATCTACAGTGCAGGAGGTGGTCATTTGGCCCATCGAGCGTGCACTGACAATAATCCCGCCCAGGTACTGTCCTATCCCGTAACCCCACATATTTACCCTCCTGATCCCCCTGACATTAAGGGACAATTTATCATGGCCAATCAACCTAGCCCATACATCTTTGAACTGTGGGAGGAAACCGGAGCACCTGGAAGAAACCCACGCAGACACGGGAAGAATGTGCAAACTCCACAGAGTCACTTGAGGCTGGATTTGAACCTGGGTCCCTGGTACTGTGAGGCAGCAGTGCTAACCGCTGTGCCACCGTGCCACCCCAACTCAAGAACAGCTTCTTTCCTCTGCCATCAGACTTTTGAATGGACCCATTATATATCATGCTGATCTTTGTCTTCACCCTATCTGTGACTGCAACCCCATATTTTGCACCTTCTCCTTTCCTTCTCCCCTGTGTATTCTATGAACAGTATGTTTTGTCTCTATAGCACACAAGAAACAATACTTTTCACTGTATCCTGATACATGTGACAATAATAAATCAAATCAAATCAAAGGGCTGAATTTTATTGTTTTTGGGGATGGGGTGGTTCCAACTTCAGAACAGAAAGTGTGTGCCATGCCCTCCATCACAGGCAACGAGGCCAGATCAGCGATTTTACCACAGGCAGCCACCTAGTAAACAGCCTTAGTGTCCGCCATCCAGGTGAGGGCCATGGCCACTCTCCTGAGGCTGCAGCACTGCCAGTTTAAAGAGTTTCCAGCACATCCCCCACCTGCAACAGTACTTCCTGCTGCCTGCACTAGGACCCAGAAGCATCCATAAGACCCAGTGTCAGCGCTCAGACCCGGGTCCAGGCTGACGGTCTGTGTTTGGACTCCGTGATGAACAACAGCCACCCCCCCCTCATACCCCAACCCCCCACACGCTCACAGCCCCCCCGACTCGAAACACAACATGACCGCCACGAAACAATCCCCTCTGAGTAGCCCCGAGCAGTTTGAACGCAGAGACTTACCTCCTCACTCATTCTCATTGATCAAGCGCCAGAATCCAACTTTTATAGAGGTGTTTTCCAGACCGATCCGGCTACGGCGAACATGGTCGTGAAGACAGGTGAGCTAGGACGAATGGGAGTGAAGCTTGCTAATAAGATCATAAGACCATAAGACATGGGAGCAGAATTAGGCCACTCGACCCATCGAGTCTGCTCCGCCATTCAATCATGGCTGATATTTTTCTCATCCCCATTCTCCTGCCTTTTCCCCATAACCCCTGATCCCTTTATTAATCAAGGACCTATCTATCTCTGCCTTAAAGACTCTCAATGACCTGGCCTCCACAGCCTTCTGCGGCAAAGAGTTCCACAGATTCACCACTCTCTGGCTGAAGAAATTCCTCCCCATCTCTCAATGCCACTATGATGCATGCATGACGTCTCGCCCATTTTCAACAGGCTCCTGATCATGCCAATTCTTTTTACCGTGGTACGGGAGGAATTGGCGGAAAAATGGGCGCTATCCACTTTAGGCCCGATTTTACAGCATTTTCCCACCGTAAAGTGGCAGTAAAATTCTGCCCAGTATGTCTTGGCTGTATAGCTCGCAAGAAACAATACTTTTGACTGTACCCCAAAACACATGACAATAATAAATCTATTCAATTCAATTCAATCTTTTCTTCCATTGAGTTTAACTGAAATGCAGATTGTGCAAAATGTGTGTGGAACAGGCTGTGAATCTGGTATCACTCATTATAAAGGGCATAATTTTAAAATGGCTGCCCATCCCTCCCATGGTTCAATATGTACACAGTTGGGTCATTGGACAGTGATCAGCTGCAGGAGCAGGAACCCCAGTAGGTAACTTTTCCCCTTTTCCCCTTCTCTACTCAGCTCCTTTGTTTTAATGCTATCCCGGCCGCATCAAGGAACCTGATTTCCTTTGAGGTTTAATTAAGAATCCATCGCAGTCAGGGAACCCATTATTGAGAAATGCCACTTTCCAAAGTCAATGTTATGAGTTTTTCTTTATTAGAAAGTAAGCACTGATTGAAGAGAGATATATAGACAAGCAGAGTTTTGAAGATGAAACAGATGGATGAGATAAATATTCCACAAATTCCCCTGGATTCAGCTATTTCAAGGAAGACAATGCCATCTGTGCACTGCAGTAAGCATAACCTTTGGACCCTTGACAGCTTTATTTGCATTGGAAAAAATGCTCCAAGGCAACACACAGTACAAATCTACTGGGTTCAAATAAAGTAAGACAAAACCGATAGTTTTTCATCTTTTCAATGGCATTACCATCGCTGAATCCCTCACTGTCAACACTCTGCAGTTACCATTGACTGGAAATTGTACAGGACTAGCCATTTAAATACGGTGGCTACAAGAGCTGGCCAGAGATTGGGAATTATGTGGAGAGTAACTTATCTCCTGACTCCCTGAAGCCTGCACATGATCTACAAGGCACAAACCATGAGTGTGGTGGAATAATCTCCATTTGCCTGGATGAGTGCTGCTCCAACAACACTCAAGGAGCTTGACACCACCCAAGACAAAGAAGCCCACTTGATTGGCACCCCATCCAATGCCTCCAACATCCACTTTCTCTACCTCAGCCGCAGAGTGTGTGACATGTACAAGATGTATTGCAGAAACTCACCAATGCTCCTTCAACAGCACATTACGAACTCTGGATGTTTCCTCTTGTGGAAAAAATCTAGAACCAGGAGTCACTGTTTAAAATTAAGGCATCAGCCACTTAAAATGCAGATGCGAATGAATATTTTTCTCTGGGGAGATCATGAGTCTTTGGAACTCTCTTCCTGAAAAGGTCGTGGGAGCAGAGTCTTTGAATATTTTAAGGCAGAGGTGGATGGATTCTTGGTAAGAGAGAGGATGATATGTTCTTGGGAATTAGCGGGATGCAGATTTGAGGGATGTGTGTGTCAGGGCCAGCATTTATTGCCCATCCCTAATTGCCCTTGAGAGTCAACCACATTGCTGTGGGTCTGGAGTCACATGTAGGCCAGACCAGGTCAGGAAGACAGATTTGCTTACATAAAGATGGTCTTTTTGCAGCAATGACTTCATGTCCTTCCCAAAAGGACATTAGTCTGATGGGTTTTGACGACAATCAACATGGTCATCATTAGAGTTTTAATTCCAGACTTTTCACCATCTGCTGTGGTGGGATTCGAACCCAGGTCCCTGGAAAATTATGCTGGGTCTCTGGACGACTACTCCAGTGACAATACCACTGCACAACCACCTCCTCTCTGATCAGCCATTGCTACTGAATTGGGTAGCTCTTGGCTCAGCAGGTCTGCCTCAATATAAAGGATTCTGTCATACTCTGTGTTTGCTCCAGGGAGTGGGAGCCTGGTCAAGATGGAGCTGCAACCTCTGCGGGGAACTCAGAGGAGGCAATGGTGGCCGTGCCTATCCTACCCGTTAATACATAAGGATCAGTTCTCATAGAAATCATAGACGCCCTACAGTACAGAAAGAGGCCATTCGGCCCATCAAGTCTGCACCGACCACAATCCCACCCAGGCCCTACCCCCATATCCCTACATATTTTACCCACTAATCCCTCTAATCTACGCATCCCAGGACACTAAGGGGCAATTTTATCATGGCCAATCGACCTAACCCACACATTTTTGGACTGTGGGAAGAAACCGGAGCACCCAGAGGAAACCCACGCAGACACGAGGAGAATGTGCAAACTCCACACAGACAGTGACCCAAGCCGGGAATCGAACCCAGGTCCCTGGAGCTGTGAAGCAGCAGTGCTAACCACTGTGCTACCGTGCCGCCCATGAGTTAAACTTGTGAGGAAGTCTTTTGGACTTTGAAACTGAGATCTGGTTGTTCTATGTTAAGCAATTCTTCTTTGTAATTATTCTAAATTATAGCTTAAAAGCATTATAATGGTGACAAAATTGATTTGATCTGCTGAAAAGGAAAGACATTACAAATGAGACTCTTCATCAATTTTTATTTCAGCCCTCCAGTGTTTAATGATTCTTCTACACATTGTGACTTCATATTCACAAGATTGATTGAAATCATGGGGTAGGTTTCACACTCAGTTTTTAGGTAAAACCCTGTTGAAAAACGGGGCAGAGATAGCACAATTCTGGATCTGTCGGGATTTACTTGCACAGGATTTGCGCTCCTGACAAAGGAAGCACTCGCTAATGCAATAAGGCCGAATTGATCTCATGATACGGAATGTCATGTTCTCCTGGTTGGTATTACATCATATAAAATGTGAGGCGGCACGGTGGCACAGTGGTTAGCACTGCTGCCTCACAGCACCAAGGACTCGGGTTCAATTCCGGTCTCGGGTCACTGTCTGTGTGGAGGTTGCACATTCTCCCCCTGTCTGTGTGGGTTTCCTCTGGGCGCTCCGGTTCCCTCCCGCAGTCCAAAGATCTGCGGGTTAGGTTGATTGGCCATGCTAAATTGACGGGGAATTTGTAGGGTAAATACATAGGGTAGATAGGGCCTGGGTGGGATTATTATCAGTGCAAGCTCGATCGGCTGAATGGCCTCCTCCTGCACACTATAGGGATTCTATGATTCCATGTTTCTGGTGGAGTAATATCTTGAATTGACATCCCAGTAGAAAATGTTGGATAAACCCAGCAGGTCTGGCACAACAGAGTTAATGGGTGGGATGTTCTGGCCATGCTCTTCCCAAGACTGGAAAATCCTGCCCAAAGTCAATGGACCTTTGCATGGCCCGCCCCGCCCGCTATGATTCCTGTGGCGTGTGGCACGGGAAAAGTCCGTCCAGTGTTTCAGATCTAAATGATCCTGCTACAGAACAAGAAGATTGCCAAACTGTGAGACCATTTGCTTTTTGTCATTTTATTACCTTGTTTCATTATTCCACTTAATGTTTTCCAGAGCCTTTGCTGTGTTGCTGCCCTTTACCCCTATTCTACAGTGGCCAAAAGCATTTTATCCTCAAATCTTCTTTATGGTTATCTTTTACTCAAGGAACAAAGAGTTTGACCATTGACTGGGTTGTAAAGTTAGGTTGCTCAAGGGCTACCTGCATTCATCCTCAAGTCACACCACATCATAATCCTTGAATCCTAGAATCTTACAGCACAGAAGGAGGCCATTCAGCTCTGCTTGGTCTTTGAAAGAGCTGGCCAATTTAGCCCCAACACCTCACATAGAAACATAGAAACTAGAAGCAGGAGTAGGCCATTTGGCCCTTTGAGCCTGCTCCATCATTCATTTTGATCAGGGCTGATCATCAAATTCAATATCCTGATCCCCTCTTCCTCCCATATCCCTTGATCCCTTTAGCCCCAAGAGCTATATCCAATTTCTTCTTGAAATCAGACAACGTTTTGGCCTCAACTACATTCTGTGGTAGTGAATTCCACATATTCACCACCCTCTGGGTGAAGAAATTTCTCCTCACCTCAATTCTAAAAGGTTTTTCTAAAAGGTTTCTCAAAGTATGACCCCTAGTTCTGGACTCTCCCACCATTGGGAACATTCTTTCTGAATCTACCCTCTCTTACCCTGTTCTAATTTTATGAGTTTCTATGAAATCTTCTCTCACTTTTCTAAACTCAAATGAATACAATCCTAATCAACTTAGTCTCTCCTCAGACTTGCCATCTCAGGAATCAGCCTGGTAAACCTTCACTGTACTTCCTTTATAGCAACCTTTCCCAAATGACGGTTTGAGCACAGGTCCAACTGATCTGCAACAGTCACCTTGAACTTTTATATTTTGATTGTCCATACATCTATTACAAGGGGGCATAACTATAGAGTTCATGGTGGGAGATATAGGAAGGATATCAGAGATAGGTTCTTTATGCAGAGAGTGGTTGGGTGTGGAATGGACTGCCTGCAGTGATAGTGGAGTCAGACACTTTAGGAACATTTAAGCGGTTTTTGGATAGGCACATGGAGCACACCAGGATGATAGGGAGTGGGATAGCTTGATCTTGGTTTCAGATAAAGCTCGGCACAACATCGTGGGCCGAAGGGCCTGTTCTGTGCTGTACTGTTCTATGTTCTATGTTCTATGTGTCAAGAAGTCCATACCTGTGTCTTAGAATCATTGAATAGAATCATAGAATCCCTATAGTGCAGAAAGAGGCCATTCAGCCCATTGAGTCTGCACCAATGACAATCTACCAAGGCTCTATCCCCGTAATCCCACATATTTACCCTGTTAATCCCTCTAACCTACTTATCCTGGGACACAAAGTGGCAATTTATCATGGCCAATCCACCTAACCCGCACATCTTTGGACTGTAGGAGGAAACCGGAGCACCCGGAGGAAACCCACACTGACACGGGGAGAACATGCAAAGTCCACACAGACAGTCATCCAAAGACAAGAATTGAACCCAGGTACCTGACGCTGTGAGGCAACAGTGCTAACCACTATGTTATCATGCCGCCGCTTGTTATATGTAGACATCTTGTTTATTTGAACATCTACTTCTTCATGGACAACCAACAGCAATCAACAGAGAGGGCTTTGCAATGTGGAGGTGCAGAATGTTGGATGGCATGTGTGTGTTTCCAGGTGCTCTATTATCTGCATTACTAAGAATAGGTTCCATTCGCCCAATGCGTCTCTTATTGTGACCGGATTGAGTAATAGCGTACTTGCTGGCAGCCGCTTGCATGCCCTGAGATGGACCTGCTCCACTTTCATTTTAGTGTCAGCACACTGAGCCTTTCAGTCTCCTGACATTGTGCAGTTATTGGTGGGAGGCTGCAGATGTTTTGATAGACTGAACGATAGCCCCATTACCCATACAGATTCCAGCCATACCAAAATTATTTAGCATTTTCCAACATTTGCACTACTGTAGCTGGAAAGATAATGAGACCTAATGTCAGCAATGCATCTGGTGTCTTATGGTTCTCTGTAATTAATCCCCAAATCTCAGTATAATAATTCCAGGAGTCAGCTGTGAAGGAACAGTGCTTTATTGCACAAATGAAGTAAAGAAAAACCACAAGCCTGTGGTGAACACAAACAGGACCCAACTGGGATAATACAATAATGGACCCACTCAGGGGCTTGCTTTATACAGGGCTTTGAGTCAATCTGAGGTGATCATAGGTACTACACAAGTTCAAGCACTGGGCTTTATTTCCATGAGACTTCACTGTAGGTATCTCTGGAATTGCAACATTTTCCACAGTGACTTTGTATCCTGGCTCCATGAGCTGAGAGTATTGTTAATACCAACTGTCCTTTCCAGCACTCTGCTTGGTTCAATCTCCATGCCTGCTCCCACGCTCAATATTCATACAGGATCAGAAATTTAGAAACAGATCCCTGGGCACTTGATCAGGAGGCTTAGCTAGCTGCTACAAGAACTTCAATTCCTCCTGGATAGTCAGCTTCTCCTCACACCTCCATCTCTCATCACTCATTAGCTCCAATTTTAACCCAGCACACCTGACAGGAATGGATAAACTTGGTTCTGATGCCATAATCCCCATTTCTGGGAGCTGAGTGAGGTTGAAATTAGGGTTGATCTGTCTCACCCATTACATCTAGTTCACTTGCCAGTTATCTTTGAGCGGGTGATTGGGAGGAGTGAATGACTGATGCGAGGAAAATTTCACGCTCGGGCCACCGATTGTAGCAAAATTTGTTCGGATCAAATTTTTGACTTGCCTTTAATTACAACATGTGAGGGGTTAAAAATCCTCAGTTTCTCAAGATATTTCACAAAGAAAAGGTCAAGAGCCCAGAGATCAGAAAGATAGGTTTCCAATGAGAATTTGGCATTGATATCAACCTGTGTCAGGGTGCAGTCCAAAAATGTGCAGGTTAGGTTGATTGGCCATAGTGTCAGGGCGATTAGCAGGTTAAATACGTGGGGTGACAGCGATGGGGCCTGGGTGGGATTGTGGTCGATGCAGGCCTGATGGGACGAATGGCCTCCTTCTACACTGTAAGGATTCTATGATTCGATGGTATTGCATGTACATTCGGACTTTGTCGTGAATGAAATATTTGTGCAAGGATAGTCTATGGTGCTAATTGGTTAAAATGACTACAGCTTCCACACCGATATGGCAAACATGCCTGATATTGTAAAGGTTGGATAGATATTTAATATCATGAATATATTTGAGAATACCGGGCAGAATTTTACCAAAATCTGACAGTGCCAGGCTCCGACTGAAAACCGGCGTGCGTCTCTCCAAATGCACAGCCGAGTTTACAAACTGGACTTTCAGGCACTTAATGAGCAGATAGTCTGGGAGCATGGTTAGAGTCTTTCCTCTGGCAGAGACTGATAGAACTGGCAAGACCCTATCCACAGACACTGTGACACCATCTTTAAAGCATGCCCCGATCTGAGCTAAAAAATAAACTTCTCCCATCCACACCCCACCATCCCCAATATGGACACAGAGGATAACTCCACACTCATCAGCATGGAGGTATCATGTGGGCTCTTATCTACCAACACCCCCCCACCCCACCCTCCCTCCCCCCCACCCACCGCTTCCCCCCGCCGTCACAACCACAGCCATACAAGTACTGGAGGCACTCTCCGCCTCACAGGCATCAGCAACACTCCTGCTACCACCATCCCCTCCCCCACAAACACAAATAAGAAGAATATTACCCAGAGCAGGGAACCCAACACTGTCAGGGGGGAGTGCCAGGGGCAGTGCCAAGGGGAAGTGCCAGAACACCACCTGGGCTTGTCCTTCTCCCCTCCTTACCCGATGGATTCCCATTGACCGAATCTCATGTTTAAATACCTGCTGAAAACCTCGCCGATGTGATATGATGGCCGGAATTTTCTGGTGGTGTATGACACTTGGCACTTCTTGTGACAGCAACTCGCAACATAGTATCATAGAGTCCTTACAGTGCAGAAGGAGGCCATTTGGCCCATCAAGTCTGCACCAACTTTCCGACATAGCGGCACAGTTGTATAGTGGTTAGCTGGGTGGCATGATGACACAGTGGTTAGCACTACTGCCTCACAGCACCAGGGACCCGGGTTCAATTCTGACTTTGGGTCACTGTCCGTGCGGAGTTTGCACATTCTCCCTGTGTCTGCGTGGGTTCCTTCCGGGTGCTCTGGTTTCCTCCCACACTCCAAAGATGTGCGGGTTAGGTTGATTGGCCATGCTTAATTGACCGTGGAATCGGGGGGATTAGCAGGGTAAATATGTGGGGTTATGGGAATAGGGCGTGGGTGGGATTGTGATCAGTGCAGACTCGATGGGCCGAATGGCCCACCTCTGCACTTTAGGGATTCTATGATCTATGATAGCATCCCACCCAGAACCTATCCCCATAACCCCATGTATTTATGCCACTAATCCCCCTAATTTACCCATCTTGGGACACTAAGGGGCAATTTAGCACAGCCATTCAACCTACTGTGATGTCAGTCATTGGAATGCCAAGGTTGACGGCAGAATGGGACAGTGACCTGAAACAGTTTGCACCTATTCTGGTAGATTGTGAGCGTAAGTGACCAAAGTAAGTAGTCTCACAACACCAGGTTAAAGTTCAACAGATTTATTTGGTAGCACAAGCTTTCAGAGCATTGCCTCTTCATCAGGTCAGTGCAGAGTTGGGTTCACAAACAGGGCATATATAACACAGACTCAATTACAAGATAATGGTTGAAATGCGAGTCTTTACAGGTAATCAAGTCTTTACAGGTGCAGCCAATGTGAGTGGAGAGAGGGTTAAGCACAGGTTGAAGAGATGTGTATTGTCTCCAGCCAGGACAGTTAGTGAGATTTTGCAAGCTCAGGCAAGTCATGGGGGTTACAGATAGTGTGACATGAACCCAAGATCCCGGTTGAGGCTGCCCTCATGTGTGCGGAACTTGGCTATCAGTTTCTGCTCAGCAATTCTGTGTTGTTGTGTGTCTTGAAGGCCGCCTTGGAGAACACTTACCCGAAGATCAGAGGTTGAATGCCCATGATTGCTGAAGTGTTCCCCGACTGGAAGGGAACATTCCTGCTTGGTGATTGTCGAGCAGTGCCCATTCATACGTAGCGTCTGCATGGTTTCGCCAATGTACCATGCCTCGGGACATCCTTTCCTGCAGCGAATCAGGTAGACAACGTTGGCCGAGTCACAAGAGTATGTACCGTGTACCTGGTGGATGACATCCATGTCAATGATCCGGCATGTCTTGCAGAGGTTGCTATGGTAGGGTTGTGTAGTGTCGTGGTCACTGTTCTCCTGAAGGCTGGGTAGTTTGCTGTGTACAATGGTCTGTTTGAGGTTGCGCGGTTGTTTGAAGGCAAGTAGTGGAGGTGTGGGGATGGCCTTGGCGATATGTTCGTCTTCATCGATGACATGTTGAAGGCTCCAGAGAAGATGTCATAGCTTCTCCGCTCCGGACAAAGGGTACTCTGTCTGCCATGTCCTGTGTTTGTCTTCTGAAGAGGTCTGTGCGGTCTTTCACTGTGGTGCGTTGGAACTGTCGCTTGATGAGTTGAGTGCCATATCCTGTTCTTACAAGGGCCTCTTTCAGCGTCTGTATGTGTCTGTTGCGATCCTCCTCATCTGAGCAGATCCTGTGTATATGGAGGGCTTGTCCATAGGGAATGGCTTCTTTAACATGTTCAGGGTGAAAGCTAGAGAAGTGGAGAATCGTGAGATTATCTGTGGGCTTGCAGTACAGTGAAGTGCTGAAGTGCACCTGTAAATGTAAGTTTTTCGGGCAACTCAGGCCTTTTTTTATGAGCTGGGAAAAGGACTTGAACCCTAAAGAACTGTGAAAGTGGCCACACTTGGCTGCAGGACTTGACCAAAAATGTCCCAGGGAGCCCAGCCAGCCTTTGTGTGTGTGTGTGTGAAGGGGTCCAGTCCAAAAATTGCAAGCAGCCAGAAACCAGACGGACTGCTGATTAGGTTATCAGCAGCACAAAAAGGAACTCACAACATCACCAGACTAGGCCGGCAGCAAGACAATGCACCTGGTCTGGACATAATACAGGTGATAATGGCCTTGTCCCAGAGCGAGGAGAAGCCCATTTCCATAATGGGAAAACAATTAAACGATCTCCGATGGAACAATAAAGGACAGCAAGAGACCTATCACCTGGGATGGGACCGTCTGGTCTCTATGGACTGTAAGATCGCAGCTGCAGATAACGAGCAAGCCTTTGTCTGTGGAACTGCCGGCTGGAAGGGGGGCGGAGTTGGCAGGAAAAGAATTCAAGTTTTACAATATAAAAGGATGGTCAGGCCGGCCATTTCTTCCTCTTTTCTCTTCGGACCAGCATGACAGCACTCCTCTCCTGTTTCCTGCCTCTCGTTTGTCTACAGCACGCAGCCCGAAGCCCACTGAGCAATTTAAACTAGGATTGTGAGTATCCCCTGGTAATTCGCGAAGTTCCCGAGATCATCATAGTGGATGAGGCTTTGGGGAAAGGGGGGGAGGCTTTTGCATGTACCTTTCATAGTTTAAGACGTGGTAAACTTGTATAAAGTAAGAATTCCGTGGTGTCCGTTTTAATATTCCTTCCATAGCTATAGTCTTATAGACCATAAGGCATGGTGTGTTGTTTTCCTGGTGTTTGGTGACCTTTGACCTTGATGTTTTAATAAATATATATATATATCTTTGACTTCCGTTGGAGTCCGTTTTGATCTTTTCAATTTCTCACCAATGATCTCTGACTAAGTCACAATGTTAAATATCCCTTACCATAATTCCGGAGTCTAGAACTGAGGGTACCCTGGGCGCTTCGAAACCGCCCACTCAGGAAAGGCTGCCAGGTAGTGGATAGGCAGCAGTTTCCTTTTCTCTCTCTTGGGAGCGCTACTCTAGTGAGGTAGACGCAAGGTGGCCATTGTTCCATCGGCGAGAGAGAGAATCACTCGGGCATTGGTGGGGTTTGGGTGACGGAGAACCAAACCTAAAATAAGCCCAGTGGAGTTAAAAAGAGGGATCCCGCTACATAAACACTTGATTATCTGTTAAGACTCGCATTTCAACCATTATCTTGTAATTGAGTTTGTGTCTATATATGCCCTGTTTGTGAACCCAACTCTTCACTCACCTGATGAAGGGGCAATGCTCCGAAAACTTATGCTATCAAATAAATCTGTTGGACTTTAACCTGGTATTGTGAGACTACTTACTGTGCTTACCCCAGTCCAATGCTGGCAACTCCACACCGTAAGTGACCAAATACACACCCACAGTCAGGACAGGACAGGGACTAAAAATATAAATGACAATGTAACAAATCAAAGGGCAGAGTACTGATTTGGACTGGATTGACCAAGACAGGCTCTTCCTACACTCACTAAAAAAATGATTAAATACCGTACCTTAGTCTCCGAGGTGTTTGATTTCACTGCAACAGCTCCATCTCAGCAACTGCTGGCCAGGATAAGGGTTTTCTGTTGTGAACCCTTGGTTCTCACTATTATTTACCAAGATTCTTAAGTCCTGCTGCTGTGAACGGAGATTTAGTTGAGCACCAAATTCTCTGCTTTCACTGGCAGCCATAGCAGGGCACGGACAGCAGGAGAATCCAGCCCATTATTGGGTGGGAAAATTGAGGTGAAATCTGGATTTGTTCATTGGAATGGTTCGTGTTGCGAAAGCTCAAGAAATATTTATAATGAAACTCCAAAACACTTGACACCAATACTATTAGGTGTGAGGTGAGATAGAAATCCTGGAGTTGTATTTCACTTACTTTGGAGTTGGGTGGGGACAGATTTTGGAGGAGTTTCTCTCGAGAGATTACGTGGGTTGTGTGGATTTCACGATAATCGATTGATTGCCTTTCTAGTCCTTTGTTTGGTGTACAAAGAAGTTTCTGTCCAATGCAACACTATTTCTTAGACAAGATGCAAAGTTAATTACCACTATTGTTGTAACACTAGAAAATGCAGGATGCAATCAGGAAATGTGCATTAAATTCTCCTTCAGTTTGTTCTGGTAACAAACAGAAAAATTTGAATGTAAAATCACAAACCTTTGCACATCCTAAATCAAATCCTTTTCACAGTCCCACAAGAAACATTCATGCTTAAAACAGAGTCTGCCTATCCTGTACAAATTAGTGTTGTCCTACAACACTCAGAGGAAAGATTCATGCTGTTATGATGACCATCGAGGTGACAGGGGATTGTCAATAGTTCTCCCTATGGACCTGGTGGCGTACGAATTCCCCCATTGATTTGATTTGATTTGATTTATATTGTCACATGTATTAGTACACCGTGAAAAGTATTGTTTCTTGCGCGCTATACAGACAAGGCAAACCATACAGAGAGAAGGAAAGGAGAGAGTGCAGAATGTAGTGTTACAGTCATAGCTAGGGTGTAGAGAAAGATCAACTTAATGTGAGGTAGGACCATTCAAAAGTCTGATGGCAGCAGGGAAGAAGCTGTTCTTGAGTCAGTTGGTACGTGACCTCAGACTTTTGTGTCTTTTTCCTGACGGAAGAAGGTGGAAGACAGAATGTCCCAGGGTGTGTGGGGTCCTTAATTATGCTGACTGCTTTTCCAAGGCAACAGAAAGTGTAGACAGTGTCAATGGATGGGAGCGAGTGGAGGCCCACGCAATAGGAAAGGAGAAGCAGAAGTTTAAAATCAGCTGTGTCTACCCGGACCCAGGACTGTAGGTCTCAGGCATTTGACTTGTGCATTGTAGCTGCAGAAGCGGTATTTTATTCACTGTGTAAATAAAGGGTGTTGGTGACGGAAGGCAGGCCTCGGCGAGATTATTATAACATGCTTAACTCAGATGATTAGATGATAATCATATTGGACACAAATATTTGGTTCTATTGTGTTAGTCCAGAGACGGCACTGAGTCAGCTGGTTGTGGTTCCGAGTACAGGGACCCGAGCCCACAGTTTGAGTTGAGTTTATTTATTAGCGTCACTAGTAGGCTTACATTAACATTACACTGAAAATCCCCTAGTCGCCACACTTCAGCACCTTTCCGGGTACACTGAGGGAGAATTTAGCATAGCCAATGCACCTTACCACGTCTTTCAGACTGTGGGAGGAAACCGGAGCAACCGGAAGAAACTCACACAGACACGGGGAGAATGTGATGACTCCACACAAGCCAGGAATCAAACCCAGGTCCCTGGCGCTGTGAGACAGCAGTGCGAACAACTGTGCCACTGCGCTGCCCCAAAAAAATCAAAGTGGAAAATGAGGGCATCAATCCCACTACCTCTCACCTGCTAAGCGATCACTCTACCATTTGAGCTGATTCCCCCAAGCTGATATTTCAGTGCAGCACTGAGGGATTGAATGTTTGGATGCGAAATCATTCAGATTAAGAAGTTAAACCAATGTTCCTCTGTGCCGTCAAGTGCATGTATATGATCGCATGGTAATATTTCAAAGAACAGTGAAATTGACCCTAGTGTCATGTTCAATATTTATCCCTCAATCAACATCACAAAAGCAGATTATTGGAGATTGTCACATTGCAGCTTATGGATCTTTGCTCTGTGCAAGTTTACTACTGCAAGTGTGGTCGCAGTCCCCACACTTCAAAAGTAGACAATTGGCTGTGAAGCATTTTGGGATGTCTGAATTTGTGAAAGGTGCGTATATATATATCATAGAATCCTTACTGGGCTGAAGGAGGCCATTTGGCCCATCGAGTTTGCAATGACTCTTACATAGACTTACCCTGTAACCCCATATATTTACCCTGCTAACCTATATATTGAAACCTACATACCTAAGGGACAATTTAAAATGGCCAATCCACCTAACCCGCACATCTTTGGACTGTGGGAGGAAACCGGAGCACCCGGAGGAAACCCACAGAGACATGGAAGAATGATTGGTCATCATAAAATTGCCCCTTCGTGTCCCAAAATGAGTACGTTAAGGGGGTTGGCAGGGTAAATACATGATGATAGTGCCTGAGTAAGATGCTCTGTCAGAGAGTCGGTGCAGACTCAATGGGCTCAATGATCTTCTTCTGCACTGTAGGGATTCTATGATTCCATGATTTGTATGAATAATTAAAATTTACTGTCTTAAATGCTAGGAGGGTGTTTCCCCTACAGGGGCAATCTCGAACTAAGTGTTACAGTCTCAGAATAAGGGATCGGTAGTTTAGGATGAAATGGGAATAAATTACCTCATGATAATAACTCCAGGAGTCAGCTGTAAAGGAACAGCGCTTTATTGCACAAAATAAATAAAGCAAAACCACAAGCCTGTGGTGAACACAAACAGGTCCCTGCCGGGACAATACAATAATGGACCCACTCAGGGGCCTGCTTTATACAGGGCTCGGTATATGAGCTCCACCTGGTAAGGTAATTACCAATCCTCAGGGAACTCGTATTCA
This sequence comes from Mustelus asterias, assembly GCF_964213995.1. Classification (NCBI taxonomy): domain Eukaryota; kingdom Metazoa; phylum Chordata; class Chondrichthyes; order Carcharhiniformes; family Triakidae; genus Mustelus; species Mustelus asterias. The sequence continues at coordinate 39,899,441 of NC_135813.1, forward strand.
ATAAGTCCTACAGGGAGGTCAGTTAGTGATTCCCCAGGCGAGTCCTGGCAGTCATCACACTCACTCAATAAGTTGTGAATCTTTGGAATTTTCTCCTCAGGGATCTGTGGGTGTCTCAGCTGTTAAGTGCATTCAAGGCTGAGGGAATGAAGAGATGTGAGGATAGTATGGGAAAGTGAAGTCAAGGTGGAAAATCAGCAACAATTTTGTTGTATGGTGAAGCAGTCTCAAAGGATCACCTGGCAGGACTTACTCAGTTAATGGTAGGCATTTGGGGAGAGTTACAGAACAAAGAGATCTAGGGGTACATGTTCATAGCTCCTTGAAAGTGGAGTTACAGGTGGATAGAGTGGTGAAGCAGGCATTCAGTATGCTTGGTTTCATCGGTCAGAACATTGAATAGAGGAGTTGGGATGTCTTGTTGAAGTTGTACAAGACATTGGTAAGGCCACACTTGGAATACTGTGTACAGTTCTGGTCACCCTATTATAGAAAGGATATTATTAAACTAGGAAGAGTGCAGAAAAGATTTACTAGGATGCTACCGGGACTTCAAGGTTTGAGTTAAAAGGAGAGGCTGGATAGACTGGGACTTTTTTCTCTGGGGCGTAGAAGGCTGAGGGGTGATCTTATAGAGGTCTGTAAAATAATGAGGGGCACAGATCAGCTGGATCGTCAATATCTTTTCCCAAAGGTGGGGGAGTCTAAAACTAGCGGGCATAGTTTTAAGGTGAGAGGGGCAATAAGTATCCAGAGGGGCAATTTTTCACACAGAGGGTGGTGAGTGTCTGGAACAAGCTGCCAGAGATAGTGGTGGAGGCTGGTACAATTTTGTCTTTTAAAAAGCATTTAGACAGTTACTGGAAGTTATCATTCAAAACTGTCAGGCAAATCTTATTACTGTAATTTAAAAACCAAAACTTTCCCAAGCTCTTGGAAGAGAAAGTTTCTTATTGCTTATTTAACCCTTAGGAGGATCTCAGCGCGTGACACATTTTCAGCCAAGGACTCAAATCAGATGACCATGTCTCTAATTGATCATTAGTATTTGAGTTTTGTAGCAAACTGGTTTGGGTGGATGTTAAGGGATAGAGAAATGTTGGGCTCAAAGCTGCAATTGCAAGTTAGTATTGGCAGACAGGGACAATCAACCGGCCGTTAATGGTAACTCGTTGGTGCGTGCTGCGATTGAAAGGTCAATTCTTTTCATCTCCTACTCCTGGGACATTGTCTTCTCCACTTGTTCAGATTCTCAGCAAGTCACATTGTGGGCCGGACTTGCCCGGCCATTCACACCGGCGGGATTCTCCGGTCCCGCCATCAACGCACCCCCGCCTGCGATATTTCCCACCAGCCTGGGGTGACGTCAATGGAAATTCCCATTGTCAGTGGCGGGAGCAGAGGATCCCCCCCAGCCCCCGTGCTGAATCCCCCCCGCCCCCGCGCCGAATCCCCCCCACCGTCGTATTCCCCCGCACCACGCCGAAGGATATGGGCCAAATGCGGGCAATTGGGACTAGCTTAGGGGTTTAAAAAAAAAGGGTGGCATGGACAAGTTGGGCCGAAGAGCCTGTTTCCATGCTGTAAATCTCGATGACTCTATGACTCTACTCCAACATCAATATCTTTCCTGTTTGGTTTATTCCAATTATTCCATGGGGTATGGAATCAAAACATATCAAGGTAAATGCTTCAGGGAAATGTTTGACTTGCAGTCTGTAACATTAGTAGGTGAAAAATGGCGAGATTCTCCGGCCTCCCTGCCTCATGTTTCCCGCCGGTGGGAGGTGGCGTGTTGTTTGCGAGTGGCGGGATTCTCGGGTCCCGCTGCTGACAATGGGAATTCCCATTGACGTCACCCCAGGCTGGTGGGAAATATCGCAGGCGGGGTTGCGTTGATGGCGGGACCGGAGAATCCCACCGGCGTGAATGGCCGGAGAAGTCCGGCCCACAATGTGACTTGCTGAGAAGCTGAACAAGTGGAGAAGACAATGTTCCAGGAGTAGGAGGTGAAAAGAATTGACCTTTCAATCGCAGCACGCACCAACGAGTTACCATTAACGGCCGGTTGATTGTCCCTGTCTGCCAATACTAACTTGCAATTGCAGCTTTGAGCCCAACAGTTCTCTATCCCTTAACATCCACCCAAACCAGTTTGCTACAAAACTCAACTACTAATGATCAATTAGAGACATGGTCATCTGATTTGAGTCCTTGGCTGAAAATGTGTCACGCGCTGAGATCCTCCTAAGGGTTAAATAAGCAATAAGAAACTTTCTCTTCCAAGAGCTTGGGAAAGTTTTGGTTTTTAAATTACAGTGATAAGATTTGCCTGACAGTTTTGAATTATAACTTCCAGTGTCCAATAATGAGGATGTTGTTTTCTGTACAGGAACGGAGTATTGTTTTGATTTATTGCAGTGTTGAAAATCTCATTAAATAAACTGTAACATTTTAGTTTCTATTAATGTTCCAGCCAAAAAAAAAATAGGAAAATGTCATGGCAATTTTTTTAAAAAATGACAATATCTGAATTCCTCAGTGAATTCTGCAATCATTCTTTTCTTGTTCATTTAATGTGGCAGATTAATTCCCTAATCGTGAAATGTAAATCATATTTGGCAGTACCTGTTTTTGCACCCAGCTGACCCACGTTTTGTAAACTGACAAACTATCTAAAAGTTAAAGTTTATTCATTAGTCACAAGTAGGCTTACATTCACACTGCAGTGAAGTTACTGTGAAAATCCCCTCGTCGCCACACTCTGGCGCCTATTCGGGTACACTGAGGGAGAATTTTAGCATGGCCAATTCACCTAAATCTGCACATTTGTGGGTTGGAGGTATTGTTGTGGAAAGACTCATATAGTCCATGAAGGGACTGATAGATTCTGCCCCATCTCTCATCGTCTCTCTGTAGCGCATATGGGTTTCTTAGAATTTTTAAGCTACCAGACCAAACTCAACCCGTTTTTATTGTTCACCGAACATCATGTTCCATTGCTAACCTGAATGGAATGAAGTATTGAAACTATAATCATTTAGAATTTGGATCAGTGTTAAGGTTCTGCTATCTTTACTTCCCGGCAAGGTAAGTGTATTCAGTCAAAATTATTGACAGTTTAAATCCTCAATTTTGAATCATCATAAGACTTTAAAGTCAGCTATGCTAGCTATGGATTTATGATTAAGGGGAGGCAATGGCCAAGTGGTATTATTGCCGGACTCTCAATCCAGAAACTTAGCTAATGTTCTGTGGACCTGGGTTCGAATCCCGCCACGGCAGCTGGGGAATTTGAATCCAATAAAAAATATGTTGATTTTAAGAATCGACTGATGACCATGAATCGATTGTTGGAAAAACCCATCTGGTTCACTAATATCCTTTACGGAAGGAAATCTGCTGTCCTTATGTGATCTTGCTTACATGTGATTCCAGAGCTACAGAAATGTGGTTGACTCTCAACTGCCTTCCGAGGGCAGCTAGGGATGGGCAATAAATGCTGGCCAGCCAGCAACGCCCATGTCCCACAAATGAATTAAAAAATAAACCTGGTCTTAAGTTAAAGTGTTCCCCTCTCTCCAGAGTATAAGACATAGGAGCAGAAGTAGTCCATTTGGCTCAATGTGTCTGCCCCACCATTCAATGAGATCATGGTTGATCTGATGTGATGATCCTCAACGCCACTTTCCCACCTCATCCCCATAACCCTTGCTTCCTTTACTGATTAAAAATCTGCCAATCTTGGACTTGAACATACTTAACGACCCACCCAAATAGCCTTCTGTGGTAAAGAATTCCACAGATTCATTACCCTTCAAATCCACATAGAAAATAGGATATTCAAACAAGTAACAACTAGCTTTGTATACTCCTAATCAAAAGTATGAAGTATAGTTTTCTGCTGTCTTTGTCTCAAGTTGAGAGGATGTGTGGGACATTAATCTTGGGTGTGATTCGCTGGCCTCCCCATGGTGTGTTTCTCGCAGCTGGAGGTGGCCTGCTGTTTACCATTGATGGGATCTTCTGATCGTGCCAGTGTCAATGGGATTTCCCATTCACTCCACTCCACACCGCTGGGAAACCCACAGTGAGGGTGTGCCACCAGCGGCAGGACCAGAAGATTCCACCGGGTGAATAGCTGTAAAGTTCCAGCCCTTGTCTCCCTCTGCTCTTTCGCAAAGAATTTTTATTTAAATTGAATTTTTAAGCCTTTCTGAGTCAAATTTACTCTCTCAGGTTCTGGAGCCCATGACTACAATCTCCTGATTGCTGGGATTTTTATCTTTCCCCAAAGGTGGGGCGGCATGGTGGCACAGTGGTTAGCACTGCTGCCTCACATCGCCAGGGATCCGGGTTCGATTCCTGGCTCAGGTCACTGTCTGTGCGGAATCTGCACATTCTCCCCATGATTGTGCGGGTTTCCTCCGGGTACTCCGGTTTCCTCCCAAAGTCTGAAAGACGTGCTGGTTGCGTATACTAGCTATGCTAAATTTTCCCTCAGTGTACCCAAACAGGCGCCAGAGTGTGGCGACTAGGGAATTTTCACAGTAACTTCATTGCAGTGTTAATGTAAGCCATCACACTAATGAATAAAATGTGACACTAATGAATGAAAAAAAGGTGTTTTCTGAGCACAACTAAAATGTCCGTCTAGAATCGGGTCTGTGGCCTTTCTCTTTGTTCGTGTTTTCTTCATGAGTCACACTTAATGCTCTTTTGCAGAATCAAGAAATATTGATCCTCCAACTGGTTGCTGACGGCCTTATCAAAATAAAATGTGGGGTCTATACAGTGCAGTGGGTCACTACACTATCCATTAAAAAGTGGTAAAGTTAAATTCAGCAGATTTATGGAAACACAAATGAAACAATGGATTGTGTAGCAGGCAGATACAAACCAAGGATTAAAACCCATTCACACAGTGGACACAGAAAAGGATTTGGACATAATTATAAGGAGGGCGGAATTAAGTACCTTCACCACCACTAGAGAAATAGTATCAGCTAAACCAATGGAGCTAAAGACAGATAAGTCCCCTGGCCATGATGACTTGCATCCTAGGATCCTAAAAGGCATGGTGGTTAGCACTGCTGCCTCACAGCGCCAGGGACCAGGGTTCAATTCTCAGCCTCAGGTCACACTTTGTGTGGAGTTTGCACTTTCTCCTCGTGTCTGCGTGGGTTTCCACCGGGTGCTCTGGTTTCCTCCCACAGTCCAAAGATGTGAGGGTTAGATTGATTGGCCATGCTAAATTTCCCTTTAGTGTCATGGGAACTAGCAAGGTAAATACGTGGGGCCACAGGGATAGGGACTGGGTGGGATTGTGGTCAGTGCAGACTCGATGGGCTAAATGCCTACTTCTGCACTGTAGGGATTCTATGATTCTATGATTCTACCTGAATGGAAGAAAAAGTGTACAGAGATAATGGATGCATTGGTTATAATTTTCCAAATATCCTTGGATTCTGGAGGAGTACCAAAGGATTGGAAAACTGCCAATGTGACACCCCTATCCAGAAAGGGAGGGAGGCAAAAAGTGGGTAACTACAGGCTGATTAGCCTAACATCTGCTGTTGGAAAAAATGTTGAACTTAATTATTAAGGACGTGATAGCGGCACATTTGGAAAATCAAAATCTAATCAAGTAGAGTCAGCATGGCTTCGTGGAAGGAAGATCGTGTCTGACTAATTTATTAGAGTTTTTTGAGGAAGCCTCAACCAGAGTGGATAGAGGGGAACCAGTATATCTCATAGAAATCATAGAAACCCTACAGTGCAGAAGGAGGCCATTCGGCCCATCGAGTCTGCACCGACCACAATCCCACCCAGGCCCTACCCCCACATATTTACCCGCTAATCCCTCTAACCTACACATCCCAGGACTCTAAGGGGCAATTTTTAACCTGGCCAATCAACCTAACCCGCACATCTTTGGACTGTGGGAGGAAACCGGAGCACCTGGAGGAAACCCACGCAGACACGAGGAGAATGTGCAAACTCCACACAGACAGGGAATCGAACCCGGGACCCCGGAGCTGTGAAGCAGCAGTGCTAACCACTGTGCTACCGTATCTGCTGTATTTGGACTTCCAGAAGGGATATGGCAAGGTGCCTCACAAGAGGTAAAGTCAGAAGATAAGAGCCCATTGTGTTGGAGGTAGTATGCTGGCATGGATAGAGAATTAGCTAATGGGGAAACAGCGAATGGGGGATAAAGGGTTCTTCCTCAGGCTGATGACCTGTAACCAGTGGGGTTCCACAGGGATCAGTGCTGGGACTGCAATTGTTTACAATATATTAATGACTTGGAGGAAGGAAGCAAATGTACTGTAGCCAAATTTGCAGTCGACACAAAATAGGTGGAAAGGCAAGTCGCGAAAGGTATACAAACGGTTCAGAAAGCAATATTGATTGGTTAAGTAAGTGGGCAAAAAGTTTGCAAATGAAGTATAATGTGGGGAAATGTGAACGTAATCATTTTGGAGAACAAAAGAACAGTGTGTTATTTAAATGGAAAAAAACAGCAGAAAGCTGCAATACAAAGGGACTTGGGGTACTTGTGCATGAAACACAGCAAGCTGGCACACAGGTACAGCAGGTAATCAGAAGGGCTCATGGAATGTTGGCCCTTCTTTCAAGGGGTTTGGAGTATAAGTGTAGGGAAGTCTTGCTGCAACTGTACAAAGTGTTGGTGAGACCACATCTGGAGTACTGAGAGCAGATTTGGTCTCCTTATTTAAGGAAAGATATTATTTCATTGGAGGCAGTTCAGAGAAGGTTCACTGGGATGTTCCCCGGTATGGAAGGATTGTCTTATGAGGAAAGGTTAAAAAGGTTGGGACTCTACTCATCAGAATTTAGAAGAATGAGAGATGAAATCATTGAAACATATAGGATTCTTAAGGAGCATGACAGGATAAATGCTGAGAGGATATTCCCCTCGTGGGACAGTCTAGAACCAGAGGGCATAGTCTCAGAATAAAGGGGTGCCAATTTAGCCTGAAATGAGGAGGAATTTCTTCTCTCAGAGTGTTGTGAGTCTTTGGAACTCCTTACCACAGAGAGCTGCAGGGGCAGAATGTGTACATTTAAGGCTGAGATAGAAGGATTTTTCATCAGGGAATCGAGGGTTATGGGGAAAGGGCAGGAAAGTGGGCATGAGGAATATTGGATCTGCCATGATCCTATTGAATAGCAGAGCAGGTTCGAGGGGCTGAATGGCCTACTTCAGTTGCTATTTCTTATGATTTTATCGTCTTATTAGGCATTCAGTTGAAGAGATCAATAAAATCTGTTTGGATTCTGGAAGACATCTCGAGGGATTTTCACTTTATTAAAAAAAATATGTGTTTCAAACGACTGTTTAGTAATAGGTGGGGCTGTATTCGGAATATTTTGCAGTCTGGTCTAACTAACTCCAAAAGAATGTTAATTATTCTTGAGAGCTGAAAATTCATTTATTTCAATGGAAAAGTGAATCGTGTGGAGGACGGAGAAGATCTGCAGAGAGATTTGGACAGGCTGAGTGAGTGGGCGAGGATATGGCAAATGGAGTATAACGTTGAGAAATGCGAGGTTATACACTTTGGAGGAAATAATAACAAATGGGATTATTATCTCAATGGAAACAAATTAAAACATGCTACCGTGCAAAGGGACCTGGGGGTCCTTGTGCATGAGACGCAAAAGCCCAGTCTGCAGGTACAACAGGTGATCAAGAAGGCAAATGGGATGTTGGCCTATATTGCGAAGGGGATAGAATATAAAAGCAGGGATGTCTTGATGCACCTGTACAGGGCATTGGTGAGGCCGCAACTGGAATACTGTGTGCAGTATTGGTCCCCTTATATGAGGAAGGATATATTGGCATTGGAGGGAGTGCAGAGAAGGTTCACCAGGTTGATACCGGAGATGAGGGGTTTGGATTATGAGGAGAGGCTGAGGAGATTGGGTTTGTACTCGTTGGAGTTTAGAAGGATGAGGGGGGATCTTATGGAGACTTATAAGATAATGCGGGGGCTGGATAGGGTGGAGGCGGAGAGATTCTTTCCACTTAGTAAGGAAGATAAAACTAGAGGACACAGCCTCAAAATAAAGGGGGGTCGGTTTAAGACAGAGTTGAGGAGGAACTTCTTCTCCCAGAGGGTGGTGAATCTCTGGAATTCTCTGCCCACTGAGGTGGTGGAGGCTACCTCGCTGAATATGTTTAAAGCGCGGATGGATGGATTCCTGATCGGGAAGGGAATTAAGGGTTATGGGGATCAGGCGGGTAAGTGGTACTGATCCACGTCAGATCAGCCATGATCTTATTGAATGGCGGGGCAGGCTCGAGGGGCTAGATGGCCTACTCCTGCTCCTATTTCTTATGTTCTTATGTTCTTAGTAGTGTCACAAATAGGCTTACATGAAGTTACTGTGAAAATCCCCGAGTTGCCACACTCCAGCACCTGTTTGGGTACACTGAGGGAGAATTTAGCATGGGCCAATGCATCTAACCAGCTCATCTTTCAGACTGCAGGAGGAAAATGGAGTCCGGAGGAGCCTCATGCAGATATGGGGAGAACGTGCAGACTTCGCACAGACAGTGACCCAAACTGGGAATCAAACCTGGGTCCCTGGCACTGTGAGGCAGCAGTGCTAACCACTGAGCCATGATGCCGCCCACACAAAAGTTCAAGAAATGAGAGTGACAGGTTTCAAATACTCAGTCGTTACAAAGAGAGAATTAGGGATACATTTTTGGGGTGGGGAATTTTGCTCTACCAGCTGCCAGGTCAGTTCCTACTAGGCTATTTTCCCAGAAGGAACAGCCTGTTCCGAAAACTAGTGGCTTTTGCTACCAAATAAACCTGTTGGACTTTAACCTGGTGTTGTTAGACTTCTTACTGTGTTTACCCCAGTCCAACGCCGGCATCTCCACATCATATTTTCCCAGAGGCAGGGGGGAGTGAATGGCTGGGCAAACTGCCTGCAAAGTGACAGGTAGCCAATTCTGCTACATAAAGTTTTAAAGTTTATTAGTGTCACAAGTAGGTTTACATTAACTTGGCAATTAAGTTACTGTGAAAATCTCCTCATCGCCACACTCTGGCACCTGTTCAAATACACAGAGGGAGAATTTAGCAAGGCTAATGCACCTAACCAGCAAGTCTTACGGACTATGGGAGGAAACCGGAGCACCAGGGGAAACCTACGCAGATACGGGGAGAACGTCCAGATTCCGCACAGACAGTGACCCAAACCGGGTCCCTGGTACTGTGAGGCAGCAGTGCTAATCACTGTGCCACTGCACCACCCCTATAAAGGCCAATTAGACCCTATTGTAATTTCCCAGTCCATCTCCTCATGCTCGAAGGCTGCGGCAAATGGGACAGCTGCCAATAGACAGCCTCCCAGCAGCAGATTCCTTGTTGGGATGGAGTTGGGGATGATGTGGGAGTTTGAGTGTCAATGTGCAGGGGTGTGAGGCATGCTCCAGGCACACCCAGAGGTCCTCCCTGCCTGTTTGGCACCCGCTGTCGCCTCAAACAGTCCTGCAGAAAGGTTTCCCTCCAAACGATCGCTCGGTTGTTGGAGGGTTTTTAATTTAATTTAAAATATTGAGAGAGGGCACCTTTACCTCCCTCCCCGTCACTTACTATGAAAGGCCAGCTTCTTTCACCTTGGCTGGAAGGTTTTCTAATAGCCCCCCAGTTCAAGAATCTGCCCATCTTCAAGAACCCCCCCAGCACTATTAATTGGACAGTGAACCCATCCTCTGGCCACTGGGGAAAAAGCACTGTGACTTTTCCCCACACACGCACAGGCTCCTGATCCCCATTTTAACCTGCGATTGTGTCCCAAGGTCAGTGGGAAAATTCTGCCCAAATTCATGTTTCTTTTAGTAGAAGATACAAGATTGAGAAGAACTGCAAGCTAGGATGATCAGCTCAAGAGTAATATTCATCTTCACAGCACAAAACTGCCCATAATTCAGGGGTAATTGGGACTTTTATTCGGAGAATCACACAAGAAGATTGGTTTTGGAGAAGGGAATGACACTGATGCAAGACAGCTGCACTTCTGGACTCAAGTTTCTGCCAAATGTTACAGGAATTTGATGTAGCGCATGGTTAGTGTACCTGACCTGGAAGTGCTTGATGCTGCCACGGGATGACAGAAACAGGAAATCCTTGCCATCCCTCAGTTTAATGAGCAAAACAGTTCACGCTTAGAACACATGTCGAATTCTCTGCAGCCTCGCTCAAGCTGATGTTGAATCCTCCCTGCTCCCCATTAGTAATCCATGCTCTACTTTACACAGAAAAATACTCCTGAACGTTTCCCGCTTGCAAAGATTCTTATGATTAAACACTGTCATATACAAAACACTCTCAGTTCAATAAAACTCTCCCTGAAAGAAAATCCTGCCATGACTACCTCAGAGTCCACACCACAAAACCTGCCCATCAGTGTCTACGTGCATCAACTGTAGCCCATTAGGGAACTGTCCTTTTTGATCTTCTGGTGTATTTAATTCCTACCTTTCAAGAATAAATCTTCCTTGAACACTGCAATTACAAACTGAGATGCAGAAAGACAATGGGAGACCCTACTCAGCCACTGCAGCACACATCCCCTAACTTTAAATTTACTGAAACAAACTTCTGCATTTCTTTCCTAGATGTTTAAAGCCAACTATAATCACTTTTCCTAATATCTGTTTTAGATGGCTTGGCGTCATTGGATAAAATTCCTGTGATGTGCTTTTGGACATTTTATTTTGTTAAATGTGTTTTTGGAATGCAAGTTGTTCATAGAATCACAGAATACCTACACTGCAGAAGGAGGCCATTCGGCCCATCAAGCCTACAATGACAATAATCCCATCCAGGCCTTACCCCCAGGTATTTACCCTGCTAGTCCCCCTGACACTAAAAGGCAACTTAGCATGGCCAATTCGTCTAACCCGCACAACTTTGGAGGTGTGGGAGGAAACTGGAGCACGTGGAAGAAACCCACGCAGACATAAGTTTGGCTGGTAGCTTACCGTTCAGAGAGTGCAGGATAGATCAATATTTCCGAAGCAGGATATGAATGAATTGTTCAAATGCTTGCCTCTCCAACATGCTAGCTCTGAACCTATCCTGGATCACCCTGTTGAATCATTTAATGCCACCATTCAGTCGTGGATTGTATTGCGTGATTTCCACAGTTTGCTCAGAACTCAATGAACTGACTGGGAACATACTGCAGTCAGTTCTCTGCAGCGAGAGTCCCCGGCAAACCCACTTTGTAAACTGCTTGCCCAGAACATCAATGATCCAGGTGGTGGTTATGGAATTGTATCAATTTCCAACCTATTTACCACTTAGATTGGGAACAACAAGCAAAAAATGCCAGTTGCTATTGGGCTACTTCCAATTGTCTGAAAGTATCGACCTGGGGTGGAATTTGTTTTGAGTGAGTCGAATAAGCACTATTAATAAAAACTAATCATTTTCTGTTTGTTCCATTCCAAGGACAACGACATAATCTTAGGGGAGGCACGGGCCATTACGGTGGCATGGGCAGCAGGGTGACACATGGTTAGCGCTGCTGCTTCACAGTGCCAGGGACCCGGGTTCAATTCCCAGATTGGGTCACTGTCTATGTGGAGTTTGCACATTCTCCCCGTGTCTGTGTGGGTTTCCTCCGGGTGCTCCAGTTTCCTCCCACAGTCTGAAACACATGCTGGTTAGGTGCATTGGCCGTGCTAAATTTTCCCTCAGTGTACCCGAACAAGCGCCGGAGTGTGGCGACTAGGGGATTTTCACAGTAACGTCATTGCAGTGTCAACGGAAGCTTACTTGTGACTAATAAATAAACTTTAACTTTCAAAAAAATCACCAAATAGGCTAAACGCTCCCTCAACATCTGACAAGACTAAAAAATGATCTTCCGGAATGCCCTGTGAGTTACTTAGCTCTTGGGCATTCTGTGGGACATAAACACACCTCCATGAATAACAAGAACTATAAGTTATAAGCTTTATTCTGCTCGAGGTAACAGATGATATCTCTGTTGAATGTTGATCTTAGCAAAGACTGTGGCGTCTCCATGCAATGATATCAATAGCTCTTGGATCATAGGAAGTGGATACTTGTCTGGATTGCATTATTGACCTCCTTAACATCAATGCTTAGTCTAAGTTTGCCATTTCTGCATCCCATGGCAGCGAGATTCTGCAGTTCCAACTAAGTCAATAAATCTTTTGAGCATCTTGCCGCATTTTATGGCCCCTGCCCCATCGCGATGGGGCCATAAAATTCCACTCGTGGTGGTGCTGTCATGATTGTGTGGGCTATGGGGTCAATTGTAGAGCAGCTTTTTCACTGATTATATAAGCTACGCAGTTTCTGATTAGCTCCTCTGTACAGTGATCTGTTGCTGACCACTAAGCTACTTTACACGCTTGGTGTTTAATTTTAACAACACTTAACTGCCCTTCTCGGGCAAGGTGTAAAACAGGAATGTTACTGAAGACTTTTGGAATAACCGCTCAGGTTCCACATGTCATAAAATTGTCATTAACCATTGCAAGCTCGTTGCCAACTCCGTAGCATTGTACTAGTTTTTCCTCTATTTCACCAGGGCACTTTTTGCAGTATGCTGTCTCACCGATTCTGCCTTCAACTCCTCTCCCATAACAAGCTCCGCGGTCGTGTGCAAAATCACTGTGATCGCAAATCGTTTCTCAGGGTGGGATTCTCCGGCTGCGCTCACCCCAAAACTGAAGAATCCCGCCCGAGGTCAATGGACCTTTGTGTGGTCCGCCCACTACGATTCCTGTGGCAGGCGGGACTGGAGAATTCCCCCCCTCTATCACCAACACTCTCTGTGTTAGTTGAACCACTAAGCATGTCAGCTGCTCCGTTGCGTGAACCTGCGAGGTAAGTTTAAATTTTTAAGTTTATTTATTAGTGTTACAAGCAGGCTTACATTAACACTGCAATGAAGTTACTGTGAAAGTCCCCTCATTGCCACACTCTGGCGCCTGTTTGGGTACACTGAATGAGAATTTAGCATGGCCAATGCATCGAACCATCACGTCTTTTGGACTGTGGGAGGAAACCAGAGGAAACCCACGCCGACATGGGGAGAATGTGCAGACGATGACACAAGCCAGGAATTGAACCTGGGCCCCTGGCACCATGAGGCAGCAGTGCTAACCATTGTGCCAACATTCTGCCCTTCAACCTTGAAGTTGTACTGATGAATATTGTCTATCTGTGGAAGCACAGAGGTCAATGGCGAGATCCTGATATGGCGAACAATGTCATGTGCACTTGTGATGAGTGCAGAGAGTGAACTTTCTACCATAGAGATACCTGTGTGAATGTTCACAAGTGTGGATACAGGCTGGCGCTTCCCACTCTCCAGTAGAATATTTGTATTCAGTTTCTGACAAGATGTGCCACGGATCTTTTGATTCCTTCAGTATGCTGTGAGAGCACAGCTCCAGTCATGTTTCCTATTGAGTCTGTTGTGACACACATTTCCACATGTGGATGAAATGCACGAGGAGGCAGAAGTTCAATGTTCACCTTTAACACGTCAGATGCTGTTTGCTGTGTGATCGTCCATTCTCATTGTGCATCTTTACGCAGGAGCCTTCAAAGATGCTCTGTGACCTCTGTGTGCTTAGGAAAGATTTCATGATAATAGGTGATAGTACTGAGGAAGGATGCCAGCTCTTTCACATTCGATAGAATCAAAAGAAGGCCTTTGATGTTGTTCCTTGCAGATTTTCCTCCAGCTCCTATCGCTCTGTAATCTAGAAAAACAATTTTGGATGCCATGAAAGTGCATTTGTTACTGTTGAGTGTCAAATTGTTTTGAGTGAGTCAATGGAGCTCTACTAACAAACACTGATCATGTTCTGTTTTGTCCACTCCGTGGACAATTACATCATCAAATATGTTTAGCACCCCCTCAACGTCTGACAAGACTAAAAAATGACCTTCTGGAATGCACTGTAAGTATTTTAGCTCTTGGGCATTCTGTGGGACTGAATCACACCTCCATGAATAACAAGAACTATAAGAGATTTGTTCTCCCAGAGGTAACAGAAGATAATCTGTTGCTTGCTCTGTTGCTCTGTTGCAAAGACTGTGGCATCTCCATGAAATGATATCAATAGTTCTTGGATCATAGGAAGTGGATACTTGTCTGGATTGCTTCATTGACCATCTTAACATCAATGCGTACTTTAAGTTTGCCATTTCTGCATTGTGCAAAGACGAGGTTCGATCCACAAGGATGAGTTGATTCGCTCAATGATAAACTTCTGCTTCAAGTTGTTTCTGTTCCTGCAATATTTCAGCACGGATTGCAAGCAACCATCTCAGATTGTGTGAGTCTAGTGGAATTGACGTGTCAACACGAGGAGCATGACAAAACCTCTTAAATTCCACAAACTTTGTCAATAAGGGAAGATGATGTTGTACACAGTCAGTGTCATCGATCACATTACTTTATATTCCAGTGGGATCTTCAAGTCTGAAGCCAAACTACTCAAAGATGTTTACCGCCTTGAGCCTTTGCCTATGTAGAATGCAAATTTGCCCAGGTTGACATTTTTCTAGCGTACTGGAACCGTGGCATCCTCAAAACCAGAATAATAGTCATTGTAAGCTTGTAGTGTGAAGCAAAAGTGAGGGAAGATTGAGAAAAATAGCTAGAGTAGATAGAGTCTTTCACTCAACACTGATACTTTTGTGCCAACATGGATGAGGAGCAACTGCTACAATGCTACCACATATTGGGGTGGAATTTTCCCATTCCTGCTCACCACAGGAATCGCAGCGGGTGAAGTTGACCTCGGGTGGGATTTTCCAGTTTCGGGGTGAGCAAGGCCGGATAATCCCGCCCATTGTTTTTAAAGGGATCACCATTTCCCTGGCTTTGCTGGCAGAATGTATGTCATTTGATCACCACACTTTTCTTTGGCCCGAGTAAGAGTACTTACTGCCGTGTTAAATATAGTTATCCATTCCATAAGCTGCTTGAATACTTGCTGGCCTTCAGCAACTGGACAATAGCTGAATGTCACCTTGCTACTGTGGACTATCCATAAATGTTGTGCCAATGTCGATCTCAAATCCAGAAAGCCATTGATCACTTGGGGATGTGGGTGTTGCTTTCAAGGGCGGCATTTATTGATCATCTCTAACTTTTCTTGAAAAGAAAGTGATGAGCCACCTTCTTGGCAACTAAATAGCTTGGTAGGCCATTTCAGAGGCTAGTTAAGAGTTGACCACATTGTTGCAGGTCTAGAGCCACAGATAGATCAGAACAAATAAGAACAACAGGCTCCCATCACCTGGTTTTGTACCATGACCACTGTAGTCACATGGTCACCATTATACAAACTTATTGGCTGGAATTTTACTGCCCCAGCCACCACGGGAATCGGAGCGAACGAGGGGCAGGCAAAGGAAGGTCTGTTGACCTCAGGCGTGGTTTTATGGTTTCGGGATGAGCGAGGCCATAAAATCCTGCCCACTATTTCAAATATATTTCATTAATTGAATTCAAATTCCACAGTTGCCATCATGGGATTTGAGTTCACATCTCACGATCAAAGGAGCTCCTATGAAACTCATAGATTCCTCATAGATACTGAAGATCATTATTTCAGATCTCAGGGTTACTGGTTTAGTAACAGACCCATTACACTACCTTTCCCAGTTTTTATTACCTTTTCTTCATGATAAAGATTGAATTCATGTCATGTAATATTAATAAACACTTATGTTGCCGGTATTTGAAATATCTAAAGCCTCTAGTTAAAATACAAATAGATGAGTTTCATAGGAGCTTGTTAACTACAATCTCTTGGGCAATATAGCATAACTAAATTATAGAATCCTATAATGCAGAAGGAGACCATTCAGCCCATCGAGTCTACACCAACCACAATCCCACCCAGGTCCTTATCCACATAATCCCATGCATTTACTCTTGCTAGTCCCCCTGACACTAAGGGACAATTTAGCATGTTCAATCAACCAAACCTGCACATCCTTGGATTGTGGGAGGAAACCGGAGGAAAGCCACGCAGACACACGGAGAACGTGCAAATTCCACACAGACACTGACTTAAGCTGGGAATCAAACTCAGGTCCCTAGCACTGTGAGGCAGCAGTGCTAATCACTGTTCCACTGTGCTGCCCTGATTCTTTTACCCTCAGATGTACTTAAGGGACAGGTCTATAAGGTCTAACACATTTAAAATACTAAGATATTTACCAAGATAATACCTTCCTTTGTGCTTGTGGTTGTTGGAAGTCAAGTGAAAACCAAGATTTAAAGGGAGTCACAGGACAAGTGATCTCCAATTATGACAAAAAGATTAAGTGCTTTTCAAGCGTAAATAAGCTTGCTTTATTCATTTCACACTCCTGACTTAGATGGATTTTAAAATAGAACCCAACCTAAACTTACAATTAACATTAAATCTTGAGTTACAAGGTCAACTTTGAAATGGAATAAAATATGCAGTCTGTAGTCTGGCATTATGTTTGCAGTGGTGTTGAGATAAAGCATCGCACCTGGTTGAAAGTCATACTTGCAGATATTTTTCCTGACTTCTAAAGCCCTCACTGCAACACTTTCAAACCTACATTGAGGATTTGTGGAGACAGGTGGCTGCAGTCTTAGATTTCAATTCATACTGAGCAACTTTATAAGTTTCCTTTGAAATAAGAGTCTTGGGGTCTAATCTGTTGGTACCATCCTAGATGTATTTCACAGCGCAGGCCTTCACAGAAGATAAATATTCTTCTTCTGATCCGTTGTCTGTGGCATTAACCAACCAAGTAAGTAATAAAGTTATCAATAACAGGAGAGACACAGGGGGTTTCAGATCATTGGGGAAGGCAGGGGCTTTGACTGCCAAGCTAAACCTTTTGTAGTTGATGAGGATTATTTTTTATCACTACCTGCTCTTTTTAAGTAATTATGGTAAAGGGTGACATTTCGCTTCAAAGTGAGGTCGCAAAGGAAAGAAGAAGACTACATTAGGACATTTAGTCCAACTTTCCAGATATCCCAATATTGTTGTGTTCCAATAAAGTCTGCTGTCTCTTGGATTTGTGTTGTGATTGTGGGATGTGACACTGCTTTCTGCCTCGAGGCTCAACACCCAAAGGTGATGCGCAATAAACTGGGCGGCATGGTGGCATAGTAGCTAGTACTGCTGCCTCACGATGCCAGAGACTGGGGTTCAATTCTGGCCTTGGGTCACTGTCTGTGTGGAGTTTGCACATTCTCCCCGTGTCTGTGTGGGTTTCCTCCCAAAGTCCAAAGATGCAAAGATGTGCTGGTTAGGTGGCTTCGCCATGCCAAAATGCCCCTTAGTGTCAGGGGGATTAGCAGGGTAAATAAGTGAGGTTACGGGTTTAGGGTCAGGGTGAGATTGTTTTTGGTGCTGGCACGATGGGCTAAATGGCCTCCTTCTGCACTGCAGGGATTCTGTGATTCTATTCTAACATAATTATTGGTGTCAGAATCTAGGTTGAAATAAGCCACATTTTGCGATGAATATTGAGTTCCCGGTTCATGTCAGTACTTTAGAGGTAATGTTTAGGCCTTGGAAGTTTAAAACTAAATTGTAGAAAATTGGATAAATGCAACTGAAGTAGCTTGATGTCCATTACACTAAACAGGTCGGGGCCATGTTGACTTAAGGGGTTAACAGCTAGAAAGGTAAGAGCCATGAGCAGTAACTGGGCTTACTTAGCTAAAGAGCTGGAGAAGTGATGTCGATATTGCTTGCAAAGAAGTGAAGTCCAGAGAGATGTTTTGTTATTGTAGTGAGAAGTAAGTTGGTTTAAAAGTATTCAATGAAATGTTAAAGACTATGCCGTCATGAAAATGTGTAGAGCTTAAGAAGGTTCTCTGGTTTCAATTTTTTTGAGTGTTCTGCAGCAGGAGAAGAAGCTGGATACCAAAAAGGTGCAAGATCCAGGCAGTTAGGGCTCAGGAGAAGTCTTGTGCAGCTGAGAAGGTGGCAGAAGGTTGCTGGTTTCATACTGGAGAACATTAGTGCTCAGGAGATGCCGTAGGATCCATTTGTAAGTCTGTGCAGCTGGGCGATTGGAGTTTGGAGAATCTCAGGAGCAGTGCCAGCTTAGTAAAGCTAGCAAAGAGCACAAGGGCAGAAATTGTGCCGACACTTAGAGGTGGGAGTGCAGCTTTTTGAACCCCATGGCGCATAGTCTCAGAAGAAGAGATTTAACAATCAGGGAGGCAGGTTGAAATCCCTCATGAGGGTGACAGAGTTTAGTGAGCAGTTGTGACTCAGAGTGGTCACTGACTTCGGATGAATTGCTGAGGAATATGTGGCACCTATTTTGGTTGCATTTACCAATTAATGTGCAGTGTGGCATGTTTGATCACAGATTGCCTGTTACGTTGTATCTACCTCATGTTAATTCTGGATGTTAGTGTATCAGATAGATACTGTAGATTGTTTTAGTTTCTTGACTTAGTATAGTAAAGTTTATTTTGTATGGTTAAAATGGTGTAATCTTAAGTCTTCCATTTTCTAGTGGGTAATTAGGATTTCAAACTTTGTCAATTCTAAACAAAAAGTGACTGGTCCCGAACCAGAGCATGAGATAAATTGGGGGTTCTTGTGGGATTTCAAATCTACATGTGCTGGGATTTGCTGGGGTTAAGGCTGATAAGATTCTCATGATAAATTTTTACTATATTTATTGAAAAGCAGAATGGCATTGTCAGCTGCTGCCAGTTTTCTGAAGAGGGAAGACTTATCCCTGGGTGAATTACATTAATTCACCAAGGTTTGGTCAATTGCATTAGCAGAAACATTGAAACAAGGGTTCAAAGCAGGGACTTTGAAAGCAGACATAGTTGAGGTAATAGAATTGCATTTGGAATTAGCAGAAGAAACGCCTGACAAAGAGATAACACAGCTTGGGCTGATCAGAGTACAGTTACCGATGAAGCAGCTTGAGCTAGAAAGAGACAGGGAAAAGCAATAACTTGAACATGTGAAAGAAAACAAAATGATGAAAAGCTTGAACTTGGAGAAGAGAAAGAAATAGAAATATGGAAGCTTCAACTCCAGATAGAGAAGTTAGCAAAGCAAGAGAAAGGAAAGACATGGAGAGCGTCAAAGATAGAAAAAAATCAGACAGTGTGAATTGGCCAAAGAAAACTTTAAATTATGGGAAGGAAGAGAGTTTAGTAGTGGGAATGATGAGCTGAGTCACACTACATAAAACCTAAGATTTCGGAGCAGAATTAGGCCATTTGGCCCATCGAGTCTGATCTGCCATTCAATTACAGCTGATAGGTTTCTCAACCCCATTCTCCTGTCTTTTCCCCATAACCTTTGATCCCCTTACCAGAGATAGACATATAAAGCCTATCTATCTCTGTCTTAAATACACCCAATGACCTGGCCTCCACAGTTTTCTGTGGCAATGAATTCCACAGATTCACCACCCTCTAGCTGAAAGAATTCCTCCTCATCTCAGTTCTAAAGGCTCGTTCCTTTACTCTGAGGCTGTGCCCTCGGATTCTAGTCTTTTGTACGAATGGAAACATCTTCCCCACGTCCACTGTATCCAGGCTTTTCAGTATTTTGTAAGTTGCAATGAGAGCACCCATTATCCTTACTTCGGTGGTTGGTAAATTGATGGAAAAGGTCCTTAGGGATGGGATTTACGACCATTTAGAAAGATGCGGATTCATCCGGGATAGTCAGCACGGATTCGTGAAGGGCAAGTTGTGCCTCACAAATTTGATTGAATTTTTTGAGGAGGTAACTAAGTGTGTTGATGAAGGTAGGGCAGTTGATGTCATATACATGGATTTTAGTAAGGCGTTTGATAAGGTCCCCCATGGTTGGCTTATGATGAAAGTAAGGAGGTGTGGGATAGAGGGAAAGTTGGCAGATTGGATAGGTAACTGGCTATCTGATCGAAGACAGAGGGTGGTGGTGGATGGAAAATTTTCAGACTGGAGGCAGGTTGCTAGCGGAGTGCCACAGGGATCAGTGCTTGGTCCTCTGCTCTTTGTGAGTTTTATTAATGACTTAGAGGAGGGGGCTGAAGGGTGGATCAGTAAATTTGCTGATGACACCAAGATTGGTGGAGCAGTGGATGAGGTGGAGGGCTGTTGTAGGCTGCAAAGAGACATAGATAGGATGCAAAGCTGGGCTGAAAAATGGCAAATGGAGTTTAATCCTGATAAATGTGAGGTGATTCATTTTGGTAGGACTAATTTAAATGTGGATTACAGGGTCAAAGGTAGGGTTCTGAAGACTGTGGAGGAACAGAGAGATCTTGGGGTCCATATCCACAGATCTCTGAAGGTTGCCACTCAAGTGGATAAAGCTGTGAAGAAGGCCTGTAGTGTGTTAGCTTTTATTAACAGGGGGTTGGAGTTTAAGAGCCATGGGGTTATGCTGCAACAGTACAGGACCTTGGTGAGACCACATTTGGAATATTGTGTGCAGTTCTGGTCACCTCACTATAAGAAGGATATGGAAGCGCTGGAAAGAGTGCAGAGGACATTTACCAGGATGCTGCCTGGTTTGGAGGGTAGGTCTTATGAGGAAAGGTTGAGGGAGCTAGGGCTGTTCTCTCTGGAGCGGAGGAGGCTGAGGGGAGACTTAATAGAGGTTTATAAAATGATGAAGGGGATAGATAGAGTGAACGTTCAAAGACTATTTCCTCGGGTGGATGGAGCTATTACAAGGGGCATAGCTATCGGGTTCATGGTGGGAGATATAGGAAGGATATCAGAGGTAGGTTCTTTACGCAGAGAGTGGTTGGGGTGTGGAATGGACTGCCTGCAGTGATAGTGGAGTCAGACACTTTAGGAACATTTAAGTGGTTATTGGATAGGCACATGGAGCACACCAGGATGATAGGGAGTGGGATAGCTTGATCTTGGTTTCAGATAAAGCTCGGCACAACATCGTGGGCCGAAGGGCCTGTTCTGTGCTGTACTGTTCTATGTTCTATGTTCTATGTTCCATGTTCTATCCTTCTAAACTCCATCGAATACAGATCCAGAGTCCTCAAACGCTGAGATTTTATTGAATGAACAATCTTTGCCGAGTGCCTGAATTCACTGGGGACAGAGTTGAAAGATATCTTATCTCACTTGAAATGGTGGCTACAAAGCAGAAGTGGTCAATGGATACATGGGGTGGGATTTTACAACCTCGCTTGTCCCAAAACCGTAAAATCCCACCGGAGGTCAACAGATCTTTGCATGGTCCACCCCCTATCTATTTCGATTCCCGTGGCGAGCGGGACAGTAAAATTCCGGCCAGCGACTCTCACTTTGCTGAGCATTTTCATCGGGAAAGCTCGATGCATATTCTAGTCTTTTAGCAAAACAAACCACAGATTGTGAGATAGTCAAAACTGCGGTACTTAATGTTTATGAGCTTATCCTTGGAGCATATCAGTTAAAATTTTGGACTTTAAAGTAAAGACCAAATAAACGGTTCGTAGAATTTGCTGGAGAGAAAGAAATGTTGTATAACTGGTGGTTTTGGGCACTGAAACATGAACAAGATTTTGAGAATGTGAGAGAGTTAATGTTAATGGGAAAAAAAATCAAAACAGCATCCCAATAGCTATCTGGTCACACCTGGAAGACTGAAAGGTTTCCAATGCAAAGGAAGTAGTGGTTCTGGTAGATGAGTATGATATATCGCAGAGGCAGCCAGGGTGCAGTAAATATTCATTTGTAAACCTACAGAGGAAACTGGGGGAAATAGAAAAGATTCCAGTTTTGAGGAGAAGGCAGAAAATGTTCCAATGAATGAAAATTATAGCATAGAGGATAACAGTGTTGTAAACAAACAAATCTGTTTTTATTGCCGTAAGACAGAGCATATAAAAGCTCATTGTTGGAAATGGAACAGTAAACCAGTGGCAGTAATAGGTAGTCATAGAGGTTTACAGCAGGAAACCAGGCCCTTTGGCTCAACTTGTCCATACCGCCCTTTTTTTAAACCCCTAAGCTAGTCCCAATTGCCCACATTTGGCCCATATCCCTCTATACCCATCTTACCCATGTAACTGTCTAAATGCTTTTAAAAAGACAAAATTGTACCCGCCTCTACGACTACATCTGGCAGTTTGTTCCAGACACTCACCACCCTGTGTGTGAAAACAATTGTCCCTCTGGACCCTTTTGTATCTCTCCCCTCTCACCTTAAACCTATGCCCTCTAGTTTTAGGCTCTCCTACCTTTGATGTTGACTATCTAACAGATCTATGTCCCAGGAATCTACAGAAAAGGAAATTGGTGTGAAGTCAGTGGCACTGGTGCAGGAATTTCTGCAGAGAAAGCTTCATAAGGAAGTAAAGATTGTGAGAAACCCTTTGGCTTTAATGCTTTCACCTTGGAATAGGTAGGGATGCAGTGGATTATAAAGGATTTATATTTGATGAGGATGTCACTCCATTTTTGTCTGGAAAATTGCCTGGAAAGATTGATACCTTGAGGGATGGTGTGAGGGAAATTTCAATCATGAACTGGGTCTGGATTTGCTCTTACATTGAGGTGAAAGATGATCTATTCCAGATTTGCACAGCCATGCATTTCTAGCGAGCTTTACTGATACAGCTTCCATGTTAAGGCTGTAGGATCGCAATGTAGCATCATGGATAAATCCAATCATAGATTTGGTGGTATAAGCAGATTTAAAATAAAAGAGAAAACAGATTGATTTTTCTCAAGCATGTAGCATGCAAATAAATATTAATTGGGAGGGAGTAAACACTGCAGGGGGGGTGAGTGCTCTCTGGGGTTCAGGACAGAGTGAGCAGTACTTGGGTGGGGCGGGGTAGTGATGGGGCTGATGTGATGGGGGGGACCCTAGAATTAAAAATAGATAACAGAATTAAAAGGAGTATAAATCACTGAACTGAAGGAAGACCTCAAAGGGACTTATCTTCAGTTCATGAAGTGAAGGAGGGCTTGACATCTTTGCAAGTGGGTCTCATTCTTAAGCTTTCTGAATCTCCTTGATAACAGATCCACATTACAGAAAGGCCACAGTTCGAACGTGGTCAGCAGCATGTACAACTACCTCTTCCATTGATGGGAAGATTCAGGCCATGAGTTCGGGTCTGTAGATTATGCATCTCATAGTCTAACCATAGCACTATTGCATATGAACCCAAATCTAATATTCGAACTTCCCTTATCTTGGACCAATATTATTTTCACACAGTGTCTAGAATTGAAATATTGTTTAAGTTTATTTATTAGTGTCACAAGTAGGCTTACATTAACACTGCAATGAAGTTACTGTGAAAATCCCCTAGTTGCCACACTGCGGTGCTTGTTCGGGTACACTGAGGGAGAATTTAGCACGGCCATTGCTCCTAACCTGCACGTCTTTCGGACTGTGGGAGGAAACCGGAGCACCCGGAGGAAACCCACGGAGACACTGGGAGAATGTGCAAACTCCGCACTCACAGTGACCCAAATCAGGAATTGAATCTGGGTCCCTGGCTCTGTGAGGCAGCCGTGCTCCCTCTCAATTAAGGACTTAGATATTGAGGGCTGGACAATTTTTGTTGGTCATTTTGGGACATGGAATAGTTAGGCTGTTGGAAGGACATATCATGGTATAGATATATGTTTTGATCTGGTTCCAAAGTTTATTGTTATCAAAGGAATTAAATCAGGCTCGTCCAACCTTATCATGTGAGGTCACATTTCAATTTTTTCTCACTCAAGGGACAAAGAGAAATTTTCAGAAAGATAAGGTTAGCAACGTTAAACATGAATTACAAAAAGGTTGATGTGTGAAAATAAATATCTTTCTGAGCAAAAACAAAATGACAAAGCAATAAATTGATAATTTAAAAATGAATAATGAATTAATGATAACCATTGGAGTGTGAAAGGGTGAAAGCATGCATGTTTGGCTCCTGCCAGTCTCAGGGTGCTCACTCACCTACTGTGAGAGTGAATGAAAGTGCGTGAGGGTGTGTGTGGTGTTTGGAGGCAAGGGTGATTGAGAGCCCCATGACTGGAAGTGAACCAGGCACTCATACACTCCACTCCCACACACTTTGGGCAGGATTCTCATGCCAGTGGGATTCTCTGGTCCTCCTGCAGTGAACAGAGATTTGGCTGGGCGCCAAATTGTCCGTCTTTGCTGGCAGCGATGGCGGGACATGAATAGCAGGAGAATTCCAGCCATACTCTCTGTCACACACACTCACTCTCCCTCACACACGTGCACACAGACACAGACTCTCTCTCTTTCCCACACATCAGTGGGCCCTGCTCTGGATGCAACCCTCACTGTGCCCCTGATCCTCACTCCTGGTCCTGTCCCCACTCTCCACTGCTCTCGCATCAATAGATTTCATCAAATCCTCCAGTGCAGAAGGAGGCCATTTGGCTGTTCGAGTTTGCGCCGACCACAATCCCATCAAGGCCATATCCCCGTAACCTCGTACATTTACCCTAGCTCGTCTCCCCTTGACTCTAAGGGGCAATTTAGCATGGCCAATCCACCAAGCCCGCACATCTTTGAACTGTGGGAGGAAACCGGAACACCCGGAGGAAACCCACACAGACATGGGGAGAATGTGCAAACTCCACATAGACAGTGACCCAAGCCGGGAATTGAACCGGGTCCCTGGTGCTTGTGAGGCAGCAGTGCTAACAACTGTGCCACCATGCCGCCCCATGTAATAATGTAACAAAGTTTGCCACACCATGTTATCATTTCACATTGCCACTCTCTCCTTGATTAGACTTTGTTTCCAATTATGCTGGCTTCCTGGCTCACTTTGGCCTAACATTAACTGTGGCACTCAAAGATTATCAACATTTTTTCACAGGATGTGAATGTTGTTGGCTAGGCCAGCATTTTTATTGCCCATCGCTCATTGCCCTTGAGATGATGGTGTGCAGCCTTCTTGTATTGCTGACGTCTATTGGTGTAGGTACAGCCATGGTGCTGTTTGGGAGGGAGTTCCAGGATTTGACCCAGAGACATTGAAGGAACGACAATATATTTCCAAGTCAGAAAGGTATGTGGTTTGGAGGGAAACTTGCAAGTGGTGGTATTCCCATAAAACTAATGCACTCGTCCTTCTAGATGGTGGGTTGGGAAGGTGCTGTTGAAGGAGGCTAGGTGAGGTTCCTGCAGTTCATCTTGTAGATGGTGCATGCTGCTACCACTGTGCGCTGATGGTGGAGGAAGAGGATGTTGGAGGAAGTAGCTGGGGTGCCAATCAAGCAGGCTGACTGGTGTCAAGCATCTTGAGTGTTGATGGTTATCCAGACAAGTGGAGAATGTTCCATCACATAGTGGGAGATTCAGCCATTGAAGTAAGGCAAGAATTATCGACATTGCTTTTCCTTAAATTAACCACGTCCATTCATTCTGTGTCAGAGCACCTTTCTCATGCAAAGAAAGCTGAAAAGGGTTCAAAGGTTATGACCTACTGCAGCGCAAAGATGGCAGTGCTTTCCTTGAAATAGCTGAATCTGGTGGAATTTGTGGAGTTTTAATCTCATCCATCTGTTTCATCTTCAAAACTCTGCTTGTTTATATATGCCTCACATTACAACAGAGTGGAGAGAAATAGTTCTATGTAGAGCCTCATTCCAGGCCTGTATTGTAAGTGTTTAGTAGAATGTTCAATAAAAAGTTAAAGTTTACCTGCAGCCTTGCCTCCAGTATTATTATTAAGTGCAGATCATGAACAACGCTCTTGAAGACGCACAATGATCATAACCAAGAACAAAGGAAAGTACAGCACAGGAACAGGCCCTTCAGCCCTTCAAGCCTGTGCTGATCATGATGCCCTAACTAAACTAAAAAAAAACCCTTCTGCCCTTACTCAATCTGTATCTCTCTATTCCCTCCCTATTCATGTACTCATCCAGATGCCTCTTAAATGTTGCTAATGTGCCTGCTTCCACCAGCTCCTCTGGCAGCCAGTTTCATGTACCTATCACTCTCAGCATGAAAAACTTCCCCCGCACATCTCCCTTAAACTTTCCCCCTCTCACCTTGAACTTGTGCCCCCTTGTAATTGAGAATTAAAAGAATTAAAGCTCAGTGTTGCCTTCCCAATCCACTTATCCTGTACATGGAGCATATGGAATGAACTCTCTTCAACACTGTACTCACTGCCATAAACACCATGCGTCAACCATGAACTTATACTAATTGTCTACACCCACACCTCAGACAAAACAACCAGCCAATGACTTCGCCTCAGGTAAAGTATCTGCTCCAAAAATAAAGGGCGTGATCTTACCGGCCGTTCATGCCACGCTCCCACTGCAGTGAGGTCAGAGAATTTGGCGCCCATCGAAATCTCCGTTCACTGCAGCGGGATGGGAAAATCCCGCTGGCGTGAATGGTGGTAACATTCCAGCCAAAGGTCCTTTTAACCTCTTCTACATGCAATACACCATATTGGACACTGCTTTATGGACATGGAGGATCCACATTCTCACCATTGCTCACAAAAGACTTCCAAATGTGCCAACTCACATTTACCAATAAATATAGTGACAGTGAAACAAAAAAGATTATTCAACTGGTTCCTTCAAAATTATAGCAAAATACAGAAACATTTATATGACAGATGTTTACAACTGCAGTACTCTTCTATATCTGTAGTTACATATTAACACAAATCAGTATCATTGACAATTAAGCTATTAACTATAGTGTGGCTATTGGAAAGTTTGGGCCAAATGCAATGGGATAAAAATTAACCAACTTATCCCATGCATGACCTTCCTGCATCAATTCCAAATATAATTGACTCTTCATTAGCTGGCTGGCTATACTTTATTGTCAGCCGAGTGGACAGTTCCCTCCCCCACCCACACTTGATTTTTGTGCCCCTATTATTCTCCTCATGGATTAAAAAAAAATATTTCACAGGGTGAAGGCAAGGACAGCATTTGTCTCCCATCCTTAAGTGCCCTTGAATAGCTTGCTAGGCCATTTGAGACGGCATTTTTAATGTGCGTCTGTACCTTGCTTCTTCATAGCTTCAATGCTCAACTCTCCTCCCCCTCTAGTTGCACACTGCAATCCCTGATGACTTCAAAAGCTTTTCCTTATTACCAATATAACAACTTCGAAGATGATCCATTGTGGCTTAAAGCTATAAAGGATTGATTACCAATGATAAGTAGAGGCACACAGACCAGGGTCTGACAGAACTGGACATACGATGACTTTCTACTCCCCCCACTGCACCAGCTGAGGATCCTTCCCGACCCAGGATGTATGTCCTTGCACCCGATTAGGCTTGGCTTCACGCGCTGTCACTTCATAGCGTCCGGCCTGGTCATGTGATCATCCACTTAAAGGGACCATGCTACTGCAATTGGCCAATGGGAAATATTGGCTGTTGCACTTCCTACAACAATGACTATGCTTTAAAAGCACTTCATTGGCATAACAATACACTCTGAGGCAGTATATAAATATAAATCCTCTCTTTCCAGTGTGTCTTTCAAAACCAGGTCAGGCTAACATGTGGAATCCAACAGCAACGACTTTACTGCATTTCATTACAAAGGCAATAAATATGATCATCCTTAAATAACCTGTGAAACATTACAGTGCTAACATTTCAGGATATAATCAGTGTTGCTTTCACAATGAACTGGAAATGAACTACTCCTTTCAATAAAGAGAGCCATTAAATGTCACACTGGCTCAGTAAATAATGTCTCGCAGTCACATGGTTGTAGGTTCAAGACCCACTCAGACTCGAATTATGGTTGTATCTGCAGCTCTGTGATGAAGGAGTATGTGTTGACAGAGCTGCTTGTTTTGGGGAGATAGATTGAAGCCATATACTGACTACCTGTTTGAGTGTAAAATATCCCATAGCATTAATTCAGCAAGAGCAGAGTGGTATCCTCGTCAATATGTCTCTCACAAGCAACATCGTCAGGAACAGATTACCTTATAAGTCATTCTGTTACTCTGTATTCACCTTCATTGTAAGAAGTCTCACAACACCAGGTCAAAGTGTCTTACTTTAACCTGGTGTTGTGAGACTTCTTACTGTGCTTACCCCAGTCCAATGCCAATATCTCCACATCATGTTCACCTTCATTGCCAGAAAACAGGAGTTACTGTATCCGAAATAATCCACTAATTGGGAAGCCCTAGGGGACTTCCCAATTAGTGGATTATTTCGGATACAGTAAGCCCGAGGGGACTTCCCAAATCATAGAATCCCTACAGTGCAAAAAGAGGCCATTCGGCCCACAGACCACAATCCCGCCCAGGCCCTATCCCCTTAACCCCACATAGTTGCCCTTGTTCTCCTTGCCACTAAGGGGTAATTTAGCATGGCCAATCAATCTAACCCACACATCATTGGAGTGTGGGAGGAAACCGGAGCATCCGGAGGAAACCCATGCAAACGCAGGGAGAACGTGCAAACTCCACACGGTTACCCAAGACCGGAATTGAACTTGGGTCTCTGGCACTGTGAGGCAGCAGTGCTAACCATTGCACCACCGTGCTGCCCCAAAGACATGAAAGACATTCAGAAAAGTTCTTTCCTTCAAGATGCCCTATTTGAAATTGTTAAGATTAAGCTCAAATCTAGAGGTGATACATTAAAAAAAACCTTTTCTCCCAAAGGTTAAGAGACTTGCGAAATTAATGATTAGCTAAGTTAATTAAATTTGTGGAAGCTTATTTATGGATAACATTAATTGGTTCAAGAGGCAACTAGGTGGCTTTTGTGGATAAGGTAATGAGGGATATGGTGAGAATGCAGGATTGGTCAAAAGGAAATATTTATATTTTCAAAATTAGCATGTTGCAGTGTGAATATATACATATTTGATGTAATGAAAAGAAGGTACAAGTTACGCCTATCAGGAACACTGGTTGAGAGTGTGACAAGACTTCATTCTGATCAATCGAGGGTTAACTTTTCATTAAGTCCAAAGTCCAAAGATGTGCGGGTTAGGTGAATTGGCCATGTTACATTGCCCCTTAATATCAGGGGGACTAGCTAAGGTAAATGCATGCAGTGATGGGGATAGGGCATGGATGGGATTGTGGTTGGTGCAGACTTGATGGGCCAAATGGCCTCCTTCTGTACTGTAGGATTCTATGATTCTATGATTCTAAGTCCTCTCCATGCTAGCCAAAGCTGGACACAATCTTCTGACTGAAGTGTGACCAGTGCTGTTTCCCTGACCCTTCCTTCCAAGTTCGTCTTCCATTTAGATGAAGGTGCATGCATTTATTCACAGAATGTGCCATTATGTACAGAAAATTGGAAATGTTCATTCCACATTATTCTTAAATTATATAGAATCCCAACAGTGCAGTAGGAGGCCATTTGGCCCATCGAGCCTGCACCCACAACAATCCCACCCAGGTCCTATCCCCATAATCCCATGCATTTACCCTTCTAGTCCCCCTGTCATTAAGGGGCAATTTATCATGGCCAATCCACCTAACCCGCAAATCTTTGGACTGTGGGAGGAAACCGGAGCAAACACAGGGAGAATGTGCAAACTCCACACAGACAGTGGTCCGAGGCCGGAATCGAACCTGGGTCCCTGGCACTGTGAGGCAGTGGTGCTAACCACTGTGCACCGTGCCGCCCTACGAATGGATGTAAGTAAACAAGTCAAGGCCTCAGGAGATGAGAAGAATGATTTTTGTTTCAGCATGAACTTGTCTTCCGTGCCCCAGTGAGCCCAGACAAAAGTAAAGCTCATTGTGCAGTGGAAAACCTTCCACTAGTCTACTGGGATCTTTAAAATGCTGGACTTTACCTGGCACACCTTCTTCAGGTGGAAATGTCTGAGTTCTATACCTCAACTTGATGCCCTCTTTTAATCCAGAAAATGTGCTGTTAAAACATAGTGGTGATGTGGAGATACCGGCGTTGGACTTGGGTAAACACGGTAAGAGTTTTAACAACACCAGGTTAAAGTCCAACAGGTTTATTTGGTAGCAAATGCCATTAGCTATCGGAGCGCTGCTCCTTCGTCAGATGGAGTGGATGGCTGTTCACATGCTCCATGTGACGAAGGAGCAGCGCTCCGAAAGCTAATGGCATTTGCTACCAAATAAACCTGTTGGACTTTAACCTGGTGTTGTTAAAACTCTTACTGTAGAACATAGTGGCACAGTGGATAGCACTGCTGCCTCACAATTCCAGCCTCGGCTCACTGTCTGTGTGGAGTTTGCACATTCTCCCCGTGTCTGTGTGAGTTACCTCCGAGTACTCCGGTTTCCTCCCATAGTCCAAAGATGTATGGGTTAGGTTGATTGGCCGTGCTAAAATGCCCCTTAGTTTCCAAAAACATGTGTACGTTAGGAGGATTAGGGGTGCAAATACTTGGGGTTACAGAAAGACTGGACCTGTAAACATGTCAGACAGACTACAGCAGCAAGTGCTGTGGGAAGAAGACGTGTCCCAGCTTGCACTCAGCTCTGACAGAGGGACACAGCACTGCTCATTTTATTGATGGTGGGATGCAGAGCAGCGTTGGGTCGGGAGAATATTCACGCACAGAGACAATCTGCTCATCATTGTCGCGGGGCGGAAGATTTGGGCCATTTTTTTTATTTCAGACGCAATTCAAGCTGGACTCAGAGTTTGAATCACCTTGGTTCTTCAGCTCCATATGATCAACTGGCAGAGGTGCCCTCCTCCGAGGTAAACCGAGGAGCTATAGCTTCAGGGTGCCTTAAAGTGGGAGTCACAGCCTGAGTGACAAATGAGAAAGCAATACAGAAATGGACAATATTTGCTTCTGCTGGAATTCCTTGTTTGATGCCGACTGCTCCTCAACCCCCTGTTCACCCATCTTGCCAATGTTCCTCCTGCCTCGCCCTGTCTGCCCGATTCCTGACAGTCTGAACCAGTCAGTAGCCGGTCTGTGTTTTCCCAACCTGTTCAGTAAATTGAGTCAGATTAGCCATGCTCTGGGGAGTTGCCTTCCTTCACACTCACTGGCCTAACTGGTTGTAAAGGGAAATGGACCACTAAAGTAAATGTGAATAAGATTTAACTCCCAATTAATGCCTTGCCTGTGCCGAAGAGGACAGTCCCCCCGCCGAGAGTCATAAAGACATGTAGACTGTGAAGCACACAGAGGTCGTGCGAGAATTAGCAATCATTAAAAATAGGTTCAGATGGAAATTCAAAGATGGTACTTGGATAGCAGCAAGAATGAGATCAGAACTGGGATTTTTAATTCTGTAAGCAGCTGTCTGAAAAAAGGACTACAAGAGCATGGAACACATATCAAGTTAATATTGATCGATGGTACTTTGTAATTTAAAGTTCATTTATTAGTGTCACAAGTAGGCTTACATTAGCTCTGCAATGAAGTTTCCATGAAAATCCCCTAGTCGCCACACTCTGGCGCCTGTTCGGGTACGCTGAGAGAAAATTTAGCATGGCCAATGCATCTAACCAGCACATCTTTCAGACTGTGGGAGGAAACCAGAGCACCCGGAGGAAACCCACGCAGACACGGGAAGAATGTGCAGACTCCACACAGACAGTGACCCAAACTGGGAATCGAACCCGGGGCCCTGGAGCTGTAAGGCAGCAGTGCTAACCACTGTGCCACCCAATAAACTGGGGGAATAAGTTCCATTGCAGTTTACTTTGTAGCTTAGAAGTCCAGTTAAGTTACTGAAGGTAAATATCACTTTTCATTTATGAATAATGAAATGATCAAGGGATCAGAATATGCTCATGATGGTCGAAGGGAAAAGTCTTTCCTTGCCCATGTTGAAAAAGAGAGAAACTGCCCCGGAAACTGCCTCCTGACATTGCTCCCAATGCATGCTGTGACCTCCGGTTAGGCTGGCTCACTTCACTTCCAAGTAGTGTTACAAGAGAATAACTCCAACCAATTTGTTCCGCATTTTATTAGGTGGTGGGCGTGGGTGGAGGAGGGTGGGGCTGGAATCCTGGTCTTTCCAGTTCAAATGTCAATTTTCAGTCAGAGCAGAGAGAAATAGAGAAAGAGGTGAAAGTGGGTCTGGGGGGCTGGGGGTGATGTGGGAGTGGTGGAAGAGAAGATGTCACTCACGGCGATTGCCTGTCTGGATGTTTGGTGGGAGTAACACTTTGGTAAGGCAAGACTGCAGTCAAGAAGGTTTTTTTTAAAGTTTATTTATTAGTATCACAAGTAGGCTTACATTAACACTGCAATGAAGTTACTGTGAAAATCCCCAAGTCACCACACTCCGGCGCCTGTTCGGGTACACTGAGGGAGAATTTAGCATGTCCAATGCACCTACCCAGCACGTCTTTCAGATTGTGGGATGAAACCAGAGCACCCGGAGGAAACCCACGCAGACACGGGGAGAACGTACAGACTCCACACAGACAGTGACCCAAACCGGGAATCGAACCGAGCCCTGGTGCTGTGAGGCAGCAGTGTTAACCGTTGTGCCACTGTGCCGCCCCTAATCATGATCACCCTGTGGTGTCAGTGAAAGGAGGGCTCTGTAGGGAATCAGGGATCTGGAGTTCCAGGTAGATTAATGGGGAGGCATGGGGATTGAAAGGTGGAAGGACTCTCTGGAATGGAATTGGAATGAGTCGATGACGTCAAAGGGCCACATCCTTCGAATATTAACTTAGCTGCCCCCCCCCCCCACCACCACCCCACCGCCCCCCCCCCCCCCCCCCCCGCCCCACCCCCATCTCGCCTTTGCTGGAACCTTGTCAATGGCCTGATGTAGGAGAATTAAACATTTCAAAGGCTGGGAAGGTGGCGGCGGGTTGAAGCTAGGAGTAGAATTTTAAAATTGAAACTATCTCATACACCATTCTGACTGGGCCCAGGGGGTCAGGTGCTCCAGTGAGATTGGAGTGAAAGTTTTAAAATCTGGGCAGCTCACTCTCTGTTTCTCCTCCCATAGATGTTGCATGTATTCCAAATATTCTCTATTCATTGCACACTGAACTCAACTTTACACATCAATCTACCCGAGGAGTTCATCTTTCATCGGGTCCGATGTGATTGATTTGGAGAAAGAAGGATGATATTTCTGTCTTTAATTCCACAACAACTTGTGTCTATACAGCACCTTCATTCGAACCTCCAGATCCTTTGGATGTAAGCACCCAAGTCTCTCTGAACATCAATATTATATTCAGATGTTTCCCATTTTTCAAAAACCATTTTGCTTTCCTATCCCGACTGACGAAGTAAATAACCTCATAATTCTTTATATCACACTCCATCTGCAACCTTGGTACGAGCTTACTTAACCTGCCTCTATCTCTTTGTGCCAATATAAGCTGTGTCCCCACAGCTTATATTCCCACTGATCTTTGTATTGTCAGCAAACTTGAATACATTCCTCTCTGTCTATTCAACTAAGCCATTAGTGCGCATTGTAAAAAAACTGAAGGAACAACATTGATCCTTGTGGCACTCCATGAGTTACAGCCCACCAACTTGAAATGCCTTATTCATCCTTACTCACATGCTTTCTGTCTGTTATCCATTAACCATGCTAATACCACCCAACTTCATAAGCCCTTATCTTGTACATTAACCTTTTGTGTGGCACCTTATTGAATGTCGTTCCGAAATACTAACTTCTGTACCAATTCCATCCTCAAAAAATTTCCCCAAACATTTGTCAAACATGATTTCCTCCATACATGGTTAAGATTTCCTTTTTAATAGATTCCAGCATTTTGCCAACCACTGATGTTAGGTTAATTGGCCTGTAGTTCGTTGGGGGCGATTCTCCCATCCCGCTGCGCTAATGTTTTTGTGAGGCGGGCCAGGAGATTCCAGCAATGCCTGATCTGCGGGATCCACACTGGGCGTCCTGGCCCACTAGCGTCTACCAGCGCCGGATTTGAAATCTCCAGCATCTCCGCT
Organism: Mustelus asterias; assembly: GCF_964213995.1. Taxonomy (NCBI): domain Eukaryota; kingdom Metazoa; phylum Chordata; class Chondrichthyes; order Carcharhiniformes; family Triakidae; genus Mustelus; species Mustelus asterias. Next base: position 39,933,374 of record NC_135813.1, read on the forward strand.
AGCATTACCCCCACCACCAGAGTATTTCACTCCAGCGGGGAATAATATCGCTCACCACTTTCAGGGAATGAGCGACCCAACCATGCTGGAGTGAAGGGGGAGCAATCGGGGATAACGGGGCCAGAGGGTCAGGGTGCAGGGGAGTGACACACCTGGGTATTGATCCCATGGCAGTGTCAGCCTGTGCCCCCGGCACTGCTCAAGGGGCAAAGTGCCAATGCTCAGGAGGCACCCTGGCACTACCCATCAGGCATGGGGCAATGCCACGGGGATGGGGCAATTGGTGGGTATGGGGATTCCTGCTGCCACTCCGCATCGGGATCGGTGGGGGAGGGAGGGAGGCCAGGTATCAGGGCTGACCGTTAGGGTGGAGAACGGTGTCAGCCTGCTGGGGAGGAGGTCGGGACTGCAGGGGGGGGGGGGGGGGAATCGGAAGGGGGGGGGCGGAGAATCGGGGCTGCAGGGGGGAAGGTCGAGGCTGGGCCGGACATGCATGGAGGGCCAGCGATCGGGCCATGGGTGGGTGGAGAGCTGGTATTGCGGGGGTCGTGGGCCTGACCAGCAATGGGGAGGTCAGAAATGTGGGACCACTGCGCATGCGTCGATCTCGACACTGACAGGTCGGCGCACGTGCATTGGTCTGCTCAGCTGCCGGCCTCTCCCATGGGAATAGGAGTAAATCACGCTCGTGCACTCTGCGGTGTGGGAGATTTATTTCGAAAATCCCATTGAAAAATCTAGCGTGATTTACTCCAGTTTTCATGTGAATTCGATACTTAGAATTTGTTTGGGAGATTTCGGCCTTTTCTTTTTGTTTTCCTTTCCTCCCTTCATGAATATCAGTGTTAGATTTGGTAGCTTACAAGCAATTGGGAACATTCCAGAATCTAGGGAATTATGGAAAACCATAAGCAGTGCATGTGTTATCTCTGTCGCTATCTCTTTTAGAATCCTTGACATAGATGATCAGGTCCCGGGGATTTGTCAGCTATTGTCCCTTATGTTTCTCCAGTACTTTCACTCTGTTGATTTAAATTAATTTCATCACTCTTGTTTGCGCATTTGTTAACCTATATTTCTGGTGTATAACTTGTGTCATCTACTGGGAAGACACACAAAATATTTGTCCAATGACTCTACCATTTCCTCATTCGCGATGATAATTCCTCCGAGGACCAATATTTTGTTTGGATATTCTCCTTTCTATCTAATTGCAAAAGCTCTTGATATTCCTGGCTAATTTGCTCTCATGTTCTATTTTTCCCCTTTTCATCAACTTTTCAATTACCCTTTACTGATTTTTAGAAGTCTCTGAATCACTTGGCTCCTTCATATTCTTTACGTCACGATAAGCCTTTTATTTTAAACTAATATTATGCTTATTTTCCCCAGCATGCCAAAGATGGAGATTTCTCACTCAGATTTTATTTAATGCCTCCCCCCCTACAGACTGCCCCCTTACCTCCCCCCGCAGAGCTGCTCCCTTGTCTCCCTCCCTGCAGAGCACCTCACCTACCTCCCCCCCTGCAGATTTCCCCTGCTGCCAACTCCCCTGCAGAGCTGCCCCCTGAACTACCCCCCCCCCCCGCAGAGCTCCGCCTTTACCTCCCCCCACAGAGTTCCCCCTTTAACTCCCCCCGCAGAGCTCTCCATTTATCTGCCCCCCTGCAGAGCTCCCCTATAACTTTCCCTCTGCAGAGTTCCCCCTTGCCTCCCCATACAGAGTTCCCCCCCCCTTGCCTCCCCTTGCGGAGCTCCACCCTTTCCTTCCCCCCCACTGCAGAGCATTCCCCTTGCCTCACCCCATGCAGAGCTCCCACCTTGCCCTCCCCGCAGAGCTCCCCCCATTGCTTCCTCCCACACCGTCATAGCCCCACCCCCACTCAGATCCCATCCCCATGGCACTCCCCCTTGCTCTGTTATGGCACCCGGTGGGCAGTACCATTGGCACTGCCCAGCCCTGTCCCTGACAATCCAGGGGCTTCAATGGCCTCCGATCCCCTCTGCGTGACCATCACATCTGGTCCTCATTCGTGGGGACCAGCGGTGGTTGTCTCGCTGACAAGTGGGGAAATACCCGGGAGGCCGAAAACAGCCATGCCAAATGCGTTAATGTCATGTAAACATTGGCATTAATATTTAAATTGGCTTTGTGCCCTTTTTGGGCACCAGACCGTTAGTTCCATCGAAACAGAGCTGGGAAGATATATTCTGTCCTGAGACCAGCTCGCACCCGGCGAGAAAGCCTCACGTGCTATTTTCCCAGTCCACGGCGCCATTCGACCGGCATAGCAGGCCGGAAAGATTGTGCCTCTGAAGTCTGCTTTTCCACTTTAAATCTGATTACTGCTGCAATCTCTTTCACTCACAACAACTTGCGTGCTTTTCCCTTGAATTGTCCTGAACAATACCTTGGTCTCTGTTCTCTTAACTTCAGTCTTCCTAAGTTATTCTTTCTGTCCTAATTCCCTGGTTAGCTGGACTGTATCTGGTTCTTTTGGAAGTCAGCCTCTTTGCAGTTCCCTTACCCTTTGGGACGAACTTGACAAAGTGATAAATTTTCTGGTCCTGCCCAGCACAGGAATCATCACAGGCAGGATGGACAATTTGACGGACCATTTAAAGATCCGTTGCCCTCGGTTGGGAATTTCCAGTCTCGGGGTGGGAGCGACCTGAAAATCCCACCCACAGAGTCTAACGAGAAGCTGAAGGCCAAGGTTAGATAAGGATATAGAAAACACCATGAAATGGTATAGAAAAAGTCAATTATAGAAAAGCAGGTGCCGTTGATACCTTTGCAACTATGGGACTGGCCAGCCGGAATGTGGACCACATACACATTTTGCAAAATTGGATGGGCAACAGTTATTCATTGTGATCGATAGCCATTCAAAGCAGGATGAGGGGATCCCGAAGAACCAAACAACAATGAGCAAAACTCCAGATATTTTTGTGTGGTTTGTTTATTGCTTATGAGTTCTCAGAGGAGGTTGTGCCTGACAATGAAGCCCAGTTATTTTTTCAGAATAGTTAGCAAATGTCATGAGAATGGATGGCATAAATACACTGGAGTTCCATAAAATCACCCTACTGTAACTGGAGAATGCACGATACACGTTGTTAATCATGCCCTTGTTCATAAAATGCTCGATAGGAAACAATATCAGTTATTGTTGAATCACAAACTGGTGCTGGTTTTGTTTCTTTATTGTAACATACCTCACACCGTTGTTGTACCTGTTAATTCTCAGATACTTTCGACCAGTTTACTTACTACAAGGTTTTACCCTGGTGCCCTTATTTGCAAGATGGACAAAGGACAAACGCAAGTAAAGGTTCAACAAGTTTATTAATAACAACACTATTAACCCTTAAATGACCCACATAATACAAGAGGATACCCCAGATTCAAGGATACTACCGGCAAAGACGGCTTGGTTAAACTGCAGGCTCGATTTTCTGAGTCCCTCTGGTCCGTCTTCACGAAGGTGAGTCTCGATGGCAACTTCTTCCTTCCTTCCTTCTCTGGTCAGTCTTCCGAATGGTCACAGCCGTCTCCCCTGTTGAGTCTTCGCTCCTGTGTGTCTCCAAATGTGTCCCTTTATCCCCCAGCCTACTTGCCTTTCCAGAAACTTCTCTGGTTTCCGGCCAATGAGGTTCCAGGAGGGGGTTCCAATACCCAGTGGGTTTCTTAATGTCTGCCTGACAGGACACCAGGGTCCGCCCCCAGGTGTCCCATCTCCATGCTGTTGCTCACGTATAATTTGTTGTCAGATAAGGTATCTACAGGAACTCTTGGTGACAGAAAGTCTGGCCCGATCTGAGCTTCTAACAATAGGCCGGTGCATTTCAAAGAGGTGCAATGATATCCTGCTAAGTCTCGATAGATTGTAACGACCTTTGATGGGTGGTTGATGGGTCAGGCGCAGACACGTTTGTGTATTTGTACAATTGGCCTGCCTGAGGTTTAACAGTGTTTGATTTTCATATGCCCAATTCTTTAATTTAGGATATCCAACTTTATCAGCCTTAAAACTAGACCCTGTTTATATCACCACACCGTGATCTGAGTGGCACAATGGTTAGCACTATTGCCTCACAGTATCAGGGACCTGGGTTCAATTCCAACCTCGGGTCACTGTCTGCGTGGACTTTGCACGTTCTCCCCGTGTCTGCGTGGGTTTCCTCCGGGTGCTCCGGTTTCCTCCGGGTGCTCCGGTTTCCTCCCACTGTCCAAAGTGTGTGGGTTAGGTGGATTGGCCATGCTAAATTGCCCATTAGTGCCAGGGGAATTAGCAGGGTAAATACACGGGGTTATGGGGATAGGGGGGTTGTTGTCAGTGCAGGCTCAATGGGCCTAATGGTCCCCTCTGCATTGTAGGGATTCTATGATTCTATGACCAGCGGCACGCCAACTGAATTGTTTCTTAGAATAACGAGGTTTTCATTGCTGAAACCACATTTAGTGCAGTCTGTACAAGAGAAACAGTCCAGGCAGAAAGAGAGTCATGATCAGGGTAGAGTGAGAAAAAGATGTTTGAAGTTAAACCAGAGATTAACGTGAAAGATTATCGTATCCGTTGAAGTGGCTACCACGATGAGTCTTGAAAATATGCAGTTCTCCCACATATTTGGGCCAAGTGCGGGCAGTTGCGATTAGATTTTCTGGCCGCGCTCGCCCCAAAACCGGAAAATCCCTCTCGAGGTCAACGGACCTGTCCATGGTCGGCCCCTCGCCCGCTATGATTCCCATGGCAGGCGGAATGGGAAAATTCACCCCCGGGTGTTTCTAATGCGTCAGTGCAGACTTGATAGGTTGAAGGGTCTCTTCTGCACTGTATGGTTCTATGATTCTACGATTCCATGAAAATGTTTGGTAATGGAAAGGTTGGGTTTGTAAATGTAGATCAATCTTACCTTTGAGGTTGACAAAGAAGAAGGACATTGGGAAGAATCAAGTGAGCCTGATGAACTGAATAGTTGGGATGTGAGTGGAGTGCCGATAGTTACGCCAACACAAGTCATGCTTGAAACTAGTTCAGATCCGAGTCAGACTCAAACACTCATGATTGGTGGAGTGGAAAATTCAATTGCAGATAAAGGGCAAAATCAACCTTTTGTTGGAGAAAATGTCTCCTCAGTCTCAGGCCAAGGTCCTTCCCCAAGTTCAAGACATTTGGGTCAAGAAAGAAGAGAAGAGAAGTGTAATGACTTTAATCAGGCAATTGAGGTGGGCCTATTAGAATATGAACTTCCTGATTAAGGGCCAAATTGATGGGCCAATCAGGAAGCCTCTTGCTTTGTATTTAACCGGGAGTGTCAGTTCCTCTGGGACTCCGAGTGTAGACTGCTGACTGAAAGCACTCTGTATGCTGTTGTTCAACTTGTAAATAAAGAGATTTTGGTGAAGGGACTTCTGCCTCCAAGGATTTATTACAAGGTTAAGATTTATATGTAAATAAAGGAAAAACAAGAAATGTATGTAATCGAAAGGAACTTAAACATTGTGTAGCTTTTATTATATGGAGGGAGGAGTGTAATAGTGCACTCTTGTGGCCTTTTGTCTAAATATCAACCAAACTGCCTGGTGTGTGGGGGGGAGGGGGGGAGGGGGGAAGGACGAACACCTATTCATAAGCTTGTTTGCGGGACTGGCCAGGGTGGCCACTAACTGATCCAGGTAGTGGGCGGTTGAGGGGATCGTCCAAGCAGACTGTCTGCCCCTCTATCGTGGCTACATGTGGAGACAGGTGGCCTTGGAGAGGGAGCATGCAGTATTCACCAGCATGCTATCGGCCTTCCACGACTGGTGAACGCCACGGGTTGTGGTGTACATCATTACCCTTGGGAATGATATATTCATTCAGTGAATTAAGTTTCCTTTGATGTTTTGTTTTGGTTACAGTGCCCCACCAGGGTCTATCAACCCCCCCACCCCCCCGCCAACCCCTGCCCCCCACCCCATCATTATTGATTTTTCATTTTATTCAAAAGAGTGTAAATCAAACTAGACTAAACCAGTTCAGTTGGGTACTTGGACTCCATGCTGTGTGCACTGTCCTTTTGTTCTGCGAAGATACTACAATTCCACAATGTATGATTCCAGAAAACTGTTGCAAAAACATTCGACAAATTCATCTTCCAGACTAACTTATTTTAATATGTCCTGTCTATCCAAAGACCAAAGTCCATCATGATTGTTGCATTGCCTTTGTTACAAGTTCCAATTATTTTCTGCTTCTTCCAAAGGATGCTGTATGATGGGATGATGCATCTTTCAGATGTTAAATGATCCCTGAAGTGTAATCAGTTTCTAAAACCATTTTAAAGATGGATGGCATGACAACACATGCAGGAGAACGTAGCAGAGCGAAGAACAGTGCGGAGGAGGGGCAATTTAAGAGGAATGGGTAACACCAAGAGGGGCAATAAAATATACAGCTGCAGAACCCAGCAATACGAAGAGTAGCATCATGAAGGAATGCTGAGGTGAAAGCTGGCATTAAACATTTTGTGAGAAACAACAGCAAAATATTTTTAAAAGACAGGTTGGCAACTGATCTATAGCAAGAGTAGCATAATCTGAAGAATGCTCAACAACACAGCAGGGTAATACAGGAAAGATCCAATGCACGAGAGTACTTTTAATCAATGCTCTGGAATATATTTTTATTTAATACTGATTTAACATTTTCCTTTTAAATAAATAGTCTGAGACATTAAGAACTGCATGGTCCAGTAAATGCATTTAATTAAAAAATAATTAATAGTTTGCTCAGCCAATGTTAAAAATAGTTGAAATATTGTTCAATTTGACATTTAATGTTGAGAGTTAAGTTACTGCAAATCTGTTTAATTCATTTCTCACTGCCACAATATATACTGGAAGCTTCATTAAACAGCTCTTTAAAACCTTCAGCTAGAAATATGCAGGCTCCTGAAATAAGGGGACATTAGTTCGTAACTTCAACAAAACTGAGAGAAAAAAGGTTTGGCCACATTAGGGCAAAATGCAGCATCTTCCAGTGCCTAAGTATAACACAGCCATTATAAGGAAAAAATAGAAAGACTTGTATTTCATAGAATAGGATCCCTCCAATGCAGAAGGAGGCCATTTGGCCCATAGTGTCTGTACCAACCACAATCCCACCCAGACCCTATTCCCGTAACCCCCCCATATTTACCCTGCTAATCCCCCTGACACTAGGGTCAATTTAGCATGGCCAATCAACCTAACCTGCATAACTTTGGACTGTGGGAGGAAACCAGAGCACCCGGAGGAAACCCACGCAGACACGGGGAGAATGTGCAAACTCCACACAGACAGTGAGCCGAGGCTGGAATTGAACCCAATCCCTGGTGCTGTGAGTCAGCAGTGCTAACTACTGTGCCACAGTGCTGCCCTGCTATTTATATAGCACCGTTCACAACCTCAGGTTGTCTCAAAGTGCCCTACAACCAATGCGAGGCATTGAAGTGCAGTCACCATTGTAATATAAGAAAATGCCACAGCCAATTTCCGCACAGCAAGCTCCCACAAACAGCAACCCCATCAAGATTAGATCTGTTTTGGTGAAGTTGGTTGATGGGTAAATGTTCATCAAAACCCCGGGGCAAATCTTTCCTCGGCTTCTTTGAAACAAACAGTGCTCTGGGGTCCTTTTACATTCACCTGAGGAAGCAGAGATGGAGCCACCTTACTCTCACCTGAAAGACAGCACCCCTGAGATTGCAGCTGTCCCACAGTGCTGCCTTCGGTAGGCCGCTCTCAGCTTTGGTAAGCACAGAAAAAGTCACATTAATCATAGAATTCACTGCAGTGTAGAAGGAGGCCATTTGGCCCACTGAGTCTGCACCAACAACAATCCCACCCAGGCCCTATCTCCGCACCCCCATATATTTACCCTTCTACTCTCTCTAACCTAAGCATCCCAGGACACGAAGGGGCAATTTAGCATGGCCAATCAACCTAACCCGCACATCTTTGGACTGTGGAAAGAAACCGGAGCACCCGGAGGAAACCCATGCAGACACAGGGTGAAGTCGGAAATTATACCTCTATAGGCTGATATGAGTCAAAAATACAGTCAGGCTTTATTCTCACAAGCTTATGGGAGAACTTGACCCCTTGAAAGCGGAAGCCAAAGTTCTCACTGAACACAAGAAGCATGGATATTTATACATCAGGGTTCCCAATACAAGTCATGAAGCAAAGTCCAGTTAACAGTCCTTGATCGTAAATTATAGTTCCTTTAACAGCTTCTGATAGTCTTTGGATCATGGTTAGAAACCATCTGGTATCCTTGGGTCATAAAGCACAATTCTTCTGGTCGTTGCAGTCAAGGTGTCACCTCTGGTCCCCTGCTCTTCCCGCAGCGTTTCCTTTGAAGTGACTGAGTGACTGAGTGCAACTGTCCCAGTGGGAGTCCTCCTTCAAACGGCCATTCTCGCACTCTACCATTTGGTGGCTGCTTCCTCTGCTTAAATCACAGACAAGCCTCCGGGAAAGCCTCCTAACATCTATATTCAACTGTCTGTTTTATCAGAATGATATAAACAAGCGAGAGAACCATGAACAAATGGCTTATACTAAAGGTAACAGATGAAAGACATGAACAAATGGCTTATGCTACTACCAGGAGCAATATAAAAAAGGGATGACTCGCCACAAGGAAACGTTTGTGATACATTCCAGATACAAAGTTCAACCTTTTAGGTACAAAATACATTGAGTACAAAAAACATTAACCCTTTCCCTTCTTCACAGGGAGAATGTGTAAACTCCACACAGTCACCCGAGCTGGGAATCGAACCCAGGTTCTGGGAGCTGTGAGGCAGCAGCGCTAATCATTGTGCCACCGTGCTGCCCTGGGCCAGTATATTGTAATGGGCCAGTATATTGAGAAAACATTCTGTCAAATGTTCGAAGTAGTGCAATGAATAACTACTGTGGGATGAGTTTTATGGCCTCCCACTGTTATTTTGAAGACAGGGTGTATGTAAAATAAAATGTATTGACATCCTGCTGCCTTCCTGCCCACCCCCTGAGCTTTCCCCATTCTACAGGTAAGGCATCAGACAGCCTGCCCACCTCTAGGCCTATTAAGACCCTTTAGTAGACAAGTAGCTGCTATCAAAGGGCCAAATCCTGCCTCCATCACATTTGTTCAGTTTGCATGGGAGGGTGGGGGCATGGAGAATGGCCGAACAGCTTTCTTTGCATGAGTTGGGGCAGCACAGTGGTTAGCGCTGCTGCCTCACGGCACCAAGGACCCAGGTTCAATTCCGGCCTTGGGTGACCGTCTGTGTGGAGTTTGCATGTTCTCCCCGTGTCTGCGTAGGTTTCCTCCGGGTGCTCCGGTTTCCTCCCACATCCCAGTGATATATGGGTTAGGTGGATTTGTCATGATAAATTTCCCCTGGGGCTCAGGGGAATTAGCAGGGTAAATGCGTGGGGTTACGGGGATAGGGCCTGGGTGGGATTGTTGTCAGTGCAGAATTTATGCGCTGAATAGCCTCTTTTTGCACTGCAGGGATTCTATGATTTCTATGAGTTAAGGGCAGGCAGGAAGGGGGAGTTGCTCCTGTTGGTGCAGATCCTGTGTGCATACTGAGGAAGTACCCCCATCCAAGATGGCCCCTCCCCACCTTGGCCTCTCTAACCCCGAGCATATTGTCACATATGGGTTTCCGGTTGGGGGGCTATCAAAATACTTTTTGGTTGGTGCTGTGGGAAGGGGGGAGGGGTGGGGGGGGGGGGGGGGGGGGGGTGGGTGGTGGAGGTGGGGGGGGGGCGGGAGTAGAAAATCTGTCTCCCTATAAAATCTTTGTTTCAAATGATCAATGTAATTTGGATTGGCAGTTTGCAAGTGTGCAATATACAAGAGATATTCAAAAGTGGATAGTTCTGCATGAAACAGCAACCCAATATGATTGACTGGAGCCAACATTGGCTCCAATCAAATATTGGCTCTATTCTCTCTCCACAGTTGCTGTCAGACCTGCTGAGATTTTCCAACAATTTCTGTTTTTGTTTCAGATTCCAGGATCTGCAGTATTTTGCTTTTAACCCAGCATGATTGTTGACTCACATATCCACCTGATCGAGTATATATTTGATTTTATAATTCTGATCCTTGTGTTCTCGGTCCTAAACTCTGGAATTCTCTCCTGGAATCTTTTCATCTCTCCAGCTCTTTTCCCTCCTTTGAGATGCAACTGAGAAACTCCCCTTTTGCCCACAATAATCCTACTATCCTATCTTATGTGATTTGGTGTCAGATTCAAGGGGAGGTGGTGGCATAGTCGTATTATCGCTAGACTATTAATCCAGAAACTCGGCTAATGTTCTGGGGACTGGGGCTCAAATCCCACCATGGCAGATGGTCGAACTTGAGTTCAATAAAAATATCTGGAATTAATAATCTACTGATGACCATGAAACCATTGTCGATTGTCGGAAAAACCCATCTGGTTCACTAATGTCCTTTAGGGAAGGAAATCTGCCATCCTGCCCAGATCTGGCCTACATGTGACTCCAGAGCCACAGCAATGTGGTTGACTCTCAACTGCCCTCAGGTGACTAGGGATGGGCAATAAATGCTGGCCAGCAGTGGCGTCCATGTCCCATGAACGAATTTTAAAAAATAGTGTTGTGTAAACTTCCTCTGAAGGGCCTTGGGATGTTTTGATACATTAAAGATGGCATATAAATAAAATTTATTAACATTATCACCATTTAGGTATAACAATAAATCAATGGGACAGAACAAATTGAGGAGAATATGCCTAAGGAGGGTGAAACATTTCACATGTGGAAATTCAGTGGGATCCTTTACAAATGTGCCAATCATGTCAGAGCAATTACCTTGTTCTACTTCACACAAGCAACATTGAGAATCAGAGAGAAAAAATCGGCACCATTTATACTTGCTTTTTTTAAAAAGCCATCAAGAGTCCTGAGGAAGGTGATGGGGGAATATTCTCTGGCTTGTCAGCATTGTAAGCATTCAACCAATGCTATACACTAGATACATCGATGATATTTTTTTCCTTTGGAGTCATGATGAGCAATCATTGAAACAACTATATGATGACATCAACAAGTTGCATCCCACCAACAGACTCACCATGGACTACTCTCCAGAATCGGTTGCATTCTTGGACACACGCATCTCCATTAAGGACGGTCACCTCAGCACCTCACTGTACCGCAAGCCCACGGATAACCTCATGATGCTCCACTTCTCCAGCTTCCACCCTAAACACGTTAAAGAAGCCATCCCCTACGGACAAACCCTCTGAATACACAGGATCTGCTCGGATGAGGAGGATCGCAACAGACACCTCCAGACGCTGAAAGATGCCCTCATAAGAACAGGATATGGCGCTCGACTCATCGATCAACAGTTCCGACGCGCCACAGCAAAAAACCGCACCGACCTCCTCAGAAGACAAACACGGGACACGATGGACAGAGTACCCTTCGTCGTCCAGTACTTCCCCGGAGCGGAGAAGCTATGGCATCTCCTCCGGAGCCTTCAACATGTCATTGATGAAGACGAAAATCTCGCCAAGGCCATCCCCACACCCCTACCTCTTGCCTTCAAACAACCACGCAACCTCAAACAGACCATTGTCCACAGCAAACTACCCAGCCTTCAGGAGAACAGTGACCACGACACCACACAACCCTGCCACAGCAACCTCTGCAAGACGTGCCGGATCATCGACACGGATGCCATCATCTCACGTGAGAACACCATCTACCAGGTACATGGTACCTACTCTTGCAACTCGGCCAACATTGTCTACCTGATACGCTGCAGGAAAGGATGTCCCGAGGCATGGTACATTGGGGAAACCATGCAGACGCTATGACAACGGATGAATGAACACCGCTCGACAATCACCAGGCAAGACTGTTCTCTTCCTGTGGAGGAGCACTTCGGCAGTCACGGGCATTCAGCCTTGGATCTTCAGGTAAGCGTTCTCCAAGGCAGCCTTCACGACACATGACAGCGCAGAGTCGCTGAGCAGAAACTGATAGCCAAGTTCCACACACATGAGGACGGCCTAAACCGGGATGTTGGATTTATGTCACATTATCAGTAACCCCCACAGCTTGCCCCCTGGACTTGCAGAATCTCACGAGCTGTTCTGTCTGGAGACAATACACATCTCTTTAATCTGTGTTTAATGCTCCCTCCACCCACATTGTCTGTACCTTTAAGACCTGGCTGGTTGTAGGGATTCGCATTCTAATTAGTATTCTGTAACTTGATTTCTGTGTCTCTGTGCACTGTTTGAGAGCACATTTCCACTCCATCTGACGAAGGAGCAGCGCTCCGAAAGCTGATGGTATTTGCTACCAAATAAACCTGTTGGACTTTAACCTGGTGTTGTGAGACTTCTTACTGTGTTCACCCCAGTCGAATGCCGGCATCTCCACATCATTGTAAGCATTGACCAGAAATGGAACTGGATTGGCCATATTTGGAAATATATCACCGTTCCTGCACTGTCACTGGGTCAAAATCCTGGAACGTAAGAAGTCTCACAACACCAGGTTAAAATCCAACAGGTTTATTTGGTAGCAAATACCATTAGCTTTCGGAGCGCTGCTCCTTCGCCAGATGGAGTGGAAATGTGCTCTCAAACAGTGCACAGAGACACAGAAATCAAGTTACAGAATACTAATTAGAATGCGAATCCCTACAACCAGCCAGGTCTTAAAGGTACAGACAATGTGGGTGGAGGGAGCATTAAACACAGGTTAAAGAGATGTGTATTGTCTCCAGACAGAACAGCTTGTGAGATTCTGCAAGTCCAGGGGGCAAGCTGTGGGGGTTACTGATAATGTGACATAAATCCAACATCCCGGTTTAGGCCGTCCTCATGTGTGCGGAACTTGGCTATCAGTTTCTGCTCAGTGACTCTGCGCTGTCGTGTGTCGTGAAGGCCGCCTTGGAGTACGCTTACCTGAAGATCCAAGGCTGAATGCCCGTGACTGCTGAAGTGCTCCCCCACAGGAAGAGAACAGTTTTGCCTGGTGATTGTCGAGCGGTGTTCATTCATCCGTTGTCGTAGCGTCTGCATGGTTTCCCCAATGTACCATGCCTCGGGACATCCTTTCCTGCGGCGTATCAGGTAGACAATGTTGGCCGAGTTGCAAGAGTAGGTACCGTGTACCTGATAGATGGTGTTCTCACATGAGACGATGGCATCCGTGTCGATGATCCGGCACGTCTTGCAGAGGTTGCTGTGGCTGTGTACCTACAACTCATGGACTGCAAGGATTTAAAAAGGCAGCTCACCACCACCACTTCAAAAGATATTCGGAATGGGCAATAAATGCTGGCCTAGCCAGTGATGTCCACATCTCAGTAATGGGATGAGGAAAAAAAAATAGGGGAAAAGTGAGAAGTGATTGCAGGAAGAGAATGACAAGGGTTGGTTGAAGTCAGAGTGGCGGTAGTTTAAACTGAATACTAGTAGCCCAGTGGTTGCTGTTGATATCCAAAGGCACTAACGATCCAAAGATGGGAGTTCAAAGCCCACTCCTGCAGCTAGGGGAAATGAAATTCATTTAATTTAGTCAACCTGCAATAAAAATCTGGATTCAGTTGTGGTGAACATGAAACTACTGGATTGTTGAAAAACCCACCCGGTTCACTACTGTTCTTTGGGAAAAGAAACTTGCTGTCTTTATACCCAGTCTGGCCGATATGTGACTCAATGTCCGCAGCAATGGGATTGACCTATAACTTGTCTCTGAATTGGTCCAGCGAACCACTTTGTTGTGTCAAACTGTTATAAAAAGGCCTCATGAGAATAACATCTGCTGACATTACCCTAAGCACTGGACATAACAAAGACACACCCAGCACAGTATATCCTGTAAAGTGCTCCTTATTGATATATGTGTACTTGTGAGAAAACTGCAAAGTCTGTCACACAGATTAATCAAGACATCATCTTAATCAAAATCTCATATCTTTCAGCCAACGTCCAGACTCCATCAGCATCATTCCTGGTCATGACCTACCCGACTGGCAGAGCAGACCCACCAGAGGTGGCAGGTGGCACAGTGATATAGAGTTGAGATGGATTTCCGCTGGGATTTTGACTCCAAGCTCCGTGAAGTGTCAGGGAATCAGATCAAACCAGAGGCAAGGAAAGTGCCTGCCGATTGGCACCTACTACCCTCACTCAGCTGACGAATCAGTACGCCTCCATGTTGAAAACAATCTGGATACAGCAGTAATCCTGGCACGGACACAGAACAAAGACAGGGTCGGGGTGGGGGGAGGGGGGGACTTAAATGCTTCCCACCTGACCTCAATTTTCAGGCTGGCAGGAGGATGCCACTTAGTCAGAGTGATCAGGCAGTAGTTGGGGCATGGAGGAGCGGGGGAGATCCACAAGGACCACCATTTCACATCAGACACTCCTTTCAGATTCTGCGCCCAGCCGTGTGTGTTCCCTCTCCCACAATCTCCCACATCACCCCTAAAACCCCAACCCCCAGGGTCTCACTTCCCCTTTCTGCCATGAGCACTTATCTTGACCTGAAGTGAAGGATTAAGAATCTGGGGATTGCTTGTAATCCCAGCCTTGACCACTGCTGCTACTGGCACTGCTCAGACTACACAGCTGCTGGCCAATCAGATTGTCCAGCAGCTTTCAGAGGCTATTGTTCGACTCGATCCAAGAAAAAGCAGCCCACTTGACTAACACCCCACCCACCATCTTTAACATTCACTCTCTTTCACCATTGAGGACAAGGCTTCAGTGTGTCCCATCTACAAAATTCACTGCAGCAACCTGAAAAAAACCTGACAAAGCTCCTTTGATACCACCTTCTGAGCCCATAACCTCTCCTCCTCGGATGAAGAACACACATGCGAACACCAACTGGAAGGTCCCCTCGAATTCACACACTATCCTAAGTTGGAAAGATATCGCCGTCCCTTTAATATTGTTGGAAGAAAATCCTGGAACTCCCTTCCTAACAGCACTGTGGGTGTACCTAAACCATATGTACTGCATGGACTTAGCACCACCTTCTCAGGGGCAAAAATTAAGTTTTTAAAGTTTATTTATTAGTGTCACAAGTAGGCTTACATTAACATTGAAATGAAGTTACTGTGAAAATCCTCTAGTTGCCACACTCCGGCGCCTGTTCGGGTACATTGACGGATAATTTAGCACGACCAATGCACCTAACCAATTAGGGATGGGCAATACATTCTGGCTCTGTAAGCGATATTTACTTCCAGTTAATGATAAATAAAGAATGGATGGACATTCTCAAAGTTGTGGAAAATTCAGAGATTCTCCGAGTCTGTTAGCTCCCAGTGAGAATCGCGATGGCATGGAGAATCAGGCGTCGGGCAAAAATCAGGTTTTTTAGTAGGCAACAACCCGATAATTACACAAACCCACTAATTATAACACAATCAGCGGATATGATGGCCCATTCACTGACCCCCACCTCACAATTCACCCACCTCTCCAGTGGGAGATGCACTGGGCAGGCCTTGGAGCTGGTAACACACGGGCCCGATTTTACCAAAGGCGCGAAATTGCGGTAAAATTGGGCGTCGGGCCTAAAACGCAATCTGCACCTGACTCATGGCAGATCGCGTCTTTACCGAGCCCCGATCCGGGCGCGAGTCTGGCGCGCGCCCGAATCGGCCGGCGCAACAATTTAAATGTATTTGCATGCATTTGAGTCGACTTAATGAAGCTCGCGCCCCAACTTTACCAACGAATCCGACTTTACCAGGTTGCAGCCCATTTCGCGTCTGCGCATTAAACAACCTGCTAAATAAAAGTCTGAATGGGACTCCAATTCAGCAGGGGAACCGCCGAAGCCAATCCCCCCCGACCATCCTTCATGGACCCTCCCCCATGAACCACCCCGGCAGCCCACCTCCCCCCCCCCCCCCCCCGGAGGCAGGCCCTGGCGGCAGACCCCCCCCCCCCCCCCCCCCCCCCCGGTTCGGACCCCCCTGGGAGGCACACACCCAACCTAGCTTGATCGCTGGTCTCCCTGCACCATTCTTCCGATCTGCAGTCCGTCGACAGCCTCCTGCACGTTCCTGGCCTTGCTCTGCCTTTCCCTGGGGGGAGGGGGGCCGGGGGGGTGGGCCGGGGGGGAGGTGGGGGGGGGGGATGGAGAAGGGGAGTGATGTGTCTGCCCCGGGGGAGAGTGAACACCGTCATATCTGATGCTGCCTCTTCTCTCTGAAGGTTAAGAAAGAAAAGAGCTTCCTATGATTTTGAAGCCTCAGTTATTCAAGGCACAAATACCACTTTTTAAAAAGCCTAATTTTTGTCACTCATAGAATCGTAGAATCCCTACTGTACCGAAAGATGCCATTCGGCCCATCAAGTCTGCACCGACCACAATCCCACCCAGGCCCTACCCCCATATCCCTACATATTTACCCACTAATCCACGCATCTCAGGACACTAAGAGCAATTTTAGCATGGCCAATCAACCTAACCCGCACATCTATGGACTGTGGGAGGAAACCGGAGCACCAGGAGGAAACCCACGCAGACACGAGGAGAATGTGCAAACTCCACACAGACAGTGACCCAAGCCAGGAATTGAACCCAGGTCCCTGGAGCTTGAGGCAGCAGTGCTAACCACTGTGCTACCGTGCCGCCCACTCATTTCTGTGCATCATGAGTAACCATTTATTAAAATTTCAATGAAGTTTAATCGTTAACAGAGCACACATCAGAACTAATGTCCTAATCCCATCCTTATCCTGCCCTCCATCCAGTTTTAAGCTCAGAAATCGGTAACAGACGCAATTTCATGGAACCAGTTTACAAGCCTCTTGGTCAAGATGTGCTATTAAATCCAAATGGAAATGAGTAAACATGTTGAACTGCGATAATAACAGAACCATTAATATGTATTACAAAATTTACAAGGCAATAAATATCACCAGAGCCGCAGGTTATCAAAGTACCATCATCTTCATACAGGAGCTCATTCACTTGCTCCCTGTATTTTTAAGAACCATGAATTTTTAATACAATCACAACTTTAACACTCTTGAGACACTGAACAGCTCAATAAATTCATATTCTCAGCAGCTTTACGAGCTGTACAAGGTCTGTATGCAAATGGCGGACAGCTGAATTTGTTAAGCAGTTTAGCCAATGTTGAACTTTGAACTTGTGACAACTGATACAATCTCCCTCTCCTTTAGGCAAATGTAACCTTTACTGCTGTTAACTCAGTGATTTAATGTGCTGTAATGTTCAATGAATACCTTCATTGCTTCATTTGCTTAAAAAAGCGACAGTGAGATCTACAGCCCATATTTTCATCTTGGATAGAAAACAGATTTTTTTTAAAAAGAAAAAATGTTTTAAAGTTTATTAGTGTCACAAGGCAGCTCACCCAACTGTGCGTTTTTTGGGCAAGTTTTCACTCTCAATCTTACAGACTTAAAGCTAAAAGTTTAAGTTTATTTATTAGTGACACAAATAGGCTTACATTAACACTGCAATGAAGTTACTGTGAAATTCCCCTGGTCGCCACACTCCGGCATCTGTTCAGGCACACTGAGGGAGAATTTAGCATGGCCCAATGCACCTAACCAGCACATCTTTCGGACTGTGGGAGGAAACCGGAACACCCAGAGGAAACCCACGCAGACACGAGGAGGATGTGCAGACTCTGCACAGACAGCAACCCAAGCTGGGAATTGAACCCATCTCCCTGGCGCTGTGATGCAGCAGTTAACCACTGTACCACCGTGCTGCCCTTTGTACCAATTTGTATAAAATAAAAAGGCAAAGGAAAATCTATTGACAACAACAGCAGGAATAACTTGAATCTATACAGTGTTTTCCAACATAAAAATGTCCCAAGGTGCTTCACAAATGGAAATGGATCTTAAAATGACCTCCAACCCACTGAAAGAAAGAACAGCAGGCGTTAGTAAAATCTTGGTGGAATAGATGGTTTTTCAGAAGGATTGTACCGGTAAAACGTGAAGTGGAGAAAAGAGATTTAAAGTTGGGGATCAAGATTTTTAATCTTTATATGATGGGGGCAGAGAGCAGGGATGATTTATAAGCAGGATTCAGTGTGCAATTGAAGCTGATGCTTGGGAAGATTTTAAGGGTGGTATTCAAATCTTGGAATTTGAGGTGACAAAAACATGGGATAAAAGTATCTGTGGCAGAAATGCAGGGGTGGTCACTGGGGAGATTAAAATAGTCATGATGTGGAGATGCCGGCGTTGGACTGGGGTAAACACAGTAAGAAGTTTAACAACACCAGGTTAAAGTCCAACAGGTTTATTTGGTAGCAAAAGCCACACAAGCTTTCGAGGCTCTGAGCCCCTTCTTCAGGTGAGTGGGAATTCTGTTCACAAACAGAACTTATAAAGACACAGACTCAATTTACATGAATAATGGTTGGAATGCGAATACTTACAACTAATCCAGTCTTTAAGAAACAAAACAATGGGAGTGGAGAGAGCATCAAGACAGGCTAAAAAGATGTGTATTGTCTCCAGACAATACACATCTCCAGTTTCACTGGCTGTCTTGTCTGGAGACAATACACATCTTTTTAGCCTGTCTTGATGCTCTCTCCACTCCCATTGTTTTGTTTCTTAAAGACTGGATTAGTTGTAAGTATTCGCATTCCAACCATTATTCATGTAAATTGAGTCTGTGTCTTTATAAGTTCTGTTTGTGAACAGAATTCCCACTCACCTGAAGAAGGGGCTCAGAGCCTCGAAAGCTTGTGTGGCTTTTGCTACCAAATAAACCTGTTGGACTTTAACCTGGTGTTGTTAAACTTCTTACTGAGATTAAAATAAGCAGGCTTTGTGGGATATGATGTGGCATTTAAAGCTCTGCTGGTGGGGGGAGGGGAGCGAACAGCAGGATAAAAGTCACACATGAGTGGCCATGGATGGGTTTGGTACCAATGACAAGGGAGCAGAGTATATGGTTTCAGGTGTCCAATATTCAGTTTGAAGGTGTGTCTGATCCCTTGACATGGAGTCTAACATGGAAACAGTTCTGGAGTTGACACAGGTGATGAAATGATAAAGCCGGGTGATAGCACCATAGATTGTCAGAGAATACAGCAGGATATAGATAGGCTGGAAAATTGGGCCAAGAAATGGCAGATGGAATTTAATCCAGACAAATACAAAGTGATGCATTTTGGTAGATCCAAGTCAATTGGGACCTATAAAATAAATGGCAGAACCATCAGGAGCATAGATACACAGAGAGAGCTGGGAGTACAGATCTACAGATCCTTAAAGTAGCAGTACAGGTGGAAACGGTGGTAAAGAAAGTATATGGCATGTTTGCCTTCATCGGCCAAAGCATCCTGTATAAAAGTTGGCAAATTATGTTACAGTTATATAAAATGTTGGTTAGGCCACATTTGGAATATTGTGTGCAGTTCTGGTCACCGCACTACTAGAAGGACATGGAGGCTTTGGAGGGAGTACAGAAAAGGTTTATCAGGATGTTGCCTAGTATGGAGGGTATTAGCTATGAGGAGAGAGAATAAACTAGGATTGTTCTCCCTGGAAAGACAAAGGCTGAGGGGCGACCTGATAGAAATTTATAAAATTATGAGGGGTATAGATAAGGTAAACAGTTGGAAGTTTTTTCCCAGGACAGAAATGACAATTACAAAAGGGCACAAGTTCAAGATAAGGGGGGAAAGAAAGGTTCAATAAAGATGTGCAGGGGAGGCTTTTTTACAGAGAGGGTGGTGGGGGCCATGAATGCACTGCCAAGTAAAGTGGTTGAGGCAGACACGTTAGCGACATTTAAGACGTATCTGGATAGACACATGAACAGACGGGGAATAGAGGGCTACAGGCAGTTGGTCTAGGTAGGACAATGTGATCGGCGCAAGCTTGGTGGGCCGAAGGGCCTGTTCGTGTGCTGTACTGTTCTTTGTTCATAATATGATGTCTCTGCACTGGGCATGACAGTTGCATGAATTGTGTGTTACATAGAACACACTTAACTTATAAAATTAGCAGGTAGTGCAGCACCTTAGAAACTTTATTAGTATCACAAGTAGGCTTACATTAACACTTCCATGAAGTTACTGTGAAAATCCCCAAGTCACCACACTCCGGCATCTGTTCGGGTACAATGAGCATGGCCAATGCACCTAACCAGCACGTCTTTCAGGCTGTGGGAGGAAACCGGAGCACCCTGAGGAAACCTATGCAGACATGGGAGAACGTGCAGACTCCACAAAGTCAGTAACCCAAGTGGGGAATCGAACCCTGGCCCCTGGCACTGTGAGGCAGGAGTGCTCACCACTGTGCCACTGTGCTGCCTCTACCTAGCACAGGGTTGAGCTTGTGAAGGCCTCAGCAGATTCTTGTTCATAAGCTTCTGTTCCATCAGTCTGATGCATGCTGCGGATGATGGGCTATTTTGCAGTTCTAATTAACAAAGGTTTCTCATCAGATTCTAGTTAAAATCGACATATCATGTTAAAAGCAAAGGGTAAAGATTATCTTCACCTCAACACCATGAACTCTATCAGATGTCAGGAATGTTACTTTCCTCTTTGAAACCCATTTCGAGCCATCATCCTGTATGAGCCGCCATTCATCAAATTCTTTAAGGAAAGTAATTCTATGTAAACTACCCATCAATTAGAATTATGTTACAGTTGTATCAAATGTTGGTTCGGCCACATTTAGAATATTGTGTCCAATTCTGGTCGCTGCACTACCAGGAGGACGTGGTGGCTTTGGAGAGAGTGCAGAAAAGGTTTACCAGGATGTTGCCTGGTGTGGAGGCTATCAGCCATGAGGAGAGATTGAATAAACTGGGATTGTTCTCCCTGGAATGATGGAGGCTGAGGGGCGACCTGATAGAAGTTTGTAAAATTATGAGGGGCACAGATAAAGAGAACAGTTAGAAGCTTTTTCCTAGGACAGAAATGAGAAACACAAGGAGGCACAAGTTCAAGGTAAGGGGGGGAAAGATTCAGTAGAGATGTGTGGGTAAAGTTTTTTACACAGAAGGTGGTGGGGGCCTGGAATGCACTGCCAAGTGAGGTGGTTGAGGCAGACACGTTAGCGACATTTAAGACTTATCTGGATAGACACATGACCAGGTGGGGAATAGAGGATACAAGTGGTTGGTCTATT
This sequence comes from Mustelus asterias, assembly GCF_964213995.1. Classification (NCBI taxonomy): domain Eukaryota; kingdom Metazoa; phylum Chordata; class Chondrichthyes; order Carcharhiniformes; family Triakidae; genus Mustelus; species Mustelus asterias. The sequence goes on from NC_135813.1 coordinate 39,954,563, forward strand.
TAGGACAATGTGATCGGCGCAGGCTTGATGGGCTGGAGGGCCTGTTCCTGTGCTGTACTGCTCTTTGTTCTTCTATTCAACTTCTGTTTTCGTTTAAATAACAGACAGTTTTGGAATCCTTTAGAAGTGTAAAATAATTATAATATACAGTACACGAAACTCATCTCCAAACTCCGTGGCTTGGGCCTAGGCACCTCCCTCTGCGACTGGATCCTGAACTTCCTAACTCACAGACCACAATCAGTAAGGATAGGCAACACCACCTCCTCCACGATAATCTTCAACACCGGTGCCCCACAGGGCTGTGTTCTCAGCCCCCTACTATACTCCTTATACACCTATGACTATATGGCCAAATTCCCCTCCAATTCAATTTTCAAGTTTGCTGACGACACCACTGTAGTGGGTTGGATCTCAAACAATGACGAGACAGGGTACAGGAATGAGATAGAGAATCTGGTGAACTGATATGGCAACAATAACCTCTCCCTCAATGTCAACAAAACGAAGGAGATTGTCATCGACTTCAGGAAGCGTAAAGGAGAACATGCCCCTGTCTACATCAATAGGGATGTAGTAGAAAGGGTCGAGAGCTTCAAGTTTTTAGGTGTCCAGATCACCAACAACCTGTCCTGGTCCCCCCATACTGACACTATAATTAAGAAAGCCCAGTAACACCTCGACAAAGAAAGAGAACAAAGAACAATACAGCACAGGAACAGGCCCTTCGGCCCTCCAAGCCCGCACCGCTCCCTGGTCCAAACTAGACCATTCTTTTGTATCCCTCCATTCCCACTCCGTTCATGTGGCTATCTAGAAAAGGACTTTCACAGAAGACAAAGGAAATTTGGCATGTCAGCTATGACTCTCACCAACTTTTACAGTTGCATCATAGAAAGCATTATTTCTGGTTGTATAACAGCTTGGTATGGCTCCTGCTCTGCCCAAGACCGCAAGGAACTACAAAAGGTCGTGAATGTAGCCCAATCCATCACGCAAGCCAGCCTCCCATCCATTGACTCTGTCTACACTTCTCGCTGCCTCGGCAAAGCAGCCAGCATAATTAAGGACCCCACGCACCCCAGACATTCTCTCTTCCACCTCCTTCCTTCGGGAAAAAGATACAAAAGTCTGAGATCACAGACCAATCAACTCAAGAACAGCTTCTTCCCTGCTGCTGTCAGACTTTTGAATGGACTTATCTTGCTTTATGTTGATCTTTCTCTAAACCCTAACTATGATTGTAACAGTACATTCTGCACTCTCTCGTTTCCTTCTCTATGAACGGTATGCTTTGTCTGTATAGCACGCAAGAAACAATATTTTTCACTGTATGTTAATACATGTGACAAGAATAAATCAAATCAAATATCAGTTCTCTTCATAAATTAAAAAAACCTCTTTTAAGTCATCCCTCTTTCCTCAAGTCCTCATTCCTGAATTATCAGTTAAATAATTTCATGAAAGGTAAAGAAACTTACAGAAATGTATGTCAACAGGAGATACTTAGCAAAGGCAGAACCTCAAATAGTCATGTAAATTTAGCTGGGAAGAAACAAAGGAAGGAGTCTAACAACACCAGGTTAAAGTCCAACAGATTTATTTGGTAGCAAATGCTACTAGCTTTCGGAGCGCTGCTCCTTCGTCAGGTGAGTGGGAGATCTGCTCACAAACAGCAAACAGGGCATATAAAGACACAAACTCAATTTACAGAATAATGATTGTCATTATTCATTATTCTGTAAATTGAGTTTGTGTCTTTATATGCCCTGTTTGCTGTTTGTGAGCAGATCTCCCACTCACCTGACGAAGGAGCAGCGCTCCGAAAGCTAGTGGCGTTTGCTATCAAATAAACCTGTTGGACGTCAACCTGGTGTTGTTAGACTCCTTACGGAGTTTACCCCAGTCCAACACCGGCATCTCCACATCAAGAAACAAAGGAGCAGATATTTAGAATGCACAGGGACAAAACAAGGCCTCACTGGGTATATTCAGTGGCTGAGCTATACAGAGCAGAATGGCCATAGGTTTGATTGTCAGCTTATGTGGGTTAATTTGATCCAAGATAGCAAAAAAATGTTTTTACAGAGTTGTTTCCAAACACTGAGACTGGGAGTGGTACAACAGCCCAGACCCCCACTTCTGACTGCTATCTACCAGCTCCTCTGTGTATATATGTGTACAGTAAATAGTCTCACAACACCAGGTTAAAGTCCAGCAGGTTTATTTGGTAGCACAAGTTTTCGGAGTGTCACTCCTTCTTCAGGTGAGTGAGGAGTTGTGTTCACAAACAGGGCATATATAGACATAAACTCAATTTACAAGATAATGTTTGGAATGCGAGTCTTTACAGGTAATCAAGTCTTAAAGGTACAGACAATGTGAGTGGAGAGAGGGTTAAGTACAGGTGCTTAATCCTCTCTCCACTCACATTGTCTGTACCTTTAAGACTTTGTTACCTTTAAAGACTCACATTCCAACCATTATCTTGTAAATTGAGTTTGTGTCTATGTATGTCCTGTTTGGGAATGTAACTCCTCACTCACCTGAAAAAGGAACGACACTCCGAAAGCTTGTGCTACCAAATAAACCTGTGGGACTTTAACCTGGTGTTGTGAGACTACTTACTGTGTTTACCCCAGTCCAACGCCGGTATCTCCACATCATATATATGTGAAGACAAGACGGGGCTTTGCTGTGATGCTCCAGGCCTCCTCCCAGCTAATTCACTTGCCTACTTTGTCAGGGGTCACTCAGGAATAATGGTCAATTGAACAAGGTGCTGAGATAATTTGAAGTTTAACTTAATTTGTAGTCTGGAGTTTAATTTAGATAAATGTGAGGTGATGCATTTTGATAGATAGGATGGGGGCAGGACCTCCTTAGTTAATGGTAGGGCGTTGGGGAGAGTTACAGAACAAAGAGATTTAGGGGTACAGATTCATAGCTCCTTGAAAGTGGAGTCACAGGTGGACAGGATGGTGAAGAAGGCATTCGGCATACTGGGTTTCATTGGTCAGAAAATTGAATATAGGAGTTGGGATGTCTTGCTGAAGTTGTACAAAACATTGGTAAGGCCACACTTGGAATACTGTGTACAGTCTGGTCACCCTATTATAGAAAGGATATTATTAAACGAGAAAGAATGCAGAAAAGATTTACTAGGATGCTACTGGGACTTGATGGTTTGAGTTATAAGGAGAGGCTGGATAGACTGGGACTTTTTTCCCTGGAGCGTAGGAGGCTTAGGGGTGATCTTATAGAGGTCTATAACATAATGAGGGGCATATGTAAGGTTGATAGTCAACATCTTTCCCCAAAGGTAGGGGAGTCTAAAACTAGAGGGCACAGGTTTAAGTTGAGAGGGGAGAGATACAAAAAGGTCCAGAGGGGCAATTTTTTTCACATAGAGGGTGGTGAGTGTCTGGAACGAGCTGCTAGAGGCAGTAGTAGAGGTGGGTATAATTTTGTCTTTTGAAAAAACATTTAGATAGTTACATGGGTAAGATAGGTATAAAGGGATATGGACCAAATGCGGGCAATTGGGACTAGCTTAGTGGTAAAACTGGGTGGCATGGGCAAGTTGGGCCGAAGGGCCTGTTTCCATGCTGTAAACCTCTATGAGGTAATCAGGGGGCAGATTTCCATGCCACTATCCATGTCGGAAGAGAACTGGACACCGTGGAGGAGAGGCGGATCATCGTGTACCTTCAGGGAACTGTGGATCCGCACGCCTCGATGCCTCTGTATGCTAATATTCCTAAGGGCTCTACCATTTACTGTATACTTCCCTTCTGCAGTAGATATTCCAAATCACATCACCTCACATTTGTCTGGGTTAAATTCCATCTGCCATCTTTCAGTCCAGGTCTCCAGCCGATTTATATCCTGCTGCACCATCTGACAATCCTCCTCACTATCTGCCACTCCCCCAATTTTTGTATCATTTGCAAATTTACTAATCAGACCACCTACATTTTCCTCCAAATCATTTATATATATTACAAACAAGAGAGGACCCAGCACTGATCCTTGTGGAACACCGCTTGTCACAGACCTCCAATTAGAAAAGTACCCTTCCACTGCTACTCTCTGCTTTCTATGCCCAAGCCAGTTTTGTATCCATCTTACCAGCTCACCTTGGATCCCATATGACTTCACCTTCCGTATCAGCCTGCCATGGGGAACCTTCACTGAAGTCCATGTATACAGCATCCACTGCCCTGCCCTGGTAAATTTTTCTCGTAACTTCCTCAAAGAATTCAATCAAGTTTGTGAGACATGACCTCCCCTTCACAAGAGGCCATCTTCTCATGCGGGGTCAAAAGGAGATGACTGAAGATTGAAGGCATAATGACTGGCCAGTCTGGGGTGGTTAGGTGGTGGGGGGTGAGATTACAAATGGCACATGTTGGTACTATGCCTTGGCAGATAAGGGTTGTGATGGGGGTGTGCAAGAGGACGACGCTGGGTTCTTGGCATCAGGGCGTGGAAAGGTGGACATTCCAGATGTGACAGATGGGACTGATGCCAGGACAGGTCAGATGGACACCTACCCTTGCAGCCTGAATGAGGTTGTTCATTTTCTTCCGGCATTGGCTGCCAATCCTCAGTGTCAGGCTGCGGACACTGAATGGTGCGGCCACTGCATCCCAGGTTGCATTCGAGTTCCTGGTCCTGGGTCGTCTGGCCTCTTGGGGGTACAGGATGGCTCGCCTCTCCTCCACGGTGTCCAGCAGCCACCCTAACTCCTCTGTGAAACATGGAGCTGGTCTACGCACCACCACCCTCCTGGTGTGACGGGGTGTGAGTGCAGAGGGAGCATTTAGATGTAGCTCTCCCTTGTTAATGGCACACAGCTGCGGCCAGTTTGGGTGAGTCACATGCCTGGAGACTCCATAACTGTGTATTTCATGTAGATGCTCTTTCAGTGCAATAAGTGTGGGATGATTGCGGTCCAGATTGCACCAAAAAGACTGGTGTGGATCGCTCCTGTTTTCTGGCCATTATGACACTTAGGATGGGATTTTCCGGCCGTGCTTGCCCCTCCCAAGGCCGGGAATTCCCAGCCAAGGGCCGGAATTTTACTGCCTGGCCTTGGAGTCGGAGTGGGCGAGGCTCGCAGAATGGAAAGCTCCGTTGGCCTCAGGCGGGATTTTACAATCTCGCCCGAGCGAGGTCATAAAATCCTGCCCAAGGTCAACAGACCTTTACATGGTCTGCCCCCACCTGCTATAATTCACGTGGCAGGCGGGACCGGAAAATTCCACCCTTAATCCGCAATGCCGATGGGATTTTCTGGTCCTGCTGCAGTGAACGGCGATTTGGCTGGGTGCCAGATTCTCCATCCTCGTTGCAGCGACAACGGGGAGTGAACGGCCGGTAAGATCGCTCCCTTAGTCGTTTTTTGGGAAAATTGTGTGCAGCACCTTCAGAAGAGAGAATGTTGAGGATGAACAAGTCCAGACAACAAAGAATGATGATAACCGTGCCAGACATGTTAGCATAAATGAACATAGCAATGTCCTTATTTTTCATGCACACTGTCTTCATAAATGACCTTAAGAATGAATTATACACAGAACCGGCCTATTTGCTGATAATGTGAAGACAGAAGAAAGGCATTTTATCTGGTGCTGAGCCTCTCAAAATTGAAAAGGATTTTAGAAATGCTCTGCAGATGGATTAAAGACAAGAAAATGGCATTTAGCACAGATATTGCAACGTAATGCAATCTATTGTGATAAATGTTCTTCATGATCCTTCCCTGTATTATCATATTAAAGAGGTATTATAGAGAAGCAGAATAAAGAGTTGGTTGGGATTTTTTTAACAGGTCTTTTGCAATGTTGGTGAAGTGTGAGAAGATTAAGGACAAAGAACATTCTAGGGATTCACTCAAATTCAATTGCTGAGGATATCCCATGCAAGTCAAACTAATCCAGTAGGATAAACGCAAAATATTGCAGATGCTGAAGTCTGAAACAAAAACAGAAAAATGTTGGAAAGTCTCAGCAGGTCTGACAGCATCTGTGGACAGAGAGTAGAGCCAACGTTTTGAGTCTAGACGACCCTTCGTCAGAGCTAATCCACTAAACTAATCCACTTCTGGCCTCCAATAAGCCACCAGTGCACTTGATAAACAACAAGAAATGAGCATTATTCTACATTAAAACAGTCCCTTCAAAAGGAATTATTTGGTTGTGTGGTTACGTGGCCCCTTTAAGGTGCAATCCTTTGTGGGCCGTGTGATCGGGCCAGATCTTCTGGAATTGAGGAGCAGGAAGCTGGGCCAATCATGAGTGAGGGCACAAGTCCTGGGACTGAGAGGACCTATGTTGGAGCCACAGAGGAGAAGATAGTAGGCCTGTGCATATGTTCAGTCAGACCCTTAGAGTGTAAATAGCTTTATAATTAATAAACCTTTCTCATTGTTGGAACCACATCGAGTCACCTCCAATCATTTACAGGGTGCAGAGCACTTTGGGATGACCTGATGTTGTGAAAGGCTCGATATAAATCCAAGTTTTTCTTTCATGTACAGTGAGGTACCACCGACACTCAGTAGCAGCAGTGTGTACCATCTACAAGATGCACTGCAGAAATCCACCAACGATCCTTAGACAGCACCTTCCAAATCCATGACCACTTTCACCTAGAAGGACAAGTGCAGCAGATACACAGGAATAGCATCACCTATAAGTTCCCCTCCAAGCCACTCACCATCCTGACTTGGAAATATATCGCTGTTTCTTCACAGTGGCTGGGTCAAAATCCTGGAATTCCCTCCCTAACAGCATTGTGGGTCAACCCACAGAAAATGGACTGCAGTGATTCAAGAAGACAGTAAGAAGTCTCACAACACCAGGTTAAAGTCCAACAGGTTTATTTGGTAGCAAATACCATAAGCTTTCGGAGCACTGCTCCTCCATCAGATGGAGTGGAAATGTGCTCTCAAACAGTGCAAACAGACACAAAATCAAGTTGCAGAATACTGATTAGAATGTGAATCCTACAGCCAGCCAGGTCTGAAAGGTACAGACAATGTGGGTGGAGGGAACATTAAACACAGGTTCAAGAGATGTGTATTGTCTCCAGACAGAACAGCTAGTGAGATTCTGCAAGCCCAAACAGACCATTGTCCACAGCAAACTACCCAGCCTTCAGGAGAACAGTGACCACGACACCACACAACCCTGCCACAGCAACCTCTGCAAGACGTGCCGGATCATCGACACGGATGCCATCATCTCACGTGAGAACACCATCTACCAGGTACATGGTACCTACTCTTGCAACTCGGCCAACATTGTCTACCTGATACGCTGCAGGAAAGGATGTCCCGAGGCATGGTACATTGGGGAAACCATGCAGACGCTATGACAACGGATGAATGAACACCGCTCGACAATCACCAGGCAAGACTGTTCTCTTCCTGTGGGGGAGCACTTCAGCAGTCACAGGCATTCAGCCTTGGATCTTCAGGTAAGCATTCTCCAAGGCGGCCTTCACGACACACGACAGCGCAGAGTCGCTGAGCAGAAACTGATAACCAAGTTCCGCACACATGAGGACGGCCTAAACCAGGATGTTGGATTTATGTCACATTATCAGTAACCCCCACAGCTTGCCTCCTGGGCTTGCAGAATCTCACGAGCTGTTCTGTCTGGAGACAATACACATCTCTTTAACCTGTGTTTAATGCTCCCTCCACCCACATTGTCTGTACCTTTAAGACCTGGCTGGCTGTAGGATTCACATTCTAATCAGTATTCTGCAACTTGATTTTGTGTCTGTTTGCACTGTTTGAGAGCACATTTCCACTCCATCTGACGAAGGAGCAGTGCTCCGAAAGCTTATGGTATTTGCTACCAAATAAACCTGTTGGACTTTAACCTGGTGTTGTGAGACTTCTTACTGTGTTCACCCCAGTCCAACGCCGGCATCTCCACATCGTGATTCAAGAAGGCAGCTCACCACCACCTTCTCAAGGGCAACTAGAGATGGGCAATAAATGCTGGCCAGCCAGCGACACCCATGTCTCATGAACGAATCAGAAAAAATGTAATCACATTTTAAAGATATAAAGCTATGCTTTTTTAACTTTGTTTTTACCAATACTTTTTATACAGAAGATAGTTCAGAAATTCCAATCCACATTACTTCAATAGTTTCAAATGCCAAGTTAATAGAACTTAATTTTCAACAATGCAAATAGGGAATCTTGGCTGTTGTTTATTCTAATCATTAGTGTACAAGACAGCTTAAGGAAACAGAAGTGAAGGCCTGGTCCAACCATGAACAGAAGGGGTGAGATGAAAGTGATTGCCCTTGACATCAAGGTGGAAAGGGTGGCTTAAAGGAGCCCAAACAAGATTGAAGTCAATGGGAATCAGGGGAAAAATACACTCACTTGGCTGTGTCATATTTAGCACAAAGGAAGATGGTTGTGGCTGTTGGAGGTCAATCATCTCAGCTCCAAGCCTTTTGTGCCATAGTTCCTTAGAGTTATGTCCTGGACCCTTAAATCTTAAGTTGCTTCAACAATGAGTTCATATGGTCAGAAGAAAAGATTTTTGCCGATGACTGTTCAATATTCAGGGCTACATGCAACTCATCAGATACTGAAGCAACATGCAGCATGACTGGACAACATTCAGCCTTGGTTTGGTAAATAGCAAGAAACATTCACACCACCGAAATGCCAGGTTGTGACCATTTCCAAAAACAGAAAACTCCCCCTGGGCGTTCAATGGCATCATCATCACTGAATCCACCCTCCCATTTCCCTGATCCCACCACTACCACCTTGCTTTATGTTTCACTGGTTTGAGGACACACATTAAGGAAAATAAGTTTACATGGACTTTCAGTATTTGGGATTTTTGCTATGTGATATCTCTATCTGAGAGGACAGATTCCTTCTCAGCTTAATATCTCTGTGTTTCTGCTTCTGATTATAGAATGTACAGGGAGGACCCCTGTCTAAGGATCTGATTTGATTTGATTTATTGTCACATATATTAGTACACAGTGAAAAGTATTGTTTCTTGCGCGATATACAGACCAAGCATACCATTCATAGAGAAGAAAAGGAGGGAGTGCAGAATGAAGTGTTACAGTCATAGTTAGGGTGTAGAGAAAAATCAACTTAATGCGAGGTAGGTCCATTCAAAAGTCTGATGGTAGCAGGGAAGATGCTGTTCTTGAGTCAGTTGGTACGTGACCTCAGACTTTTGTTTCTTTCTCCCGACGGAAGAAGGTGGAAGAGAGAATGTCCGGGGTGCGTAGAGTCCTTAATTATGCTGGCTGCTTTTCCGAGGCAGCGGGAAGTGTAAAGAGTGTCAATAGTGGGAGGCTGTTTTGAGTGATGGTCTGGGCTTCATCCGCGCTGTGAGGCAGCAGTGCTAACCACTGTGCCACTGTGCTGCCCAAGTTTCTTGCGGTCTTGGGCAGACCAGGGTCCATACCAAGCTGTGATACAACCAGAAAGAATGCTTTCTATGGTGCATCTGTAAAAGTTGGATGGTAAGTTCTTCAATATTTAATCAATATTCCGGGTTCACGCGAGTGAGATAGTCACAGGGCAAATTACTGGAGATTTGCTCGTGCCTGTAGAACTATAAAGCACGATTCAGAGGAGAGGTGAAGTAAAAACAGGGAAAATGTATGGAAGTATTGACACTTAAGTGCACTTGTGATTATTATAGAATTATTATAGAATCCCTACAGTACAGAAGGAGGCCATTCGGCCCATCAAGTCTGTACTGACCATAATCCTACCCAGAACCTATTCCCGTAACCCCACATGTTTACCCTGCTTATCTCCCTGACACTAGGGTCAATTTAGCATGGCCAACCAACCTAACCAGCATGTCTTTGGACTGTGGGAGGAAACCGGAGCACCCGGAGGAAACCCATGCAGACACGGGGAGAATGTGCAAACTCCACACAGATAGTGACCTGAGGCCGGAATTGAACGCGGGTCCCTGGCGCTGTGAGGCCGCAGTGTTAATCACTGTGCCACCGTGCCATCCTTTACCTTAATCAATTCTCAATTGCAAGAAGTCTCATAACACAAGGTTAAAGTCCAACAGGTTTATTTGCATTCCTTCATGACCTGATGTAGGGCAGCACTCTGAAAGCTCGTGATTCCAAATAAACCCGTTAGACTTTAACCTGACGTTGTGAGACTTTGTACTGTTCCCACCCCAGTCCAGCATCTCCACATCAACTCTCAATTGCCTTAAGTAGCACTGCACAGAAGCAGAGAATTTCATCCTCAGATGGAAGGAGCACGTTGTGAGAATTTCAAAGCCTTCCTCCTTGAACAAATAGCACACATCTTGATGAACAGTCACAAAAAACTGAAGGCAAGAAGTCAATCGTCTGAGAAACTCCTGGAGGGGACTTCCGTAAAAAAAAAGTCTAAACAGGGCCAAATAAAGTTAAATAAAATGCAGGCATTTGAACTCAATTCTAATGGACATGTGTACCCTACGGGTTTTTTTTCTGAGCCTTGGGATCGGTGGATAACTGGCACAAGCATAGGAGTCCACAGGATGAAATATTGTCCTGTCAAAATAAATGGTTTTGGCATATGTTCTCACAAAACTTCAATCAGCGAAGCAAGTTTTTGGATGTCAGCTGGTGGCAAATGAAGTGTGCAATCTCAAATCCCCTCCATATGCTCCACATATGATGTGCCAACTTCTATCATCATCTGATTGAGTTTGACTCCAAACTGCCAAGCTCCAGTTTAAATCACACGAGCCACGCTCCAGCACTTTTTTGTGTAAGTCAGTTTGTTAAAGGTCATTTCAGAAGCATCAGACTCCGTATTATTACCTCTTAGATTTGAAAAGCTCCCGGGGAAACATCACGGTGAATGTTAGGAAACGTCTGATAGACTGGAAGTGATTAGTGAGTTGTTGACAGCTGCGCGATTAGTGTAGATGATGACTGGATCTTGTAAAACTGGGGGCATCAATCTTGATTATTCTTTTCTTTGTCTGCCTTTCCACATGGTTTACTTGATTTGATTTGATTTGATTTGGTTTGATCTGATTTATTATCGTCACATGTATTAGTACATAGTGAAAAGTATTGTTTCTTGCGCACTATACAGACAAATCATACCGTTCATAGAGAAGGAAAGGAGAGAGATCAAAATGGTGTTACAGTCATAGCTAGGGTGCAGAGAAAGATCAACTTAATGTGAGGTAGGTCCATTCAAAAGCCTGATGGCAGCAGGGAAGAAGCTGTTCTTGAGTCGGTTGTTTCGTGACCTCAGACTTTTTCCCGATGGAAGAAGGTGGAAGAGAGAATGTCCGTGGGGTCCTTAATTATGTTGGCTGCTTTTCCAAGGCAGCGGGAGGTGTTACGGATTTTGGAGGGTCAATTTGTTTCAGTAAGCTGAAGCTGACAGATTCGGGGCCACGTGGGGGATGGGGGCACGAAGGGGGAGTGGGGGGGGGGGCGTTGTGCTGGGACTGGCGGCATGCTACTGGAACGTACCATGGGCCTTCTTTGTTGATGTCTTGCGGTTCTCTTTCAGGCCCAGGCGTGGTCTTGGGGTTTGGCCCAGCCCTTATAGATTTGGGGTCAGGGCTGGGAGTGATAGTTATGTGGGGACTCACCTCAGCTTTTTTCACTCTTTTCTTGGCCCTCTTGGGCAAAGGATGGCTATCCTCCTTCCCAAGCCTCTACACTGCTCTGGATGGAGGGGAACCATTGACCCAGATCCATCCTGTGGGGCCTAGAATTGACTCTCAGGCAGGAAGGAGGGTTGTGACTTCAACTGTCGCCACCTTGGTGGTGTTGGCAGCTTTAGAAATCAGGCAATGCTTCCACAAGAACTCCGCCTCCTAACAGATCTGGCACCACAGGCCCTCCACAGATCAGAAATCTTATAACTCTTTTTCAAAGTGGAGGTCATGACCTGTGGATGGGTCACAGTTTTTGAAAAATGGGTCGTCAGAAATGATCCCAAAGATCACCTGACCCTTTTTTTCCCATTTTCTCTCTGGGTGAATTTGCGCTGTAGTACCGTGTATGACCACGAGACAAGAACAGGTCAGTGCGCCCTGTCTGTGCACTTGGCAGCAAACATCCTGTAGGTGGTGTGGGTTGTGAGGGACTCCCATTTGGTAAAGGTGGGTCGCCGGAAAAAAAAGTGTGAAAAACACTGGCGTATAACACATGCCTTCATGGCCAACTGTAAATGAGCCCTCGAGCACCCCCTCACAGGGGCCAGGACAATAAAAGCTTGATGCCAGAAGGAGCATATGTGGCAGAGGCTTGGCTCCCTGTGGCCATGCCGAATTCTGGCCTGACCTCCCCAAAGCAGTGGGTTTGATTCCTGCTTGGGTCACTCTGTCTTTGTGGAGTTGCACATTCTCCCCGTGTCTGCGTGGGTTTCCTCCAGGTGCTCCGGTTTCCTCCCAAAGTCCAAAGATGTGCGAGTCAGATGGATTGGCCGTGCTAAATTACCCCTTAGTGTCAGGGGGAACAATGCATGGGATTATAGGGATAGGGCCTGGGTGAGATTGTGGTTGGTGCAGACTCGATGGGCTGAATGGCCTCTTGCTGCACTGTAGGGATTCTATGATTGAATGATAATGTTTCCTCTTTCACCACCAGAATTGTCCCACCCATTGTAAGTCCCTTGGCCAGTTCTAGGTGTAGAATTCACTCGGTCCTCAGGAAAAATATCACCTTGCCATTCCTATGTAAGATTGCAACCAAAACTGAGGGGCTGACAACCCTGGCTACATCCTTCACGCAAGTCTTGATGGTCATTTTGGTATGATTGTGAGGTTAAGATCACCAGGTTGTAGTCCAACAGGTTTATTTTAAATCACAAGCTTTCGGAGCTGCTCCATCAGGTGAAGTGGAGAAAGGCGCACAGGCACAGAATATATAGGCGGAGTGACATAGCCTGAGACTCATAGGTAATCTCAGGCAGCAATTGCATATGGCATCCGTGAGGCCACACCTGGAACAGTGTGTGCAGTTTTGCTGTCTGAGGAAGGATGTCCTTGCTATCGAGGGAGTACAACGAAAGTTTACCAGGCTGATTCTTGGGATGGCAGGTCTGTCATATGAAGGTAGACTAAATCGATTAGGATTATATTCACTGGAGTTTCGAAGAGTGAGAGGGTTAGACAGGTAGATTCAGAAAGTATATTCCCGATGGTGTGGTAGTCCAGAACTAGAGGTCATAGTTTGAGGATAAGTGGTAAATCTTTTAGAACTGAGGTGAGGAGAAATTTCTTCACCCAGAGGGTGATAAATGTATGCAATTCACTACCACAGAATGTAGTTGAGGCCAAAACATCTGATTTCAAGAAGAAATTAGATATAGCTCTTGGGACTAAAGGGATCAACGGATATGGGAGGAAGGGGGGAATCAGGATATTGAATTTGATGATCAGCCATGATCAAAATGAATGGCGGAGCAGGCTCAAAGGGCCGAATGGTCTACTCCCGCTTCTAGTTTCTATGTTTCGATGTAATCAGAGTGTCAACGGAGAAGTACAGACAGTATAGCACAGTGTAGGCTGGCTGAATAACACTCTTTACAGTAATCACGAGAGCTAATAGATAAGTGCAAGCAGTTAAGTGTCGACAGGCTGTATAACAAGTGAAGGGATGACCAAACAACCGATAATTTAAGGCAGAGAGATAATTACAAATAATCAAAGAGTAAGCTGGTGCTAAACACTGTGCAAACTAATTCAGGCAGAGAGATCATCACACGTAATCAAGATTTGGATGGTATCAAAACAAGACAGTTCGGCAGACTTTTCCCCCACAGAACAGTATAGTGGGGTTACATATAGCGCGACATGAAATCCCGGTTAAGGCCGTCCTCATGAGTGCGGAACTTGGCTATGGGTTTTTGCTCGGCGATTCTGCATTGTTGTACACCTCGAAGGCCACCTTGGTAAATGCATATCCGAAGATCGGAAGCCGAATGTCCTTGGCCACTGAAGTGCTCTCCGACTGGGAGGGAGCATCCTTGCCTGGCGATTGTTGTGCAGTGTCCGTTCATCCGTCATCTCAGTGTCTGCACGGTCTCGCTGATGTACCAGCTACCTGGACCTAAGCACGAAGGAGGGAGGGGTGAAAGCTAGGGTCTTACATATATACCTCCCTCCTCTCCCAAGGCTTTTTAAACTGTTTCTTTTCCTCTCCAATCCTTTGTAAGGGACCTCCACAGAAAGTGCACACACCCACCTCTGGTTGTGACAATTATAAAGGTTTTTTTCTCCCGGTCTCCTGGCTCCTCTCTCCCCAACATCTCCAATTCCTCAGGCCTTTAGGCCTCAGGTCTCACAGGCTCCAAACCCCTGCAGCAAGAGCAGGCTTTCAGCCTGATTCCACAAGCAGTTAGAAACAAAACAGCAAAGCAAAGTAGCAGACTCTACCAGAAATAAAAAAACAGCTTGGAACGGTATTCTTGTTTTACTGGTGTCCCATTTTAATGTATACAAGTCTTGTTGAGATCAGTATTCTTATTTTCCCATTTTACTGTTTTTCCCTCCAGATTCTTCCAGCAAGCAAGCAAGCAAGGTGAATGACTTCAACGAGGCCCATGAGGTTGGCCTCTTGGAGTATGAGCTCCCTGATTGGGCAGGCAATTTTGACCTCAATCAGGGGGCTCATGCTCCAAGAGGCCAACCTCGTGTGCCTTGTTGAAGTTGTTGCACAAGAAAACTGGAACAAGCTTGCCCTCTCTCCCTTCCAACTCCTCAGGTCTTTAGGCCGGAGCTCTCAAAGGCTCCAGGCCTCTGCCACCCCAGCAGCAGCAGGCTTTCTGACAGCTTTTAATCCCAAATATTGTAGAAATAAAATAGCAAAGTAGATCAGTAGACTCATCCAGCAAGGAAGGAAACAGGAACAGGTTTCCAGCAGAGCTGTGTGTGTGTCGCTGCTCAAAGCAAAAGTGTAACTAAGACTGGATCGCACGACACGCTTCCATTCTAGTGATGTCATGCTGTTATCCCTTAAAGGCATGTGACAATTTTATCTTTTCCTTGAGTAGTAGTGTAACAGAATTGAGCCAACCACCATCAATCAGAATCCATTTATTTCCCAGGAACTGGCCTTCCAGGCAATTTTGACTTCCCAGTCATAAAATGGGGAAGATGAAAGCATGTGAATTAGAAAAAAATAATTGAGTGGAAAGATAAAAATGTCTTCTGTGTGGCAAATATTTCCCAACAGTGAAGTACTGGGAGTTACATGGAAATGGCTGGAGAATGGAATGCATTGACTGAGGAAGTTGGTTGAACTAACATTCTATCCTTAAACTTTCAACAGATTGGAAGTAGAAATAGGTGCCAATATTGATAACATAACCCTGGACTTGAGACAGGAGGGCAATGGGGCGTGAATGAGAATTTACTATCTGCTACCATTGCAGAATCAAAGAGATCCACACAGTTGTATTTTGATATATGAACATGGGCAGAATCGAGGCACTCTTGATTAATCTCAGTCAAGAGATTCAAGGAAGGTTATTTATTAACCAGCAAATTGTCCAAGATGAGCAAAGGCCACCACCCAATAAGATTCACGGCATGGATATTTCTCTTAATATCTTTTCTTGGTGCTAGTTCTATTGGCTGGAAATTCTCAGTTGAAACTTTGCAACACCGTATTTCCTTATCCATTTATGCTAAAGAATGTCTGGGACCCGTGTAGATGAATTAACATTGATTTCTGTATTCTTTGCTGGCAGAATATCAAACTAAGTTGAGAAGACACTGAGCTAACAATGATGATCTCCGGGCGCAGTTAAGGAGATGTGCCTTTGTGTCCGATCAAATCAAACCGATGGTTATATTTTAAAAGAAAGTCCCTTTTATAAAGCATCTTTCATACCCTCAGGATGTCCCAATGCATTTTATAGCCAATGAAATACTTTCGTAGTCAGGAAACGAGGCAATTAATGTGCGCACACTCTCAGGGTCTCAAGTAGCAATGTAACAATGACCACGTAATCTGCTTTAGGCTTGTTGGTTAAGGGTTAAGTGCTGGCCAGCACCCTGGACGGAACTACCCTACGCTTCATTGAAATTGTGAAGTGAGACATTTAATACCCACTTGAGAGGACAGACAAGGCCTCAGTTTACTAACTTATTGGAACAGCAGTATCTCCAGCAGCACAGCACCCTCAAATACTGCACATTCTTAATCCCTGGAGTGGGGTTTGAACCCAGGACTGGCTGACTGAAGTGAGAATGTGAGCAGTGAGCCAAGGCTGAGACCTGGTATTGACTTATTGTGATTGCCCCCTGCCCCCACCCCAGGTGTTGACTTATCGTGATTGCCCCCCTCCCCCCTCCCCTCCCCCGCACCCCCACCGGTCAATCTTGAAATGATTAATAATTGCACAAGTCTAAAAACACATCAGCTGATATGAGAGAAACCAGAGGTCTGTAGTAAAGTCGAACCAGATAAGCATCAAGGCCTGGTTACAAGGGAGGAAGTCATAGAATATAGGTTAATTTATCTAACAAAGGTTTTTAGTTTGAGAGAATTCATTAAATCAGACATCTGGACAATGGAGAGGTGATTGAAATCTACAAACCCAGACACAAGCTGGGATGCCAAGGGTAACTTGTAACAATGGTCACCTAAAATGATCAAACATTTACACTGATTGGAAAATATAGTTAAGCAGGCATGCAACAATGGTGATTAGTGTTAACATTTGTATCATATGCATGATGTAACCGTAATCAATAGGTGTCGGTGGATAGAGATAACTCATATACCTTGATTGGTACATGTTAATTACTTGTAACCAAAGCTAAAACTATATCTGCTTGTGTATGACTGTAATCTGGATTTTGGCTCGCTGCAGCTGACCTTCCAGAGTTCTAGCTATATAGCTTGATTAAACAGCTGTTGTGAAAACTCTATGGCCTGGATCGTCCAGTCCCGTGGATGTGGACGGAGATTTCAATGGTCTGCTGAGCCCACTATGGGGGAACCTCTGGCAGGAGGAGCTGGAAAGTACCAGCCAAGGATTTTAAAATTGAGGAAATGCCAGAGCAGGAACCGGTGTAGGTTAAGACATACAGAGGTGTGGAGTGGTCAGAACTTGTTGAGAGTTTGGATCTGGGCAGCAGAGTTTTGTGCTGACACTCCCTACCCACCTAGGCCTATTAGGAATAGAACCTGGAAACTTCCTGTACAACCTCTTTAGGCCATTCTGACCAGCAGAATTGTTTGGCGTGTTACCTGAAGTCTGTTGTGAACGTGGGGCGCAAAATGGCGAGAGGATTGGGGGCCATTTATTGCACTTTCTACATTCCTCTGCCTGTCAGATTGTTTCGTGTTACTGAGTTATTTACTGGATCGAGCTTGGGGAAAATTTAATTCACTGGGAAATATTTATTAAATATACAGCCTAGAGGGAATTTAATTTATTGGTGTACATTTCCAGTAAAGTCCATAAGACAGTTCTAATTTATTGCCAGTATTTATCAAATTCTGCCCTTGGTGGTTTAATTCATTCAAAAAGTGTTTATTGTTGAACCTTAGCGACAAGGAATTTGCAATCTTATTGAACAAATTAATCTATTAGAAAGCAAACTTTTATGGAACTGTCACTGAGGCAATCGGTTAGAATTTTGAGAGTTTGTTTTACAATCTATGTTTTTTCTGTGAGGAGAGTCATGTATTTAAGTGCCCCAAATCCAGTGAGTATTTAAGATTGAGGGTAATAATGTACATGCCCTGACCGCAAGCTTTAAGTTGGAGAATAATAATGTTCATACCCTGGTCGCAAGCTTATGTGAAAATGGTGAGGAAACACTGATGGAGCTGCCAACCAACCAAGTAAGTTCTTTGAGGAGGTAACAAGGAAGTTAGATAAAGGAGGACCAGTGGACATGATTTATTTAGATTTCCAGAAGGCCTTTGACGAGGTGCCACATAGGAGACTGTTAAATAAGTTAAGTGCCCATGGTGTTAAAGGTAAGATCCTGACATGGATAGAGGATTGGCTGATTGGCAGAAGGCAGAGAGTGGGGATAAAGGAGTCTTTTTCAGGATGGCAGTTAGTGACAAGTGGTGTGCCTCAGGGGTCAGTGCTGGGATCACAACTTTTCACAATACCCATTAACAACCTGAGGTCCCGATCACAATCTGAGGATCCTATCTGCTTCAAGAAGATGACCATCATCCCGGTAACTAAGAAAAACCAAGCAGCGTGCCTTAATGACTATCGGCCAGTGGCTCTGACATACATCATTATGAAGTGCTTCAAAAGGTTAGTCATGGCATGAATCAATTCCAGCCTCCCGGACTACCTGGATCCACTACAGTTTGCCTACTGCCGCAACAGGTCCACAGCAGACGCCATTTCCCTGGCCCTGCACTCAACCCTGCAACACCCAGATAACAAGGACACCTATGTCAGACTCCTATTTATTGACTACAGCTCAGCCTTCAACACTATTAGAGTCATAGTCATAGAGTCATAAAGGTTTACAGCATGGAAACAGGCCCTTCGGCCCAACTTGTCCATGCCGCCCTTTTTTTAAGCCCCTAAGCAAATTATTCCCACGAAACTCATCTTCAAATTCCGTGGCCTGGGGCTCGGCACCTCCCTCTGTGACTGGATCCTCAACTTCCAAACTCACAGACCACAATCAGTAAGGATAGGCAACGACACCTCCTCAACGATCATCCTCAACACTGGTGCCCCTTATACACCTATGACTGTGTGGCCAAATTCCCCTCCAATTCGATGTTCAAGTTTGCTGATGACACCACCATAGTGGGTCGGATCTCTAACAATGATGAGACAGAGTACAGGAATGAGATAGAGAATCTGGTGAACTGGTGCGGCAACCATAATCTCTCCCTCAATGTCAACAAAATGAAGGAGATTGTCATCGACTTCAAGAAGTGTAAAGGATAACATGCCCCTGTCTACATCAATGGGGATGAAGTAGAAAGGGTCAATACGATAGCTTCAAGGCTTTAGGTGTCCAGATCACCAACAACCTGTCCTGGTCCCCCCATGCTGACACTATAGTTAAGAAAGCCCACCAACGCCTCTACTTTCTCAGAAGACTAAGGAAATTTGTCATGTCAGCTACGACTCTCACCAACTTTTACAGATGCGCCATAGAAAGCATTCTTTCTGATTGTACCACAGCTTGGTATGGCTCCTGCTCTGCCCAAGATCGCAAGGAACTACAAAAGGTCGTGAATGTAGCCCAATCCATCACGCAAACAAGCATCCATTGACTCGGTCTACACTTCCCGCTGCCTCAGCAAAGCAGCCAGTATAATTAAGGACCCCATGCAGCCCAGACATTCTCTCTCCCACCTTCTTCCTTTGGAAAAAATATACAAAAGTCTGAGGTCACGTACTAACTGACTCAAGAACAGCTTCTTCCCTGCTCTGTTTGGATTTGAATGGACTTATTTTGCATTAAATTAATCTTTCACTGCACCCTACCTATGACTGCAACACTACATTCTGCACTGTCTCGTTTCCTTCTCTATGTACGGTATGCTTTATCTGTATAGCATGCAAGAAACAATAGTTTTCACTGTATGTTAATACATGTGACAATAATAAATCAAATCAAATCAACGATTTGGAGGAAGGAACTAAGGCACTGTTGCTAAGTTTGCAGATGATACAAAGATATGTAGAGGAACAGATAGTATTGAGGAAGCAGGGGGGCTGCAGAAGGACTTGGACAGGTTAGAAAATTGGGCAGAGAAGTGGCAGATGGAATACAATGTGGAAAAATGTGAGGTTATGCACTTTGGAAGAAGGAATGGAGGCACAGACTATTTTCTAAATGGGGAAATGCTTTGGAAATCAGAAGCACAAAGGGACTTGGGAGTCATTGTTCAAGATTCTCTTAAGGTTAATGTGCAGGTTCAGTCGGCAGTTAGGAAGGCAAATGTAATGTTCGCATTCATGTCGAGAGGGCTAGAATACAAGATCAGGGATGTACTTCTGAGGCTGTATAAGGCTCTGGTCAGACCCCATTTGGAGTATCATGAACAGTTTTGGGCCCCATATCTAAGGAAGGATGTGCTGGCCTTGGAAAGGATCCAGAGGAGGTTCACAAGAATGATCCCTGGAATGAAGAGCTTGTCGTATGAGGGACGGTTGAGGACTCTAGGTCTGTACTCGTTGGAGTTTAGAAGGATGGGAGGGGATCTTATTAAAACTTATTGGATACTGCGAGGCCTGGGTAGAGTGGACGTGGAGAGGATGTTTCCACGAGTAGGAAAAACTAGAACCAGAGGCACAACCTCAGGCAGAAGGGATGATCCTTTAAAACAGAGGTGAGGAGGAATTTCTTCAGCCAGAGAGTGGCGAATCTGTGGAACTCTTTGCCACAGAAGGCTGTGGAGGCCTGGTCATTGAGTGTCTTTAAGACAGAGATAGATAGGTTCTTGATTAATAAGGGGATCAGGGGTTATGGGGAAAAGGCAGGAGAATGGGGATGAGAAAACAAAATCAGCCATGATTGAATGGCAAAGCAGACGCGATGGGCCGAGTGGCCTAATTCTGCTGCTATGTCTTATGGTCTTATGGTCAAACCAAGACCAACGATTAGCTCTTATGCACATAGCATGTGACTTAACTGTCCTATACGCATTCTAAAAACTGACTGACTGCAAACCAGCCAAAGTAACTGAAATGGTGTCCATAACAGGTTGTACAATGGGAGTGTTCTATACACCAACTGCAAAGAGTTAATGTCACTCTATCCATCTATAACTTTCTCAATTGCATGTTTATCTCGCTTCTCCTTAAATGTATAAATACTTCTTGGGGACAAGATGACTAAAAAAGCTTTGAGTGCCAAATGAGCATGAAAACAGGAGAGAATTGCATTCATTTTCTTCGCAATCGTATCGCACTTCGAAAAAAATGAGGCAAAGTGTGATTCTTGCCAGCAGGGGGAGTTGTCGGAGCCTATTCACTCCAGGAAGCCGGCTGCTGAGCTTTAGGGGCACCATTGGGCAGGCGTCCCGATCTCCCAGTGCACTGTGTAAAATGTGTCACAGTCCACTGGGAGATCTCTTACTCCCCACAATCCCCCCAGACATCACCCCCTCTCACCCTGATCCTTTCCAAGGCCAGCACATCCTTCCTTAGATATGGGTTCGATTCCCGGCTTGGATCGCTGTCTGTGTGGAGTTTGAATGTTCTCACTGTGTCTGCGTGGGTTTTCTCCAGGTACTCCAGTTTCCTCCCACAGTTCAAAGACGTGCTGTTTAGGTGCATTGGCCATGTTAATTCTCCCTCAGTGTACCCAAACAGGCGCCAGAGTGTGGCGACTAGGGGATTTTCACAGTAACTTAATTGCAGTGTTAATGTAAGCCTACTTGTGACACTCATGATAAATAATAATAACGTCAGAGCAATGCACCATTTCCCTCACTCATTGATGAAAAGACCAGCTGAATTAATTGTAATTGTGGCTGTTAATTTATTAATAAGCTGGCGATGCAACTCGTGATACATTTATGGGTTCAAGCCAAAAGTCTGCGCACATAATGGAGCTTAAAATAATGACAACGCTGACTGCTGAAAAACAACTGAACACTTCAGCTATTGCACAATAGATATGTTAGATAAAGTGCGCAATGAGATTTCAGGGCTGCACGGTGGCCAACTGAGTCTCACAAAGCTTCAGTCTGAATCCTGCTAGCCATTTTACAGCCTTGTGACACCTTTTGCATGATCCATTTTGTGCACACGGTTTCTCAATGTCCCACTAAAGTTATGGGCCGCACATACAAATGCGTCACGTCTCAAGATGACTGACTGCCGAGGGAGAACGCCAAAGTGAGCCCAGATTAATGACAAGTTATTTATTCATTGACTCTGCGGGGAAGTGAAAACTCAATAATAAAAGCTAGCGGAAGGTCTAAGGAGCCATATATCCCGTATCAGTATATTACGGCAGGCACATGTTTACATCACAGTTTTGGCTGCCCGGAGAGTCATCGTAACTCCAAAGCAGCACTGCTTTATAGTCCTGCAACTCGGTAATCGAATAGAGCTTAAATAAAAAATGACATTTGCTCAATGTTTTTAAAAGAAACAAATGAAATCCAATACCCAGAGGTTATATTGCTGTTGCCCAGAGTCGGTTCAGTTGCAAGAGTGAAATGATTTGTTTAGGTTGACATATCCAAATAGACCTGAAGACGGGAGCTGCACTGATATAAATGTGACGTGTAGGCACTGATCAGACGACTAGCTGATATCCAAAGGCATTTCTCACAACGTCAGTGTGTGGTGTGCAATGTGCTACAAGTATTTTCCACCTTGGATTTTCTGACTGGGCATATTTGCATGCTAAGTTGGTGGCCTTATTATTTAAGAAGTAAAATCAATTGATGCACTGCCTTTCCTAACCTCAAGACATTCTTAAATACTTCACAATCAGCCAACTACCTTTGAAATTTACTGACCATTGTAATCTAGGAACCACAGCAAACCACAGGTAACACAGTGGTTAGCACTGCGACCTCACAGGGCCAGGGACCCAGATTCAATTCCGGCCTCGGTTGACTGTGTGGAGTTTGCACATTCTCCCCGTGTCTACTTGGATTTCCTGCGGGTGCTCCGGTTTCTTGCTGCACTCCAATGATGTACAGGTTAGTTTGATTGGCCATGCTAAATTGCCCCTCAGTGTCAGGGGGATTAGCAGGGTAAATACGTGGGGTTATGGGGATAGGCCTGGGTAAGATTGTTGTTGGTGCAGACTCGATAGGCTGAATGGGCTCCTTCTGCACTGTAGGGATTCTATGATCTCTGATCACAGGCAGGTCCCACCAATAGAAATTAGATAAATGATCAGATTATCTGCTTTAGTTGTGTGTGAGGAAGAAACTAGTGGAAGTTTCCTCGTCTGCTTCAAGGAGTGGCATGGCTTCTCTTACGTCCACCTAAGAAAGCAGATGGTATTCTTGGTTTGACTTCGCAACTGAAAAATGACACATCCAACATTGCAACAATCCTGCAGCATTGCCCCAAGCGCCTGTCTAGATTATGTGCTCAAATCCCTGGAGTGGGGCTTGAATCCAACATCTTCACCATCCTGAATCCAGAGTGATACAACTGAGATAAAGCTGACACTTGAAATGTGTAACTGTTCATTTAATTTTATTTCCTACTTTTCCTAATGGAAGATGATCATGAGGAAGCTATTCCAAGTGAATGGAGAAACTTGTAATGTTCCTGAGAAATGAAATAGGTCATAAACTGTTTAAATAAAACCTTACTTTTTTGCTTATTTAGAAAGTGGAATTTGTTGAACCAAAAGATGGCTGCTAGAGGTCACATGAGTCACAAGCTGGCTACAGT
The DNA here is from genome assembly GCF_964213995.1 of Mustelus asterias. Lineage (NCBI taxonomy): Eukaryota > Metazoa > Chordata > Chondrichthyes > Carcharhiniformes > Triakidae > Mustelus > Mustelus asterias. The sequence goes on from NC_135813.1 coordinate 39,977,940, forward strand.
TTCTGGAAATTTCCAACAGCAGCTACAGGACAGAAGCTGAATCCTCATCTATAAGAATTCTATAAGAATCTCGCACCCCTCATTGTCAGGACACATTACAATCAATGAAACAAGGATTCAGCAGATGATCTGTCACCAGTGTCTGGTCTTATAACAAATAGAGAGCCATCAAAACTCATTGTACCTGCAGAGGTGCGAATAGCCACCATCTATCCACTAAGGTGAACAATGCATTTTGACCAAAGGCGTAGAAACTGCTTGTTAGCTGCAGCTGACTCATGAGTGGGCAACACTACATGATCTAAACTTCTAACCTTTGGAGAGCGTTAATATTACGGGCAGGATTCTTCAGCCGCGCTCGCCTGAAACTAGAGATCCCTGCCCGACTTCAATGGACTTTTACATGGTCTGCCTTCCGCCCGCTAGAATTCCAGTGGCGAACGGGATGGGAGAATTCCAGCCTACATGTCTAGACTCACAATTCAGTTTGCTGTTTAAGCTCCAACATGCAAACATCAAAGCAGGATTCAAGGCTGACCAACAGCCTGCCTCATGTCCAAGCCTCGTTGAACACTCTAGGGGGCAATTTTGTTGGCTCATCATGGTGGTCAATCGGCATGGCGAGCTGGTAAGATTGGGAGAGAGGTGAAATTGCCGTCGTAATCAGCCAGGGTGCGAGGCTGATTATAATATTCATAAGCTGGTTTAAATGATATTAGTGAGCCTGGGATGTAATCATCGGGACTCACTTGCCTTAACGGCCTTGCCGGTGGAGGTCCTCACCTCGCCATGTTGGGTCAGCACCCAACCACCCAGCATCAAATAGGCTAGTGGAACGTGCCTTGCAAACTTTCAAGTCCTATTGAAGAAACAAGTAAATAAGCCTCTACCTTTAAGGATCGCCAGCTGCCGTGGTACAACACCACGCCAAATGTGACCATGGCGGGGGAGAGGTCACACCAGCCAAGCTGCTATTCAGACGTCACCCAAGGACACGGTTGGATATGATATTTCCAAATTTGGTGGGGAGGGAGGACATGAGGGAAGGCTCTCGGAAAGAAAAATCATTACTCAAGGAAGAAGGGTAGAGTCTTCAGAAGCAAGGGTTTAGTCATGGTCAGAAACTTTGCAGCAGGCCTGTCATGGCTGGCTGGTAAAGTCATGGAAAGGACAGGGCCGGTCTCCTGGTGTAGAGGTGCAAGAATGTTGCACCAAGAAGCATGGGGATCACCTGAGAAGGAGAGTAGTGCCTGATACAAGGCATTAACAGCTGACTCCAGCAGTACAGGTACATCCGCCAGGTTTGGGAATGGGAATCCCAGTCACGGATGTGGAGCCAGAACACCCAGGCCTCGCAGTATCCAATAAGTTTTAATAAGATCCCCTCCCATCCTTCTAAACTCCAACGAGTACAGACCTAGAGTCCTCAACCGTCCCTCATACGACAAGCTCTTCATTCCAGGGATCATTCTTGTGAACCTCCTCTGGATCCTTTCCAAGGCCAGCACATCCTTCCTTAGATATGGGGCCCAAAACTGTTCATGATACTCCAAATGGGGTCTGACCAGAGCCTTATACAGCCTCAGAAGTACATCCCTGATCTTGTATTCTAGCCCTCTCGACATGAATGCGAACATTACATTTGCCTTCCTAACTGCCCAGTTGTTGCAGTAATGGAGAATACAGCAGCTACTGAAGATGGTCTAGACCCTGGGTTGATGAGCATGGAATTCGCTTCAGCCCTGACCTGATTCTTCATTTCCGGACAAACCTCGACTGGAGTTGAGACGTTCTAGAAGTGTTTGGAAGTCACCAGACCAATTAAACGTCTGCCAAGCTGTCATGGGGTTTTCTCCTTGATCGTTTTTGTGGTTAATTGTTTGTTTTTTTCTTTTGCTTTCACCTTAGGTGACCTCAGGAGTTAGGGGGGGGGGGGGCGGTGGAGGAATGTGGTAGCATGGCCCTTTTAAGGGCCACATGGTCGAACCGGATCCCATGGAGCGTCAAGACAGGAAGATGAGCCAATCGAGTGCGAAGGCACTTATCCCGGATCAGGAAGGATCGGCTGTTGGAGCCAGGAAGCAGTAGTGTATAGTTATATTTATTCTGTCGGTCCCTATTTATATATATTGTTATTCGCTACTTTAGAAATAAACCTTTGTGTTCTGAATCCTCATTGAGTCACCCTCGATTTATTGCAGATCTGAAATGGACAGAAACATGTCAAGTTCTCTGAGCGTGGGTGAATCCCGGGTGCAAGGACACATCAGAGCTCCACCTGCCATGCTGCTAAATTTTAATATGAGGAGACATCAGCATTTGCTTTAAACCTTCAAGATGTTTTAAAGGTCTTTAGGAGATACACACTAAGTGAAATCCAACACTTTGATGGAAAGGTCACACTCACTGCTTGGTTTAATACACTTCCTGACGCCCAACTTTCATTTCTGCATCAACATATAGCTGAATTTTACAGTAACTTCATTGCAGTGTTAATGTAAGCCTACCTGTGACACTAATAAATAAACATAAACATTAAAAAAAACATCAACAAAGAAGCAGCAGGACGGGATTTCCCAGCCGCGCTCGCCCCCAAGACTGGAAAATCCCAGCCTTTGCATGGTCCTGTCCCGGGAAAATTCTACCTGCAGTGTTTGCACCCTTAGACTTGAGTTTCCAAATACTGCCTTAGTGCCAGCGGTGATGTATTTATATGACAGCAAATCCCTCAGCCGCCTCGATGGCTCAGATCTAATTGCCCTCGTGGTGAAGAGGCTGGCTGGTAGGGATTGTGCCCTTGTCATATTGTCAGTGTTAACGAAGTGTCACCTTCTTTCAGTTCAGTCTTAAGAATGTCCAAGTTCTATAGCAGAATTTACAGAAACGATCCGAGTCATATAACTACTCAGCAAGTCTAATCTACAAGTTGTGTATAAACTGTCCGATTCTAATTGAAAAGCAATGCCTGAGGCATTTTAGACTCAGCAGCAACTTACATTCCGATTTTCATTAGAGGCACATTCTGACTGTCACTTCCACTATTGCCACTTACCCTTTATATGACAACACCTATCAACATTTATACTTCTGGCCCTTTTTCAAAGATTGCTTGTTATTCAGGAGACAGCCAGTCTGTGCTGAGCATACACGCAAGCTAAACTCAATCAGGACCCCGCAATACAATAAAAGGCAATGCGACATGGAGAATGAAAACTCCAATGTTCTGTGGTACGGAGCAAATGACAGCTTGACGTGGCTGTCACAAAAGTAAATATCAAAAAAATCACACCAACTTTTCTTCAAAAATTCAGGCAAAGGTCAAAAAAAGTTTGGGAATGATTTGTAAACAGCAGGAGAAAGAAACGTTTGGATTGCCCCATGTCTGCATTCAATACTCCGGCTTCTCTGCATCTCCTTTGGATATCAACAGCTCTCTGCCACTTGCCGGTGGTCTTAGACAGAATGACCAAGCTGGGTTTATGCATAAAATATGGGATTTAAAATATGAGATTTAAAGTCCTGGTAATCTGTTCCTGGTGAATCAGGAACCATAAGGTAATCATCGTATTTGAAAATAACCAAATTTACATTGTTCAGGTCATCGTGGAAGAGGTTAGTGGCGTCGTGGCACTGTCACTGTAATCTAAAGACTCAGTGTAATGCTCGGGGGACCCGGGTTCGAATCCCATCATGGCAGATGGTTAAATTTGAATGAATAAAAACATCTGGAATTAAAAATTCAATGATGACCATTGTCGATTAGGAAAGACTTTGATGAACTGGAAAGAGTGCAAGGAAGATTTACAAGGCTGTTGCCAGGATTAGTGGGCCTGAGTTATAGGCAGAGGTTGGCCAGGCTGGGACTTTCTTTCTTGGAATGTAGGAGAATGAGGGGTGACCTTGTTGAGGTGTATAAAACCGTGAGGGTCATAAACAGGATGAACACACATGGGGGCGATTCTCACAGCCTGCTGTGCTGCTCTAGCAGTGCGACGGGCCAGGAGACATCAGCAGAGACAGTTTTGGGGGCTTCTCGCTGAGCGCCACGGCCTCTGTGCATCTCTGCCTCCAAGGTTTTTAGAGGAATCAGCTCCACGCTGGAAATCGGCACGGAGCTGATTTCAATATTTAAATCAGTTTTTACATTCGATTAGCTCGGAACTGAAGTCGCCGGGCCCAATAGCATCTCCCCCCCCTCCCCCCCGCCTCCCCCGCCAGGAGTGGTTTACTCCAGCAGGGTTTACAACTGCACCTCACTAACAAGGAACAGACAGCCGACCCTGCTGGAGGAAACAGAGGTCATTGAGGCCCCCCCAGGAGTTCGGGGAAAAGAGAGGGTGGGCCCTATTGGGGGGGGCCCATAAGGGGGTGATCAGTGGGGGTCAGGGATCCCACTGCCATTCTGCACAGGGAGTGGCAGCAGAGGGAGGGAGAACATAAGAACATAAGAAATAGGAGCAGGAGCAGGCCATCTGGCCCCTCGAGCCTGCCCCGCCATTCAACAAGATCATGGCTGATCTGAAGCGAATCAGTTCCACTTACCCGCCTGCTCCCCATAACCCCTAATTCCCTTATCGATCAGAAAACTATCTACCCGTGATTTAAACATATTCAACGAGGAAGCCTCCAACACTTCAATGGGCAGAGAATTCCAGAGATTCACTACCTTCCGAGAGAAGAAGTTCCCCCTCAACTCTGTTCTGAACCGGCCCCCCCCCCCCTTATTTTGAGGCTGTGCCCTCTAGTTCTGGGTTCCCTTCTAAGTGGAAAGAATCTGTCCACCTCTACCCTATCCAGCCCCTTCATTATCTTATATGTCTCTATAAGATCACCCCTCATCCTTCTAAACTCCAATGAGTACAGACCCAATCTGTTTAATCTCTCCTCATAAGCTACACCCCTCATCTCCGGTATCAACCTGGTGAACCTTCTCTGCACTCCCTCCAAGGCCAATATATCCTTTCGCAAATAAGGGGACCAAAACTGCACACAGTACTCCAGTTGCGGCCTCACCAGTGCCTTGTACAGTTGCAGCAAGACCTCCCTGCTTTTATATTCTATCCCCCTCGCGATAAAGGCCAACATTCCATTCGCCTTCTTGATCACCTGCTGCACCTGCAGACTGAGTTTTTGCGATTCGTGCACAAGGACCCCCAGGTCCCTCTGCACAGTCGCACAATGTAATTTTTCTCCATTTAAATAATATTCCAATTTACTATTATTTCTTCCAAAGTGGATAACCTCACATTTGCTAACGTTATATTCCATCTGCCAGATCCTCGCCCACTCGCTCAGCCTATCCAAATCTCTCTGCAGACTTTCCGCGTCCTCCACGCAATTCGCTTTCCCACTCACCTTCATGTCATCAGCAAACTTGAATACCCTAGATTCAGTCCCCTCCTCCAGATCATCTATGTAAATGGTAAACAATTGAGGCCCCAGCACCGATCCCTGTGGCACGCCACTGGTCACCAACTGCCAACCAGAAAAGCACCCATTTATCCCAACTCTCTGCTTCCTGTTAGATAGCCAATCCCCAATCCACGCCAACACCTTACCCCTAACTCCGTGTACCCCAATCTTCTGCAGCAACCTTTTGTGAGGCACCTTATCGAACGCCTTCTGGAAATCTAAAAACACCACATCCACCGGTTCCCCTCTGTCAACCGCACTAGTGACATCTTCATAAAAGTCCAGTAGATTCGTCAAACACGACTTTCCCTTCATGAATCCATGCTGCGTCTGCTTGATCGAACCATTCTTATTCAGGTGCTCTGTTATTTCCTCTTTAATAATGGACTCTAGCATCTTCCCAACTACGGACGTTAAGCTAACCGGCCTGTAATTACCCGCCTTTTGTCTACTTCCTTTTTTAAACAGCGGCGTAACAATAGCTGTTTTCCAGTCAGCCGGCACTACCCCAGAGTCCAGCGAATTTTGATAAATTACTACTAACGCATCTGCTATTGCCTCAGCCATTTCTTTCAGTACCCTGGGATGCATTCCATCCGGGCCCGGGGACTTGTCTACCTTCAGTCCTATTAGTCTACCAAGCACCACCTCCTTAGTAACAGTAATTGTATTAAGGACCTCCCCTCCCACCAACTCTCGATCTCTAATATTCGGCAAACTATTTGTGTCTTCCACCGTGAAGACCGACACAAAGAACTTATTTAAAGTCTCAGCCATTTCCTCGTTTTCCACTATTAAATCCCCCCTCTCATCTTCCAAGGGTCTAACATTCACTCTAGCCACTCTATTCCTTTTTATATACTTGTAAAAACTTTTACTATCATTTTTTATATTTTGAGCTAGTTTAGTTTCATAATCTATCTTTCCTTTCTTAATCGCTTTCTTAGTCGTTCTTTGTTTTTCTTTAAAGCTTTCCCAATCCACTAATTCTCCACTATTTTTGGCCACTCTGTACGCATCTGATTTTATTTTAATACTCTCCTTTATTTCCTTCGTTATCCACGTCCGGTTATCCTTTTTCTTACAGTCCTTCTTTATCACCGGAATATATTTTTGCTGAGTACTTAAAAAAATCTCCTTAAAAATCCTCCACTGTTCCTCAGCTGTCCTACCTACCAGTCTGCTCGCCCAGTCTACATTAGCCAATTCCACCCTCATCCTATCGTACTCCCCTCTGTTCAAGCAGAGGACACTGGTTTGGGACCCTACTTTCTCACCCTCCATCTGTATCAGAAATTCCACCATATTATGATCACTCATCCCAAGAGGATCCTTCACAAGAAGATCCTTAATCCTACCTGTCTCATTGCACAGAACCAGATCCAAGATAGCTCGCTCTCTCGTAGGTTCTGTAACATACTGTTCAATGAAACAATCCCGACAGCATTCCAAGAACTCTTCCTCAAGCCCTCCACGTCCAATTTGAGTCGACCAATCAATATGTAGGTTAAAATCCCCCATGATTATTGCCGTTCCACTTTTGCACGCATCCATTATTTGCTTGTTTATAGCCCTCCCCACCTCTAAGTTATTATTTGAGGGCCTATAGACCACGCCTACCAGTGTCTTTCTCCCCCTACTATTCCTTATCTCCACCCACAACAATTCCACGTTTTTCTCCTTAGAGCCTATGTCGTCTCTCACTACCGTCCTCATATTATCCTTTATTAACAAAGCTACCCCACCTCCTTTTTCTACCTGTCTATCCTTCCTAAATGCCTGATAACCCTGTATATTCAGTTCCCAGTCCCGGTCCCCCTGCAACCACGCTTCTGTGATGGACACTAGATCATATTCATTTGTATGGATTTGTGCCATCAACTCATTTACTTTGTTTCAAATGCTTCGTGCATTCAGGCAAAGTGTCTTTATGCCAGCCTTTATCTGGACCCGGTTTGTTGAAGCGCTACTAACATCTCCCAAGCCCTCTCCTCCTTTAGCTAGTTGTTTATTCACTATACTCCTGGCATTAGAGTAGACACATCTCAATCCTATGGTCTGACCTCTCCCCTTCTCTGTTCCCAGTCCACCTGCCCTCTTGCACTGCCTATAACCCTTCTCTGTTTGCGAGCTACCTTCCTCACTCTCAGTCACGTCACTTTGATCCCCTCCCCCCAACCTATCTAGTTTAAACTCTCCCCAGTAGCCTTAGCCAACCTTCCTGCCAGGATATTGGTCCCCCTGGGATTCAAGTGCCACCCGTTTTTAGTATGCAGGTCACACCTGCCCCTAAACAGGTCCCAATGGTCCAGGAACCTGAATCCCTGCCCCCTGCACCATTCCCTCAGCCACACATTCATCCGCCACCTCACTCCATTCCTTTCCTTACCGTCCCATGGCACAGGCAGCAATCCCGAGATTACTACCTTTGCTTTCCTCCTTCTCAGCTGTCTCCCTAATTCCCTATACTCTTTTTTCATGTTCCCTTCCCCCTTCTTACCCACATCAGCGGTACCAATATGTACCGCTACCTCCGGCTCCACTCCCTCCCACCTCAGGATTCCTGGGACTCGCCCAGCGAAATCCTGGATCCCAGCCCCAGGGAGGCAGACCACCATGCGAGACTCCCGCCTGCCTCCGTAAAATCGCCTGTCCGTCCCCCTGACTGTCGAGTCCCCGATTAATACCGCCTTCCTCCTCCTTTCCTTAGCCCTCTGAGTTACAGGGCCGGACTCCACCCCGGAGACACGGCCACTGCTGCTTCCCCCAGATGGGCTGTCCCCCACAACAGTACTCAGACAGGAGTATTTGTTATGTAGGGGCACTTCCACTGGGGTGCTCTCAATCACCTGTGTTTTACCCTTCCTGGCCGTCACCCACTTGGCCTCCTCCCGTGGCCCTGGTGTGACCACCTGATGATAGCTCTTGTCTATCACCTCCTCATTCTCCCTCACCCGCCTAAGATCGTCAAGCTGCAGTTCCAGCTCCCTAACACGGGCCCTCAGGAACCGCAGCTCGACACAGGACAATGAGCGGGGCTGGCCATCTGGATGGGGTGAAGGTAGGGACTGCTGAGGGGTCAGATCTACCAGTGGGGGCTGGGGGGCATTGGGGGAGGTGCTGTTGGAGAGATCGAGTGGGCCGAGTGGAGGGGGGACACCGGGCCTGCCCCGGGAGGTCCAGGAGGCCAGCAATCAGGGAGTGAGGGAGGTCGGAGGGCAGCGATGGGAGTTGTGGGGCTGGCCAGCGACCGAGCTGGTCAGCGATCGGGAGGCCGGCAATGCGGGGCTAATGGGCGTGAACTGATCTCCACTCTGACAGATCGGCGCATGCGCAGTGGCCCACTCAGCGCTATGCTGCTGGCCTCTCCAGTGGTGATCGGCTTCGCCCACTGATTTTCAGAGGGAATCCCACCCGGGCACTCTGCGATGCTCAGAGTGTGGGAGATTCAATCTGAAAATCCCGCTAAAAAAAACAGCAGGAGTTACTCCCATTTTCACACGAATTGTGGACTTAGAACCCTTTTGGAAGAATCCCAGTCATTGTCTTTTAATCAGGGAAGGGAATTGAAAACTAGAGGGCATAGGTTTAACGTGAGAGGGGAAAGACCTAAAAAGGACCTGAGGGGAAACTTCTTCTCGCAGAGTGTGGTGCGTGTATGGAATGAGCTGCCAGAGAAAGCGATTGAGGCAGGTTCAATAACAATATTTTAAAAGTATTTGGATAAGTACACAGATGGGAAAGGATTAGAGGAATGTGGGCCAAACATGGGCAATTGGGACTAGTTGGGAGGGCACCCATGATTGGCATGGACCAGTTGGGCTGAAAGGCCTGTTTCCGTGCTGTATTGCTCTATGACTCTGACTGATGCTCTTTACGAAAGGAAACCTGCTACCATTTACCTAGTCTGATCTACATGTGACTCCAGACCCACATCAATGTGGTTGGCTCTTAAATATCTCTTTCAAGGACAATTAACGATGGGCAATAAATGCTGACTCAGCCAGCCACGCCCACATCTCATGAAAGAATTCTGAAAAATGACTCTCTGCATGCTTCTTTATCAATCTTTGTAGCTATTTCAGCGATAGGTAAATCAGCTGGTGAATTTCCGTACAATAAATCCATGATCCGAGAACAAAGACAAAAATAAAGCAATGTTCTGCAGCTGGCAGAGTGGCTAGGTTTCAGGCTCAGAGTTACAATGCATTACAGATTGGTTCAAAATTCTCCGCACCAAGGTTTTCCCAAAAAACAGCTGAGAATCACTCTGGGTGAGAAAACAAGTGATTCAAACGCATCATTTTCTTGGGAGAGTGGTGGGTTTTCCGCTGGTTTTGAGAGGGGCAGGACCTCAACACACCTGTCTTCACAGAGATTGGCCGCCATTTTTAAAGGCGCCCAATCTCAAAATTAAATTGAAACCCCCCCCCACCTCCCCCACCCCACCCACACCATCCACCATCCACCATCCCCCTCATGCCCCACTCCCTTTGGCTCCACCCCTTATGCCCCAACCCCCTTGGCACTGACATGGCACCCTGGCATTGCCCATAAAGCAGCGCCCATCTGGCAGTACCAGAGTGTGAGTTGACACTGCCAGGTTGGCACTGCCAGATGGGCAATGCCCAGCCATATCCCCAATTACTGGGGACTTCAATGACCTTCAGTGGGCTTTTGAGAAAAGAAAGAAAAATAAAACTTTCACTTGTAAAATATTTGTCATAAACTTCGGAACATTCCTGGGTATTTCTCAGTGTTAAAACAGTGTTACCACAAACACAACAAAGACATTGCACCAAGTAAGATCCTCTCAGTAGACAAGGAGATTAATATATTTTCTGTGGTGTTGTTTGAGAGAGGGATCGGGAAGAGTGTTTGTTCTTTTTTGACCAACACCTTGAGAACATTTATCAACAGCTGAAAAGGTAGATACGGCCTCCAATTAAATTATCTTTCTAAAGACAGGGCCTCAGTGCTCCTTTCATCACTACTGAACTATCAGTCTATATTCATGCTCACTTCTGAGAGTTAGGCTTGGACCCAAAGCATTCTGCCTCAGAGTTCAGAGCTCTCAAGCTAACTTAATAAGCCTGCACTTCAGAGAAGGTGTACCGATTGTGGAGGGAATTAATGTTTAAAGTGAGGGATGGAGTGCCGAGCTTCTTGAGTATTTTTGGAGCAGCATTCATCCCGACAGTGAAGAGTATTGTATCATACTCCTGACTTGTTCCTTATAGATGGTGGTCAGGCTTTAAGGAGTCCCGAGATGAGTTAATTACACTCCACAGAACTCTCAGCCTCTAATCATCCCCCTATAGCCACAGCATTAAAATGGCTGGTCCAATTATAGTTCTAGCCAATGGTGATCCCCAGGGTGTTAATAATGTCTGATTCAGTGGCAGTAATGCCATTGAATGTCATGGGATGTGGTAGATTCTCTCTTGGAGAAGGTCACTTCCTGGCACTTGTGTGAGGCAAATAATCTTACTCTCACCTATCCGAGCAGAGTTAGAATGTTATTCAGTCCTTGCTGCGTGCGGGCGGGGCCAGAATTTGACTGTCCCGCCTGCCATGGAAATCAGAGCAGGTGAGGGACGGACCATAGCAAGGCCCGTTGACTTCAGGCAGGATTTTACGGCTTCATAGAATCATAGCATCCCTACAGTGCAGAAGGAGGCCATTTGGCCCATCGAGTCTGCACAGAACACAATCCCACCCTGTTCCCATAACCCCTCATATATACCCTGCTGATCCCTCTGACACCCGGGTCAATTTAGCACAGCCAATCAACCTATCCCGCACATCTTTGGACTGTGGGAGGAAACCAGAGCACCCGGAGGAAACCGACGCCGACACAGGGAGAACATGCAAACTCTACACAGACAGTGACCCGAGGCCAGAATTGAACCTGGGTCCCTGAAGCTGTGAGGCTGCAATGCGAGGCCCTTAAAATCCAGCCTATGGTCTGCTTCAGTATCTGAAGAATGACAAATAGGACTGAATGCTGCGAAATCATCAGCAAACATCCCCATTTTTGCTCAAATGTGTCCATTACCTTTTGAGATTGTTTGCAGACAAATAGACGAACAATGAAGTGCGAATTCAGGGACAGAGATTATGCATAAAACTCCCTGAAAATATACAATCTGAAGTGAACTGGATTCATAGTAATGTTATTTACAATGTTAAAGATTGGATGTCCCTTCATAAATATAACAGAAATACCACTCAGTTTTGTTTCATAGGTTTCAATTTTTCACTGCAATTATATCTCGTGCATTTCATCGTAGTTATATCATTTTTAATGATTTGAATTGTCTGCATTGGGAAGGTGCTGGGAATGTGGGATATGAGGATTAAACAATAAAATGTAATTGCACAATCTACCAAGAAACATAAAGCATAATTCCATCATATCGTACTCTCATGGGCCGCATGGTGGCACAGTGGCATTGCTGCCTCACAGCGCCAGGGACCTGGTTTTTTTTTCTGGCTTGATTGACTGTGTGAAATTTGAACGTTCTCCCCATGTCTGCGTGGGTTTCCTTCGGGTGCTCCAGTTTCCTCCCACAGTCCGAAAGACAGTGCTGGTTAAGTGCATTGGCCATGCTAAATTCTCCCTCAGTGTATCTGAACAGGTGTCGGAGTGTGGTAACTAGGGGATTTTCACAGTAACTTCATTGCAGTGTTAATGGAAACCTACTTGTGACACTAATAAATAAACTTAAACTTTAAACTTAAAAAATCATGCTCAAGGGGTTTCACTTGAAGGATAGATCAGTGGTACAGTATTGTGGCCCACAACCATCCTGCATTCTCTTTGGCTGCAGTTTACCCATTAGATGCGCAAGATTACAGAGTGACCCTTGTTATGATTCCAGCCATATCTCTGTGCCCAATTCATAAAAATGCACAAAGGATCTATCAAGTACTTTACTAAAGGTGGAAAAGAACATTAAATGCTGAACAAATATTACTGACAAATACAATATATTACACTTGAATATTATGAACATAAGAAGATAGTCTTCGCCACACTTAATACTGGATAAGATCAAGCTCATTTGATTCTCTTACGTTAACTTGCAGGTCGACTTCGCAGTTAGGAAAGCAAATGCAATGTTTTCTCAGGAGACTAAGGAAATTGGGCATGTCAGCTACGACTCTCACCAACTTATACAGATGCACCATAGGAAGCATTCTTTCTGGATGTATGACAGCTTGGTATGGCTCCTGCTCTGCCCAAGACCGCAATAAACTACAAAGGGCCGTGAACGAAGCCCAGTCCGTCACGCAAACCAGCCTCCCATCCATTGACACCGTCTATACTTCCCGCTGCCTCAGCAAAGCAGCCAGCATAATCAAGGACCCTACGCACCCCGGACATTCTCTCTTCCACCTTCTTCTGTCGGGAAAAAGATACAAAAGTCTGAGATCATGTATCAACTGACTCAAAAACAGCTCCTTCCCTGCTGCCATCAGACTTTTGAATGTACCTACCTTACATTAAGTTGATCTTTCTCTACACCCTAGCTATGACTGTAACACTACATTCTCCACTCTCTCCTTTTCTTCTCTATGTACGGTATGCTTTGTCTATACAGTGCGCAAGAAATAATACTTTTCACTGTAAACTAATACATGTGACAATAATAAATCAAATCAAATCAAATCAAAAAATAAATTACATCAAACATTAACATTCATTTCAAGAGGACTAGAATACAAAAGCAGGGATGTACTGCTGAGACTTTATAAGGGCTCTGGTCAGACCACATTTGGAATATTGTGAGCAGTTTTGGGCCCCATACCTATGGAAGGATGTGCTGGCCTGGGAGGGGGTCCAGAGGAGGTTCACAAGAATGATCCCGCGAATGAAAGGCTTGACGTATGAGGAGTGGCTGACAACTCAATGGAGTTTAGAAGGATGAGGGAGGATCTCATTGCAACTTACAGAAACATGAAAGACTTGGATAGAGTGGACGTGGGGAAGATATTTCCGTTAGCCGGAGAGACTAGGATTCAAGAGCACAGCCTCAGAGTAAAGGGATGACCCTTTAGAACCAAGATGAGGAGGAATTTCTTCAGCCAGAGAGTGGTGAATCTATGGAATTAATTGTCACAAAAGGCTGCAGAAGCCAGGCCATTGGGCGTATTTAAGACAGAGACAGATAGGTTCTTGATTGGTAAAGGGATCAAAGGTTACAGGGGAAAAGCAGGAGAATGGGATTGAGAAGCTCATCAGCCATGAGTGAATGGTGGAGCAGACTCGATGGGCCAAATGGCCTCATTCTGCTCCTATATCTCATGCTCTTATGGTCATTTTGATGGAAGTTCCGATGTTTTTCATTAAACTCTATTTTGTGAACATCTGGACAGTAAATATTACAGAGGTTAGTCAACAATCCCAAGTCGAGAGCCCCCCCCATTTATTATGTACAACTGGCATCATGGGGTGAATTTTCCTCTGTGGCCGACAAATGGCAGCAGCTGTTTAATATACCAACACTTGCTATTGACTTTCTATTGGGTTTTGCACTTGAACTGCATGTAACTAAAGAGACATTGTGAGTAGTACAGAGTGATCAAGGGTGTGTGTCCCCTTAAGCAATCAGATTCAAAAAGTGTCAATGAGGATTGGAGCTTCCGAACCCACAAGTATTCGTGAGAAGATTTGGTTCAATGTCAAATCAGCTACAGAAAGCAAAATGAGAGGCAAAAAAAAAAAAATGGATTAAAGGGAGGGACAACATGACAGGATTTACTTTGGAAATCTCCAACAATATTTAAAATCCGTAAGAGTATCATTTTCAGTGTCTGAAAGGTTTGCTGGCAGTAACTAAAACTCATCACACCTTTAAACATTTGCTGACACTGGAATGAATATGGTTTCCATTTTTCAGGTGCATTTAGTCACGTCGATAACTGAGTGCCAAAATTCACACCATTTTGTGTATTTGACTGCTAAGTTTCTGAATGAGGTATGGTTATCGCAAGCTTGTGGAGGAGCAGAGCAATTTGGACAGCAATGTCTGATTTCTGTGTTTAACTGTCATTGTACAGTTAGCCTCACTGTTACTTCGACCAGAATTGGAACAACTAAGAAAATGCTTTACCATTGGACTATTTGGATTTGATTGCACAGCTACAGATCTGTAAAATAATCATTGATCAGCAATGAAATACAAACAAAGAACAACAAAGAACAATACAGCACAGGAACAGGCCCTTCGGCCCTCCAAGCCCGCGCCGCTCCCTGGTCCAAACTAGACCATTCTTTTGTATCCCTCCATTCCCACTCCGTTCATATGGCTGTCTAGATAAGTCTTAAACGTTCCCAGTGTGTCCGCCTCCACCACCTTGCCTGGCAGCGCATTCCAGGCCCCCACCACCCTCTGTGTAAAATATGTCCGTCTGATATCTGTGTTAAACCTCCCCCCCGTCACCTTGAACCTATGACCCCTCGTGAACATCACCACCGACCTGGGGAAAAGCTTCCCACCGTTCACCCTATCTATGCCTTTCATAATTTTATACACCTCTATTAAGTCCCCCTCATCCTCCGTCTTTCCAGGGAGAACAACCCCAGTTTACCCAATCTCTCCTCATAAGTAAGCCCCTCCATACCAGGTAACATCCTGGTAAACCTCCTCTGTACTCTCTCCAAAGCCTCCACGTCCTTCTGGTAGTGTGGCGACCAGAACTGGACGCAGTATTCCAGATGCGGCCGAACCAACGTTCTATACATCTGCAACATCAGACCCCAACTTTTATACTCTATGCCCCGTCCTATAAAGGCAAGCATGCCATATGCCTTCTTCACCACCTTCTCCACCTGTGACGTCACTTTCAAGGATCTGTGGACTTGCACACCCAGGTCCCTCTGCGTATCTACACCCTTTATGGTTCTGCCATTTATCATATAGCTCCTCCCTACATTATTTCTACCAAAATGCATCACTTCGCATTTATCAGGATTGAACTCCATCTGCCATTTCTTTGCCCAAATTTCCAGCCTATCTATATCCTTCTGTAGCCTCTGACAATGCTCCTCACTATCTGCAAGTCCTGCCAATTTTGTGTCGTCCGCAAACTTACTGATCACCCCAGTTACACCTTCTTCCAGATCATTTATATAAATCACAAACAGCAGAGGTCCCAATACAGAGCCCTGCGGAACACCACTAGTCACAAGCCTCCAGCCGGAAAAAGACCCTTCCACTACCACCCTCTGTCTTCTGTGACCAAGCCAGTTCTCCACCCATCTAGCCACCTCCCCCTTTATCCCATGAGATCCAACCTTTTTCACCAGCCTACCATGAGGGACTTTGTCAAACGCTTTACTAAAGTCCATATAGACGACATCCACGGCCCTTCCCTCGTCAACCATGTTCTGCTAGACTTCCTCAGGTTATATTCAGAATACCAAGGTCTTGCCAACAAATGTCAGTTTAAGTTTATTTATTAGTGTCACAAGTATCGAGGTGTACAAGATTACGAGGGACAGGGACAGAGTGGATAAGCAACAGCTGTTCCCCTTAGTTGAAGGTTCAGTCACAAGGGACATAGGTTCATAGTGAGGGACAGGAGTTTTAGGGGGATGTGAGGGAAAACCTTTTTACCCAAAGGGTGGTGACAGTCTGGAATGTACTGCCTGGGAGGGTGTGGAGGTGGGTTGCCTCACATCCTTTAAAAAGTACCTGGATGAGGACTTGACATGACATAACATTCAGGGCTGTGGGGTTAGGTAGGAGTTCAGGTGTTTCTAATGTGCCGGTGTGGACCCGATGAGCTGAAGGGTCTCTTCTGCGCTGTACGATTCTATGATTCTACGAAGTCGGCTTACATTAGCACTGCAATGAAGTTACTGTGAAAATCCCCTGGTTGTCACACTCCAGCGCCTGTTCGGGTACACTGAAGGAGAAATTAGCATGACCAATGCACCTAACCAGCACATCTTTCAGGTTGTGGGAGGAAACCGGAGCACCCTGAGGAAATCCACGCAGACACGGGGAGAACGTGCAAACTCCACACAGTGGGCCTGATTTTACCATTTTGAGTCTGATGCGCATCAATTGGACACGAGGCACAAAGCTTCGGTAAAAGAAGGCTTTTATTAACTAACAATGGAACTATCAGAACTTTAACACACTATCCCAGACTGAAGAGGTCCCGCCCGAGCAGGGGGTCTTATACCTCTCCTAGGAGGCGGAGCCCGACTGGGATGTGCCACAACAGTTACAACCACAGGTGTATCAATCCCACCCTAGCCCAACAACAACATTAGAACAATCCCACAGTGGGAACCAACAATGGTTCACCACATTCACCCCTCCTTTGAGAACAAAGGCCGGCGGGGTACGAAAACAGACTAAAATATCAACAGATTATAAGTTCAGACGGTCTGGAGGACCGCACCGTCGTTGTGACCTCCTCAATACCGGCGGTGACACCGGAGTAGGTGCTTGCGGTGGCGTTCTCTCCAAAACAGCATCCAGCTGTTCTCCCACGGACTCACAGGCCGGTTGACCCTGATGAAACGGTAGTGCAGGGGATCCCGGTACATTCTGCGATGGCGACGATCTTCGGGGCTCAGGCAAGCTGTGCATTGGAGTAAAACTGTTAAGCATTGGTCCCGATGCTGTCCACGCCACGTCCGGGGGAGAAATAAGGGATAAGGGATTCGTCACTGGGGGTATGGGAGCGACAGGAGTTGCTACGTCCCCTGCGGGCGCCAGGTCTCGGATCGAGACTGTGTCCTCTCGCCCGTCAGGATATGCCACATAGGCATACTGAGGGTTGGCGTGGAGGAGGTGGACCTGTTCGACCAACGGGTCGGAATTGCGGGCCCTTACATGTCGCCGCAGGAGGACGGGTCCTGGGTACGTCAACCAGGCTGGTAAAGATATCCCCGAGGACGACTTCCGAGGGAATGAGAACATCCTCTCGTGGGGAGTAGCATTGGTTGCCGTACACAGGAGGGAGCGAATGGAGTGAAGCGCATCAGGGAGGACCTCCTGCCAACGGGAGACTGGAAGGCCTTTGGACTTCAGCGCCAATAGGACAGCCTTCCAGACTGTAGCATTCTCTCGTTCTACCTGTCCATTACCCCTAGGGTTGTAACTCATGGTCCTACTAGAGGCAATCCCGTATGAGAGCAGGAATTGCCTCAAGTCATTACTCATGAACGACGAGCCCCTGTCGCTATGGATATAGCTGGGGTACCCGAACAGGGTAAAAAGATCACGGAATGCCTTGATCACCGTGGCAGCCGACGTGTCCGCACAGGGGACAACAAATGGGAACCGGGAGTACTCATCTATTATGTTCAGAAAGTACACGTTCCGATCTGTTGAGGGAAGGGGGCCCTTAAAATCCACACTCAGCCTCTCGAAGGGGCGAGTGGCCTTGACCAAATGTGCCCGGTCAGGTCGGTAAAAGTGCGGTTTGCATTCCGCGCAAATCCGACAGCTCCTTGTCACCGACCTGACGTCCTCCACCGAGTAAGGCAGGTTGCGGGCTTTGACAAAGTGGTAGAGCCGAGTGACCCCAGGACGGCACAGGTCATTATGAAGGGCGTTCAAGCGATCCTCCTGCATAGTAGCGCATGTTCCGTGCGAGAGGGCATCCGAGGGCTCATTGAGTTTCCCTGGACGATACATGATATCGTAGTTATAGGTGGAGAGTTCAATTCTCCACCGCAAGATCTTATCATTCTTGATCTTGCCCCTCTGCGTGTTGTTGAACATGAACGCCACGGACCGCTGGTCCGTGATCAGGGTGAACCGCTTTCCCGTCAGGTAATGGCGCCAGTGCCTGACGGCCTCCACAATGGCCTGGGCCTCCTTTTCCACCGCTGAATGCCGAATTTCGGGGCCTTGGAGGGTGCGGGAAAAAAACGCGACGGGCCTGCCCGCCTGGTTTAGTGTGGCGGCCAGGGCGAAATCAGATGCATCACTTTCCACCTGAAAAGGGATGGATTTGTCTACCGCGTGCATCGTGGCTTTCGCGATGTAGACTGTGTCGCTTACCCTCGCATGGAGGACCCGGAGTCTGTCATCATCTGTGGTGACCGCTGCGGAGGCTGCTAGGTAATCTTCAAAACACTTCAGCCAGTGGTCGAAGGTGTTAGAAGCGCCCACCGCACGTGGATCTAGCGTCAGACGTTCTGGCTTTAGGATTTGCTCCATACTCTCCTTTCTTTTTTTTCTTCCGTCGAGAGTTTAATGTTAGTTAATAAAATTGATGCGCATCAATTGGACACGAGGCACAAAGCTTCGGTAAAAGAAGGCTTTTATTAACTAACAATGGAACTATCAGAACTTTAACACACTATCCCAGACTGAAGAGGTCCCGCCCGAGCAGGGGGTCTTATACCTCTCCCAGGAGGCGGAGCCCGACTGGGATGTGCCACAACAGTTACAACCACAGGTGTATCAGTCCCACCCTAGCCCAACAACAACATTAGAACAATCCCACAGTGGGAACCAACGATGGTTCACCACAGAGTCTAAGTGCCGAATCTGGGCATCAAATAGATCCTCTTTCCAGCGCTCCCATACGCTTTTTTCCGGCTCCGGTCCGATTCGTGCTGTGGGCGGGGCTTAGCGCTGCTGGACCGATCGGAGCTCTGAACTGCGCATGCTCAGTTCGAAAAAAAATCCAAAGCAGCGTGCCCGGGCGGGGAGAAAAAAGCAGAGAGAGCGGCTCTCTGACCCAGATCATCTGGGGGAGGTGAGGAGGAGAGGGGGCGGGACCCAGATCACCATCTGGGGTGGGGGGGTGGGGGGTGGGAAGAGAGGGGGTGTGACGGGTCCATCTGGCTCACAAAGTCAGTTACAATACAAAGGATAATGGCATTAGGGTTCTGCATGTAAGCCTTGCTTATGCTAAAAATTGTATCCTTGGTGTCGGCAGCCATTCCTGATGTTACAGTACTGATAGCACCAGGAAGATCGACCAGTACCATTCATTATCCTTTGTATCCAAGATGGTTCAGTAGATGCTGAACGCAGTATTGTAACTGACTTGGTGAGCCAGATGGACCCACAAGGCAGAAGGACCATCTTTGTGTTGACCAAAGTGGATCTAGCTGAGGAACATACAGCTTATCTTGCTAACGGAAGGATGGTGGAGGGAGACAAGTGATCGAGGTAGGTTGGGGGTGTGCTCTGCCGAGGGGGGGCCTGCCTCCCAGGGGGGTCCGATCCCGGGGATGGGGTGGGGGGGGGGTCTGCCGGGGTGGTTAGCGGGGGGGTCCGCGAAGGATGGTCGAGGAGGATGGTGACTTCACAAGGGCAGAGAGGGCTTCGGAGGTTCCCCTGCAGAATAGAAATCCGCTTCGGACTTTTATTCTGCAGGTCGCTAAAAGCGTGGATTCAGAACGGGCCAGAAGACGGTAAAGTGGGATTTGGCGGTAGGGTTGGGCGCGCGGTTCATTAAGTCAATTTAAATGCATGCTAATGCATTTAAATCGTTGGGCCGCCCGATTCGGGCACGGGCCGGACCCACACCTGAATCGGGTGTCGGTAAAGCCGCGATCTGCTCGGAATTGGGTGCAGATCGCAGTTTAGGCCCGACGCCCAACTTTACCGAGGTTTGGTAAAATCGGGCCCTGTGACTCAAGCCGGGAATCAAACCCGGGTCCCTGGTGCTGTATGGCAGAAATGCTAACCACTGTGCCGCCATGCCATCCTGCAGTGTCAGTGTAAGCCTGCTTGTGACACTGATAAATACACTTAAAACTCAATGGGCGAGATTTTACGGCCTGTTTGTTCCGAAACCGTAAAATCCCTCCGTGGTCGCCGGACCTCTCCACGGTCTGCCCCTCGCCCACTTCGATTCCCGTGGCAGGCAGGACAGTAAAATTTCGGCCAATATGTATGATGATTAAGAAGAAAGTTCGAAGGGATACAATAATACTAATAGTAACCTCCCACACTCTTGCCATAACTTCGACATAAAGCTCATAGAACCAGCTTTGGCTGGAATTCCTCCTGAAGTTATGGGAAGCAAACCAATTTTGTGTGCTGGGTTGATGTCCATTGGGTTACCTGACTGCATGTACACTCCTGTTACATTCTTCACCTCATCACCATGGCACCTACTGCACTCCACACACCCCACCCCTCTTTGCCCATCAGAAAACATAAACAGGGCTCTTTCAAAGTCCTGCACTTCATTTCCATGGATCAGCTATGGAAAGGCAAACATTTCAGTTGTGTCATGGTGGCACAACGGTTAGCGCTGCTGCCTCACAGCACCAGGGACCTAGGTTCAATTCCAGCCTTGGGTCAATGTCTGTGTGGAGTTTGCACATTCTTCTCGTGTCTGCGTGGGTTTCCTCCGGGTGCTCCAGTTTCTCCCACAGTCCAAAGATGTGCAGGTTAGGTGGATTGGCCATGATAAATTTTCCCCTTCGTGTCCCAAGATGTGAAGGTTAGGGGAAGTAATGGGAGGGCCTGGGTAAGATGCTCTGTCAGAATGTCGATGCAGACGTGATGGGCCAAATGGCCTCCTTCTGCACTATCGGGATTCTATGATTCTAAATACACTCCACTAATATCAATCACTCAGTTCAAGTTATAACCACTTGCATTGACAAGACGTGTAGGAAGATCAAGGTTACTGTCCAAACCCGCTCTGGCTCAGTAACTTGTCCTTGACCATTGGGAAAAAGGGAAGGGTCAGGAAAAGCAGATTCTGATTTCTTTTGACATCTGACATGTTAAAATGGTGAACTAACAATGAAAGATAAATGAAAGGATTTTTATTTGCACTTCATTCAGGTGCTGAACCTGACCAATCTCAGCGAGCAACACACTGATATTTGTGCAAATGGAATCTCACAATTTGTAATGTTAAGCTTTAAATCTTTGCTTTAAATGTCTTCCATCTACATTCTTCAGGCAAACAAAATGCCCTAGTGAGGGGCCCAATCTGTTGCGATGAAGGCTCAGCAGACTTCAGCTTCTACACGATGTGGAAACATATGGCACAAAAACATAAGACATGCTTGAAATATTGCCTGTATCTCAAAGATTCTCGCTCTGCATAGGAAGAAGCAATTAAAGTGCTTATCAACTTTCTCCTACCATCTGTACACTGCCTAGCTGACTTTACCACAACTTTGTGCAAAGGGAGGCAGCGATTTTGCGAAGTAAAGGAAAATAATAAACCAAAATTGGATTCGGTGGATCTTGAAATCTTTTTATAGGATTGATGAAGCATTTGAGAGAAATCATAGAAACCCTACAGTGCAGAAGGAGGCCATTCGGCCCATCGAGTCTGCACCGACCACAATCCCACCCAGGCCCTACCCCCACATATTTTACCCACTAATCCCACTAACCTACGCATCCCAGGACTCTAAGGGGCAATTTTTTTTTTTAACCTGGCCAATCAACCTAACCTGCACATCTTTGGACTGTGGGAGGAAACCGGAGCACCCGGAGGAAACCCACGCAGACACGAGGAGAATGTGCAAACTCCACACAGACAGTGACCCGAGCCGGGAATCGAACCCGGGACCTTGGAGCTGTGAAGCAGCAGTGCTAACCACTGTGCTACCGTGCCGCCCAATCTAACCTCCTATCAATGGAATAAAAATATATTATGTTATTTCAATCAACTTTGCCTGTGCTACCCTTGCCAACACAGAAACACAGCACAAAGCAGCCCGCTTGATTGGCACCACATCCACAAACATCCATTCCCTCCACCACCGATGCTCAGTCGCAGCAGTGTGTACTATCTACAAGATGCACTGCAGCAATTCACCAAAGATCCTAAACATCACCTTACAAACCCACGACCACTTCCACCCAGAAGGACAAGGGCAGCAAATACATGGGAACACCACCACCTGCAAGTTCCCCTCCAAGCCACTCACCATCCTGACTTGGAAATATATCACCGTTCCTTCGCAGTCGCTGGGTCAAAATCCTGGAATTCCCTCCCTAACAGCATTGTGGGTCATAGAATGTGGACTGCAGCGATTCAAGAAGGCAGCTCACCACCACCTTCTTAAGGGCAACTAGGGATGGGCAATAAATATTGGCCAGCCAGCGACGCCCATGTCCCATGAATGAATTAAGTTATAACCACTGTTATAATGATTCTGTAATGATTTCTCCTGTTCTAAAATACCCAAACGTCTACCTTTTCTAGGATAGAAAGATTCTCCTCGCCAACTTCCTCAAATACCACAAGCTGTGGAGCCAGTAATAACACTCTTGTCGCTGAGTCCAAAGGTTTAGTGTCTTGCTCCACATTGGAAAACATCAACAAAAAGGGCAGCACAGTGGCACAGTGGTTAGCACTGCTGCCTCACAATGCCAGGGACCTGGGTTCGATTCCCGGTTTGGGTCACTGTCTGGAGTTTGCACGTTCTCCCCGTGTCTGCGTGGGTTTCCTCTGGATGCTCTGGTTTCCTCCCACAGTCCAAAGATGTGCAGGTTAGGTGGATTGGCCATGCTAAATTGTCCCCTGGTGTCAGAAGGACTAGCAGGGTAAATACGTGGAGTTAACGGGGATGCGATCTGGGTGGGATTGTTGTTGGTGCAGACGTGATGGCCCGAATGGTCTCCTTCTGTTCTATAGGGATTTTATTCTATGAAAAGGTAACTTTGACATTCCAGTTGAACTGCAATTTTGAAGATGCCATTTTTCAGATGTGACATTGAACTGTTTTGATCCACTCTCAGGTGCAGAGGGGGAACATTGTGGCACAGTGGTTAGTACTGTTGCCTCACAGCACCAGGGACCTGGGTTTGATTCCGGCCTTGGGTTACTGGCTGCGTGGAGTTTGCATGTTCTCCCCGTGTCTGCGTGGGTTTCCTCCGGGTGCTCCAGCTTCCTCCCACAGTCCACAGATGTGCAGGTTAAGTTGATTGGCCAAGCTAAATTGCCCCTTAGTGTCAGGGGGATTAGCAGAGTAAATATATGGGGTTATGGAGATAGGGCCTGTGTGGGATTGTTGTCGATGCAGGCTTGATGGGCTAAATGGCCTCCTTCTGCACTGTAAGGATTGTATGATTCTATGATCCTGGTAGGTTAAAACTGGTCCTGTGGCAATATTTGGTAGAAGGGCCAAGAGGTTCTCCATGATCTCCTGGTCAATAATTATTTCTTCATCAAAGTCAGAGACAAACGGAATGCCTGGTCTTCATCAAATTGCTGCTTTCTGGGGAGATCTTGCTGTGCAGAAATTGGCTCCTACTATTACATCAATAGCCATAAATTAAACACAGCTCATTGGTTGTCTCATTGGTATGCCTTAAAGGTATACAAAAAGTGGTACTGATGCAAATCTTTCTGTTGCACAAGGGGTCTTCAAATAAAAAGTTTGAAACATGCAACCAAACCCCACAGACCAAACAGCTCACATTTCAATCAGGAATCAGGAATAGCTCAATTACTATTCTACTCTGGTGCAGCTGAACACAGTCGCAGCACAGTTGGAAGCTTTGTCTCCCAACTCCATTCACTGGACTGGGAAAGGAACAAAAATGAAATCATACCACCTATCATCGTCGAGTGACTAGTGCATGAAATTCCATGTTGTTGGATCAACGACTGGATTTGTTTTGTCTGTGATTCCCTCTAGGATACAGTCATCTGCACATCTTAGCACATCTGTGAGGAACACCCATTGAAACATTTTTAAGTTTTTGTATTAGTGTGACAAGTAGGCCTACATTAACACTGCAATGAAGTTACTGTGAAAATCCCCTAGTCGCCACACTCCGGCGCCTGATCGGGGACACTGTGGGAGAATTTAGCATGGCCAATGCACCTAACCAGCACAACTTTCGGACTGTGGGAGGAAACCAGAGCACTCGGAAGAAACCCATGCAGACATGGGGAGAACGTGCAGACTCTGCACAGTCACCCAAGGCCAGGAATCGAACGTGGGTGCCTGGCGCTGACAGGCAGCAGTGCTAACCACTGTGCCACCGTGTCGCACACATGGGAACCATCCTTCCACACAAGGCAGCACTGGTACATACAAGGAAGGGAGAAAAATTGGTTGAGGATGGGATGTTAAATAAACAATTGACTTCAAAATGTACCTCAGCATATGTGTTACAAAACTACAAGGGTCCTTATGATGATGATTAATCTGAAGATTAAGTTCTATGTAAGATGTATTGAGGGAGTACTGGACTTCACAACATTGCCAATGATTGAGTTAACTTACGAGTGTCTATGTATTTGGATCAGTGATCAGTCTGTGTCCAAGAAAAATGACCGACAAACACAATGATTAAAGGTCACAGGCTTGAGTATTTTGGACAGTTTGCAGAAGGAAGTAGAAAGATTAAAAAGCAGGATGAGCTGAAAGGTGCAAATGAAGCTTAGACCTCTCCAAGGCCTGTGACAATCCAGCTTATTTAAACAGCAGAAAAAAGCTTCCATTTTATGATTTATGCAAGATTATGCAGTTTTAACAAAATGCTGGACTTCATAGTTTAAAGTTTATTTATTAGTGTCACAAGTAGGCTTACATGAAGTTACTGTGAAAATCTCCTAGTTGCCACACTCCGGCACCCGTTCAGGTACACTGAGGGAGGATTTATCATGACCAATGCATCTAACCAACACGTCTTTCGAACTGTGGGAGGAAACTGGAGCACCTGGAGGAAACCCACGCAGACACGGGGAGAATGAGCAGACAGCGACCTGAGCCAGGAATTGAACCCAGGTCCCAGGTGCCGTAAAGCAGCAGTGCTAACCACTGTGCCACTGTGCCACCCTACCATCATAGGAGCCTAACAGAGAGAGCTCCAAAGTAATTCGGATGCTAAAGTGTTAAATATCAAGTGCAGTAGACATTTGACCAGGTAACTGTACAAGTTAAGACTAAAGAAAGAGAAATAAATTACGAACGTTTATTTATGTGAAGGGAAACACATAAAGTGTGCAGTGAGAGTGCTACATATAATCTAAGATTGTCTGCAAGTATTTATTGCATTCTGCAGTGAAGAGGCGTGTGTCAAACTGGACTGTTTTCCATATAAGTAATGTGACTTGTTCACAGAAGTCCTTCTATAATTTACTTCAAGCTTGTAAGGGTAATTCAAAACTACTCGCGTGAGAAGGAAGAGCAGGAGTACAGTTATAGCAGGTGATCTGTGATCACTGTGATCTGTATACATACCAACACTCTCAATGCCTCTAGGAATTCTTGTCTAAAATGGTGGCACTTCAACAACAAATCACATTACACAAGTGAATCTCGAAATCCGCAGGTTGTGGTGGGTGCTTTTGCATCACAACAAGTCACAATAGTATCCAGGTTCATTTATGATGCAGTTTGCCTCAGTGTAAATATATGACACAGCTTACTAGCATGTGTATATATGACGGCACAGTGGTTAGCACTGCTGCCTCACAGCGCCATGGACCCGGGTTCAAATTCGTCCTCGGCTCACTGTCTGTGTGGAGTCTGCACATTCTCCCCGTGTCTGCGTGGGTTTCCTCCGGGTGCTCTGGTTTCCTCCCACAGTCCAAAGATGTGCAGGTTAGGTTGACAGGCCATGTTAAATTGTCCCTTAGTGTCAGAAGGACTAGCAGGGTAAATACATGGGGTTAACGGGGATAGGACCTGGGTGGGATTGTTGCCGGTGCAGGCTCGATGGGTCAAATGGCCTCCTTCTGCACTGTTGGACTCTATTCTATGGTGGAGTTTACTGTTGTGGACACACAAATAAATCAAGGATGGGGATTGGTTGATACATTAGGCTATCATGCTGCCAATTTACTTGCAAGAACAGTGATTCCAAATCTGGAATTAAAATCTTATTTCTCTGTTGGGTCCAATTGCCCTATATTATTTTATTTATTTGTGGGGCATGGGTATCGCTGGCTGGCCAGCAATTATTGCCCATCCGTAGTTGCACAAGAACAGTTCAGAGTCAACCACATTGCTGTGGCCCTGGAGCCATATGTAGGCCAGACTAGGTAAGGACGGCAGATTTCTTTTGCTGTAGAATATTTGTGAACCAGATTAGCTTTTCCAACAATCGGCAATAGTTTCACGGTAGATTCTTAATTCCAGATATATTTTTATGAATTGAAATTCCACCAGCTGCTGTGGCGGGATTTGAGAATTAGTTGAATTTTTGGATTAATAGCCTAGCGATAATAACACTAGGCCATCACCTCCCCTGATCCTACGTAGTAGGAATATAGACACAAGTGTGGGACTTTTAGCTCAGTGGACCTGCTCGAGCATTCAATGAAATCATGACTGATGTACGACTAAAATCCATATAACCGCCTATAGCTCATATCCCTTAATACCTTTGGACAACAAGAATCCATCAATCTCAGGTTTTAATCAACAATTTGCCATTTGCAGAAGGTAGTTCCAAACTTCTACCATACCTGAAGAATTATTTGTCAGCTGTGGCACGGTTGACTGCACTGTTACCTCTGAATTAGATCTTTGTTTGTTCCAGTCGCATTCCTGGATCTGTGTGCAAAAATCAAAGCTGACTCTCCAGTTCAGTGCTGTGTGCTGTACTGTCAGAGGTGCATTCTGAAATATGAAATGCAAGGCCCTGTTTACCCTCTCAGAGAGCTATAAAATATCCTATCAAGCTCTCTCAGGGAAGAGCAGGGAAGTAACCATCTATCCCATTGCTGATGGATTCTTAACCTCGACATCAAACTATTTATAGCTCAAGCTACAAACCATTAAGCTGCTTCCCCAGCTCGACAAATAAAAACAAAATCCCTCCACCAATATCAAGAGAACAGATTATCTGGTCACGACTAAATTTCTGTCCGGGAGAACCTCTTCTGTCCCGTTCCCAAAAGCAGGTCTGATCAAAGGCAGTGATCTCTGCCAGTAGCAGGACAAGGAGGTAAGTCATAGAGCACAGGGGTGCTGTGATTGTCAATCTGATCTACACCACTGTCTATCCCCCCAAGGAGTCCGAGTTGCTGTGTCAGAATGTACCTTTGCATGCATGTTGTAGCTTGGAGTTATGGACGGTAATGGTAGAGGTTCTAATTTCTTTCCAACACATGGCTGACAAGCAACC
Source organism: Mustelus asterias (assembly GCF_964213995.1). Lineage (NCBI taxonomy): Eukaryota > Metazoa > Chordata > Chondrichthyes > Carcharhiniformes > Triakidae > Mustelus > Mustelus asterias. Next base: position 40,005,407 of record NC_135813.1, read on the forward strand.
TCTCTTGACCTTACCGACCGGCATTAGCAGATGATGGAAGGATTTACAAGTTGCTACTCAGCCGGTTTGGCTGCATTGTGACCGCACCTTCCTTGCCAGCAAATCCTGGAGCAGGACTTGAGCTGCAGCATCTGGCTCGGGGTAGGGGCACTATCATTGTGCCACAATATTTCCTCCTGTGAGAGCTTTCTGTCTGCAAATTGACTGCTCTGTTCCCGACATCACAAAATTGTTTTGTTTATTTATTAGTATCACAAGTGGGCTTACATTCACTCTGCAATGAAGTTACTGTGAAAATCCCCAAGTCACCACAATCCGGGGCCTGTTCAGGTACACTGAGGGAGAATTTAGCACGGCCAATGCACCTAACCAGCACGTCTTTCAGACTGTGGGAGGGAAACCGGAGCACCCGGAGGAAACCCACAGGGAGAATGTGCAGACTCGGCACAGACAGTGACCCAAGCTGAATCGAACCCGGGCCCCTGGTGTTGTGAGGGAGCAGCGCTAACCACTGTGCCATTTTTCTTTTTCAGGGGACCAGGAGTGTTCCGAACATTTCTCCATTTTGAATGTGCACTCTTCTATCCTTTTTAGGTTCAAAGTGGGCAGACAAATGCAAGTGAGGACTGCGCAGGTCGCTTCTTCTGGATTTTGAGTGGTCAGCACAAAGCTTCCCACTTGAAGCGACCATTTTGCAATAAATTAGCCACCTCATTGAACTCCTACAAAATGGCTGACCAAGAAAGCAGAATGTGTCGCATTGTCTCAAAGGACTTTCCCACTGTGGTGGACCTTAGTTGTGCCTTTGTCCTATATGGACCACCGTTGTGTGTGTTTGTCATACCTGGACACATCCCCTTCCAGTTTGGTTCCTCCCCTCAGCACCTAGTATAAAGGTGGCTGTCTCCTCCCCCTTGTTCAGTCCAGGTCGGTTATTTGTTGGGATCTGCTCCTGATTCTGTTGTGAATAAAAGCCTACACTTATATTGGCATATCGGTAGTCTTTCGCCTTATTGATAGCGCATCAATTTTATTCACAACAGTTACTAGTATGGAGCAGTTTCTAAAACCCGACAAGTTAGCATTAGACCCTCAAGAGGTTGGAGCCTCTGATAAATTTGATCATTGGTTGGACTGCTTCGAAGCATTCGTCGACACCGCTACGGCCATCGACACCGACGCTGCTAAACTCCACGTGCTCCGCGCCCGGGTAAGCGAAACTGTCTATGGAATCTTCCGGGACGCTGCTACTTACGCGGACGCTATCGAACTCCTAAAAGGGCAGTTCCGAAAGAGCCCTAACGTGGTTTACGCCAGACACCTCCTAACTACCCACAAACAGCAGCCAGGAGAATCGTGCGCCCAATTTCTGCGCGCCCTGCGAGTCCTCGCCCGAGCATGCGACTGTAAGGCTGTTTCAGCAGCTCAGAACACGGAGGATCTGATCCGCGACGCCTACGTTGCGGGCAATGAGTCTACATACATCCAGCAGCGTCTGCTGGAACAAGGTGACCTAGACCTCCGGAAAACGGCCACGATGGCTGAAACGTTAGAAGCAGCCTCCCATAATCTCTGGTCTTACCTTGGATCCCGTTCCACCGACGGCTCCACTGCGACGGCTGCTCCAGCAGGGCCCAAATGTTACTTTTGTGGCCTCCCTAAGCACCCTCGGCGTCACTGCCCGGCAAAGGACGCGATTTGCTCCGGATGCGGTAAGCTAGGCCACTTTGTTAAAGTCTGCCGAGCAAAGCCGCTTCTGAAGACTCGTGGAGCCATGTGTGCTCCGAGGGCGTGGCCATCTTTGATGCAGGCGGTGGCTGCGCGCGAATCGCCATCTTTGATGCGGTCACCGGAAGTGCGGGAATCGCCATCTTTGATGCGGTCACCGGAAGTGCGGGAGTCGCCATCTTTGAGACTGGCATCAAGGCAAGCTGAGCAGGAAGCTTCATCCGTGACGTCATCAGACGGCGACGAAGATGGATTCTTCTTTAATTCAACAGTGGATCGATTTGCCTGGACCAGTCGCAGCCACATCAACTCTCCAAGTCCATAATGGAGATCAAGGTAAATCGTTATGCAGAAAACTGCCTGTTTGACTGTGGGAGCACGGAAAGTTTTATACACCCTCGCACAGTGCGTCAATATGCCCTTCCCGTGCGACCCTGGAGCCAGACCATCTCCATGGCCTCGAATTCTCACTCAGTGGAGGTCCTCGGGTGCTGCTTGGTGACGCTGACGGTACAGGGCACAGTCTACGAGCGTTTTTGGCTCCTCGTGCTGCCGCGACTCTGCGCAGCTGTACTGCTGGGGTTAGATTTCCTCAGCCATCATAGAAGCGTCATCCTGCAGTACGATGGCCCTTATCCCCCGCTCTCCGTCTGCAAGGCGCCGTCACGGCAGCGCCCCTCGCGCACCACCTGCAGTCTCTCGACCCTCAAGATCACCCCCCCCCCCCGTTATTTGATAACCTCACCCCGGATTGTAGGCCTATAGCCACCAAGAGTAGGCGCTATAGTGCGGATGACCGGGCCTTCATTCGGTCCGAGGTACAACGTTTGCTCCAGGAAGGGATTATCCAGGCCAGCACCAGCCCCTGGAGGGCGCAAGTGGTCGTAGTTAAATCGGGGGAGAAACACCGCATGGTGATTGACTACAGCCAGACCATAAACAGGTATACCCAACTAGATGCATATCCTCTTCCCTGTATCGCGGACATAGTCAACCGCATCGCGCACTATAGGGTTTTTTCAACGATCGATTTGAAATCGGCTTACCACCAGCTCCCTATCCGCTCGGAGGATCGCCCATACACTGCCTTTGAGGCGGATGGCCGCCTCTACCAGTTCCTCCGAGTCCCCTTTGGTGTCACCAATGGGGTCTCAGTCTTCCAACGGGCCATGGATCAAATGGTGGACCAGCACGGACTACGGGCCACTTTCCCGTATCTGGATAACGTCACCATCTGCGGCCATGACCTGCAGGACCATGATGCCAACCTACAAAAATTCCTTCGTACGGCCATTCTTCTGAACCTCACATACAATGAGGCGAAGTGTGTTTTCCGGACACGCCGCCTCGCCATCCTTGGGTACGTGATAGAAAATGGTGTCCTTGGCCCCGACCCAGCCCGTATGCGTCCGCTTATGCAGCTTCCCCTCCCTACTACCCTCAAAGCACTGAGGAGATGCCTGGGCTTCTTCTCCTATTATGCCCAGTGGGTTCCCCGTTACGCAGATAAAGCCCGTCCGCTCCTAAAATCGACCTCTTTTCCCCTGGCGGAGGAGGCCTGAAAGGGCCTTCGATGACATCAAAGCGGACATCGCGAAGGCCGCGATGCACGCTGTGGACGAATCCATCCCATTCCAAGTGGAAAGTGATGCGTCTGACTTTGCCCTAGCTGCCACCCTTAACCAGAGGGGCCGTCCGGTGGCCTTCTTTTCCCGGACCTTACAAGGCCCTGAGATTCGACACTCCTCGGTCGAGAAGGAGGCCCAGGCCATCGTGGAAGCCGTCCGGCACTGGCGCCATTATCTCGCGGGCCAACGATTCACCTTAATTACGGACCAGCGGTCAGTTGCCTTCCTGTTTAACACCAGGCAAAAGGGCAAGATTAAGAATGACAAGATCTTGCGGTGGAGGATTGAGCTCTCCACCTACAGATATGACATCATGTACCGGCCCGGGAAGCTCAATGAGCCCCCAGACGCCCTGTCCCGTGGATCATGTGCCAGTGCCCAACTAGACCAGCTACAGTCCCTCCATAACGACCTCTGTCACCCGGGTGTCACCAGATTTTTCCATTTTGTCAAGTCCCGTAACCTGCCCTTCTCCCTTGAGGAAGTCCGGACGATTACCAGGCAATGCAGGGTCTGCGCTGAGTGCAAACTGCAGTTCTACCGGCCAGGTAGGGCGCACCTTGTAAAGGCCACTCGCGCGTTCGAGCGCCTTAGCGTTGATTTTAAAGGCCCCCTCCCCTCCTCTAACCGCAATGTTTATTTCCTGAATATCATTGACGAATACTCACGTTTCCCTTTTGCCTTCCCCTGCTCGGACATGACCACGGCTACAGTGATTCGGACCCTGAACAAGCTCTTCACCCTGTTCGGCTTCCCAGCCTATATTCATAGCGACCGTGGGTCCTCTTTCATGAGTGACGAGCTGAGGCAGTACCTGCTCGCCAAAGGCATTGCCTCCAGCCGCACCACTAGCTATAACCCCAGGGGCAATGGTCAAGTAGAGCGGGAGAACGCAACCGTCTGGAAGGCCGTTCTATTAGTGTTACGGTCTAGGGGCCTTCCAGTCAGCCGTTGGCAAGACGTCCTTCCGGACGCATTACATTCCATTAGGTCACTCTTGTGCACAGCGACCAATACGACCCCTCACGAGCGGATGTTTTCATTTCCCAGGAAGTCCTCCTCGGGTACTTCGCTCCCGGATTGGCTGATGTCCCCGGGACCCGTCCTGCTTCGGAAGCATGTCCGGACCCATAAGGCAGATCCCTTGGTCGAGGAGGTCCAACTGCTCCATGCTAATCCCCAATATGCTTATGTAGCGTACCCTGATGGGCGGGAGGACACGGTTTCTGTCCGTGACTTGGCACCCGTGGGTGCCCCGGAGGTCACCACGTCCTTCCGCCCCACGGTCCCTGGTGTCGTCCATTCGGAGACTGCTACGCCTCTTCCTCCCTCAGTCCCTGTCCCCAATGTAGTGTGCCCAGAGCCTGTTGCAGCCCCCCACCCCCCAGCTCCGGTTCCCACTGTTCCCCATACGCCACCAGGGCCACTGCTCATTCCTCTCGCCCCTATGTACAGCTCGCTTGAGTCGCTGGAGCCGTCGCCACGCAGTACCCGACGACTGGACGGGACGACGGATCGGTCCGCTTCACACCACCCAGCGCCTTCTCTCGACGCTCACTGTACGGAGCCTGGGCCGACATCGCTCCCTGCTCGGACGACTCTGCGACCTGCACTACGACGATCGCGACGACGGATCAAGCCACCGGTTCGTCTGGACTTGTGATATTGTTTCCGCTTCACCCCCGTGTTGTTTTTTAAAAGGAAGGGGTGAATGTGGTGGACCTCAGTTGTGCCTTTGTCCTATATGGACCACCGTTGTGTGTGTTTGTCATACCTGGACACATCCCCTTCCAGTTTGGTTCCTCCCCTCAGCACCTAGTATAAAGGTGGCTGTCTCCTCCCCCTTGTTCAGTCCAGGTCGGTTATTTGTTGGGATCTGCTCCTGATTCTGTTGTGAATAAAAGCCTACACTTATATTGGCATATCGGTAGTCTTTCGCCTTATTGATAGCGCATCACCCACTTTCAAGTTGGGTTGACATAGCACACAGTGGTTTGAATTTACAGTAATTCTTTAATTGACTTGTGCTGCTGTGACTTGGAATAACTTGAAATCGATTTTAGGTACCAAAAAGACAAAAATGTTCCAAGTCCTCAGCAAGCATGGGGGCAGAAGTAAACAGTTCCAGTCAATGTTATATGAGCTCCTTTCACACAGATTCTCCCCTGTTGCAATTGGTCTCTCAAAATTACTACTCACGTATTTACAAAAAAGCTTTCAGATGTTGTAATGGTGACATGAAATAGGTTTGCAACATAGCCAGAAAGATGCACATAATTGTTTTTGCCTATTTTTGCATCTCACAATAAATCTTTCTTTTCACTTCCAGGATCTGATGAGAATTAGCATGAATTTTATAGAATCAGTGGATTTGTAAAAGATGGGGCTGTGATTTGTTGATGGGCAGGCCTGATGTTGGCCAGGACAGTTGGAGGCACTGCCACTATCTGCGGGAGCCCCGGCTGTATTATGTGGCACTCTGGCAATTGCCGGGGCTCCCATGTCTTTACCCAACTGCGAGCACCCATCACCCTGAGGTTTTCAGCCAATCGGAGAGGTTGACAGCTCTCCAGGGCCACCGGGAGTTGTGGCCATCGCTACTTCTACAGCTGTGTGTCAATATGGATGTCGACCTCGCCATATGTCAACTGGCATCATGGGTCGCCGGGGTCAATCAGGGTAGGGCCTGGCAAAGGCTGAGGGTCAGATTGGTGAGGGCAAAGTGCTTGTTATTTCTGTAGGAGTGGCTCTTGCTGTTGGTATGGTGGGGGATGTAATAAGTCTTCGGAGGCAGAAGTCCCTTCACCAAAATCCCTTTATTTACAATTCCAACAGCAGTGCACAGAGTGCTCTCAGTCAGCAGTCTACCTTCGGGAGTGCCAGAGGAACTGACACTCCTGGTAATAATCGTTGGACTGGGGTGAGCACAGTAAGAAGTCTCACAACACCAGGTTAAAGTCCAACAGGTTTATTTGGTAGCAAATACCATAAGCTTTCGGAGCACTGCTCCTTCGTCAGATGGAGTGGATATCTGTTCTCAAACAGTGCAAACAGACACAGAAATCAAATTACAGAATACTTATTAGAATGCAAATCTCTACAGCCAGCCAGGTCTTAAATGTACAGACAATGTGGGTGGAGGGAGCATTCAACACAGGTTAAAGAGATGTGTATTGTCTCCAGACAGAACAGCTAGTGAAATTCTGCAAGTCCAGGAGGCAAGCTGTGGGGGTTACTGATAATGCGACATAAATCCAACATCCCGGTTTAGGCCGTCCTCATGTGTGCGGAACTTGGCTATCAGTTTCTGCTCAGCGACTCTGTGCTGTTGTGTGTCGTGAAGGCCGCCTTGGAGAACGCTTACCTGAAGATCCAAGGCTGAATGCCCGTGACTGCTGAAGTGCTCCCCCACAGGAAGAGAACAGTCTTGCCTGATGATTGTTGAGTGGTGTTCATTCATCCGTTGTCGTAGCGTCTGCATGGTTTCCCCAATGTACCATGCCTCGGGACATCCTTTCTTGCAGCGTATCAGGTAGACAACGTTGGCTGAGTTGCAAGACTAGGTACCGTGTACCTGGTAGATGGTGTTCTCACGTGAGATGATGGCATCCATGTCAATGATCCGGCACGTCTTGCAGAGGTTGCTTTGGCAGGGTTGTGTGGTGTCGTGGTCACTGTTCTCCTGAAGGCTGGGTAGTTTGCTGCGGACAATGGTCTGTTTGAGGTTGCGTAGTTGTTTGAAGGCAAGAAATGGGGGTGTGAGGATGGCCTTGGCGAGATTTCCGTCTTCATCAATGACATGTTGAAGGCTCCGGAGGAGATGCCGTAGCTTCTCTGCCCTGGGGAAGTACTGGACAACGAAGGGTACTCTGTCCACCGTGTCCCATGTTTGTCTTCTGAGGAGGTTGGTGCGATTTTTCGCTGTGGCGCGTCGGAACTGTTGATCGATGAGTCGAGCGCCATATCCTGTTCTTATGAGGGCATCTTTCAGCATCTGGAGGTGTCTGTTGCGATCCTCCTCATCCGAGCAGATCCTGTGTATACGGAGGGCTTGTCCGTAGGGGATGGCTTCTTTTACGTGTTTAGGGTTGAAGCTGGAGAAGCGGAGCATCATGAGGTTATCCGTGGGCTTGCGGTACAGTGAGGTGCTGAGGTGACCGTCCCTAATGGAGATGCGTGTGTCCAAGAATGCAACCGATTCCGGAGAGTAGTCCATGGTGAGTCTGATGGTGGGATGGAACTTGTTGATGTCATCATATAGTTGTTTCAGTGATTGCTCACCATGACTCCAAAGGAAGAAAATGTCATTGATGTATCTAGTGTATAGCATCGGTTGAAGGTCCTGTGCGGTGAAGAAGTCTTGTTCGAACCTGTGCATGAAGATGTTGGCATATTGAGGTGCGAATTTTGTCCCCATGGCTGTTCCGTGTGTCTGGATGAAGAACTGGTTGTTGAAGGTGAAGATATTGTGGTCCAGGATGAAGCGGATGAGTTGTAAAATTGCATCTGGAAACTGGCAGTTGACGGCATTGAGTACTGAGGCCGTTGCAGCAATGCCATCATCGTGGGGGATGCTGGTGTAGAGTGCCGAGACATTCATTGTGACGAGGAGTGCTCCTGGTTCAACTGCTCCATGTGTGTTGAGTTTCTGTAGGAAGTCTGTAGTGTCGCGACAAAAGCTGGGGGTTCTTTGTACAATGGGTTTCAAGATGCCCTCGACATAGCCGGAGAGGTTCTCGCACAGGGTTCCGTTTCCTGAAACGATGGGACGGCCGGGTGTGTTTGCCTTGTGTATTTTTGGGAGGCAGTAGAGATCTCCAATGCGTAGAGTCGCTGAGCAGAAACTGACAGCCAAGTTCCGCACACATGAGGACGGCCTAAACCGGGATGTTGGATTTATGTCACATTATCAGTAACCCCCACAGCTTGCCTCCTGGACTTGCAGAATTTCACTAGCTGTTCTGTCTGGAGACAATACACATCTCTTTAACCTGTGTTGAATGCTCCCTCCACCCACATTGTCTGTACATTTAAGACCTGGCTGGCTGTAGAGATTTGCATTCTAATAAGTATTCTGTAATTTGATTTCTGTGTCTGTTTGCACTGTTTGAGAACAGATATCCACTCCATCTGACGAAGGAGCAGTGCTCCGAAAGCTTATGGTATTTGCTACCAAATAAACCTGTTGGACTTTAACCTGGTGTTGTGAGACTTCTTACTCCTGGTTATATACAAGGAAAAGACCCCCTGATTGGCCCATCAATTGACTCCTTAATCAGGGAGTTCATATTCCAATAGGCCAACCTCAATGTCCTGATTGAAGTCTTTGCGGGAGGTGGTGGTGGTGGTGGTGGGGGTCGGGGGGGGGGGGGGGGGGGGGGGGGGTGGTGGTGATGGGGTGGTGGGGGTCGGGGGGGGGGGGGGGTGGGGGGGGGGGTGGTACGGACTCCATGAGCGACCAATTGCCTGATCAGGAAGGTCACTCCCCCGACCCGTAGCCCATAGGAAGGGTGCCAGGATTTACCATGTGACCTCCCCATGTGGTGGGGATCCCATCAGCCACTGGCAAAATCTTAGTGGCAGTGGGGAGTGGCTGTTGTGTGTCCCCCAACTGGTTAATTAAGGGCCTCAATTGGGGAAGGTTGTTTTCCAGTTTCCACAACACAGATAAAATGCTATGGCGTCACTAGGCAACAGGCACATCACCCCCACTTTTCTTCATCATTTTACAGCCGCCATTTGCCTCACAGTCCATCCATGCAGGGTTGGTATAACTCAGCCTAATTGTTCTTATGCCATTTACAGGGAGGCAGGGGTAGAATATTTTACAATCAAATGTCTACCACTGAATTAATTTGGACATCTTATTCATGGTGCATTACCCTATTCTTGGACATACCTTATAATGGGGCCAAGTTTTGCAACCCAGTATAGGATGGAGGAGTATTTAATTAAACTTGATAACTGCTAAAATAAACTGCTGTCTCCACTTGGAGTTGGTGAGTTAATAACAGAGAAAAATATATGAAAAGGAAACAGCACCAACTCATGTCTCACCATGGTTACCAATGAAGGCAAAGTTGGCCTTTGGAATTCATCCAACTCCACCACACAGTCTATTCACCAATCACATTATCCAAAACAATTGACTGACCTTCATTTAATTTTGGTTGAAACTAATTGAAGCTTTCACCCGACAGCCCAGGAAAGAGATTTTAACATTGCGGCCAACATGAAATATCCACCAATATCCAGGAGAATCCATAGCCAAAATCATATAAGGACATTCTGTCAGCTGAGGCACAGTGGTGACACTCTCACCTCTGACCCGGAAGTGTTTGGGGTAGACCCACTCCACAGTGACTGACAGGGAGCTGCACTGTCATTAGTGGCATCCTTTCAACGAGAAATTAAAACAAGCCACTCCCCATCTCACCTCCACCCTTCTCTGGTCTCTCAGATAGACACAAATGTTCCAATCATTCAAAGAAGAGTAGGTGAGTTCCTTTTGGTTAGGCATTACTCTCCCATACAGTATGTAAAAATAACCAACTTAACACATTTTCCCATTCTGAGGGTGTGAGAATCTGGAATGCACTGCCTGGAAAGGTAGTGGAGGCTGGAGATCTTACAACCTTTGAAAAACATTTGGATGAGCATTTGAGATATCATAACATTCAAGGATATGGGACAAGTGCAGCTTTAGTGGTAGCTGGGGCGGCACGGTGGCACAGTGGTTAGCACTGCTGTCTCATAGCGCCAGGGACCTAGGTTCAATTCCGGCCTAAAGTCACTGTCTGTGTGGAGGCTGCATGTTCTCCCCATGTCTGCGTGGGTTTCCTCCAGGTGCTCCGGTTTCCTCCCACAGTCAAAAGTTAGAAACATAGAACATAGAAACATAGAAAAACTACAGCACAAAACAGGCCCTTCGGCACCACAAGTTGTGCCGACCATATCCCTACCTTAGGCCTACCTATAACCCTCCATCCTATTAAGTCCCATGTACTCATCCAGGAATCTCTTAAAAGTCCCTATTGAGTTTGCCTCCACCACCACTGACGGCAGCCGATTCCACTCGCCCACCACCCTCTGTGTGAAAAACTTCCCCCTAACATTTCCCCTGTACCTACCCCCCAGCACCTTAAACCTGTGTCCTCTCGTAGCAGCCATTTCCACCCTGGGAAAAAGCCTCTGAGAGTCCACCTGATCTATGCCTCTCAACATCTTATATACCTCTATTAGGTCTCCTCTCATCCTACGTCTCTCCAGGGAGAAAAGACCGAGCTCCCTCAGCCTACCCTCATAAGGCATGCCACTCAATCCAGGCAACATCCTTGTAAATCTCCTCTGCACCCTTTCAATCTTTTCCACATCCTTCCTGTAATGAGGCGACCAGAACTGAGCACAGTACTCCAAGTGGGGTCTGACGAGGGTCTTATATAGCTGCATCATTATCCCCGGACTCCTAAACTCAATCCCGCGATTGATAAAGGCCAGCACACCATACGCCTTCTTAACCACCTCCTCCACCTGCGGGGCCGATTTTAGAGTCCTATGGACCCGGACCCCAAGGTCCTTCTGATCCTCTACAGTACTATGAGTCTTTCCCTTTATATTGTACTCCTTCATCCCATTTGACCTGCCAAAATGGACCACTACGCATTTATCTGGGTTGAAGTCCATCTGCCACTTCTCCGCCCAGTCTTGCATCCTATCTATGTCCCTCTGTAACTTCTGACATAGTGCAGGTTAGGTGAATTGGTCGTGTTAAATTGCCCCTTAGTGTCAGGGGGATTAGTAGGATAAATACGTGGGGTTGCGGGAATAAGGCAATTGTGATTGTTGTCGGTATGGGTTAAATGGCCTCCTTCTGCATGGTCGGGATTCTATAGTTCTTATTGTCGGTGCAGACTCAAAGGGCCTTTTGCGCACTGACTCTATGACTACCTGATTCTTATCAAATTGCTATTTGTGAAAATTTGCTGTCCACGGATTGGTTTCCTACATTACATCAGTGACTATTTATCAAGAAAGCGTTTAATTGGTTGTGAAGTATTTTGGAGCATTCTGCTGTCATGATAGGTGCTATATAAATGCAAGTCAGTTCTTTCAGCAACATTCTGGCTTTGCTACAGGGAGCCAAGTTTGCTCCAAATCATGAATGGGCAAATTTGGAAAGTAATTTTGCAATGTAACTGTGATGTGGAGAAAGAGTTTGTGATATTGGGAGAAGAAAATGGTATCATCCTGCACCGAATGTGATCATTAAATGGTAACTAGCTCAGCTGATGAAGGTGTTTATTTTGTCGTAAGAATGTCTTATAGAATGTCGCTGCAGCCATTAAAACCAAGCAAATTAACAGAGAACGGAGTTAACAACATGGTTCACCCAATCATGAAAGATAAAACAAGTGGTTTCTGCTGAGCACCAACAAACATATTGATTTTGGTGAAGAAATTATCTGTACCAACTGGCAATACAAAATACCAGGGAATGGAGTATGAGGTTGCATCTCCGCTACTGCCTAGCTTGAATTCTAATTGTCCGACAATAGGCTTTTGTGTGATTCACCCACGTTCCAACAAAATATTGTTGCTGTCTCTCGATTTTGTAAAGACAAGTTAACATCAACACGTTTATGCCTTCATGTTCAAATGGACAGCTGAGTAAACCAGGTTTTTTATACTGCATGAAATCTCTGTTCTATTTGGTGTCAAACCTTCAGTTTGTCTCCCAGAGAGATTTGCCTTGCTTCTCCCCAGCATCTAATCAAGTATGTTTTTTGCATTCTCCTATCTTTTATTTTTAACTATTTCCTCTCTTACCAACTCCATTTGGGAGAGTAAATGTGTTGGCCGATTTTAAATTTGACCTAAATAGCCATCCATCATGCAAGGCTGGCCAGTGAACGTTGAACTGGACGGTAGGATATCTCCCTGGAACAGCCACTGCAGCAGAATTCATTGCACATTACCTCTGCCCTGAGGCACTTATGAGACTGTTACTTGATGGAGAGCAGGCAGCACTGAGTTAATGGTGGATCTCTGTAAACTTTCACACAAACTTCAGTTGACTGTCTAATATCATAGAATCATAGAATTCCTACAGTGCAGAAGGAAGCCATTTGGCCCATCGAGTCTGCACCGACCACAATCCCACCCAGGCCCTATCCTCATAACCCCATGCATTTACCCCAGCTAGTCCCCCTGGCACTAAGGGGCAATTTAGCATGGCCAGTCCACCTAACCTGCACATCTTTGGAGTGTGGGAGGAAACCAGAGCACCCGAAGGAAACCCATGCAGACACGGGAGAATGTGCAAACTCCACACAGACAATGACCCGAGGCCGGAATTAAACCTGGGTCCCTGGCACTGTGCCACTAACCACTGTGCCACTGTGCCTCCATGTCAGTGAAGAGAAAAAGGGACAATCATCTCTCTGTACTTAAATGCACAAAAATTACACTTGAACCATTGGACCGTCTGGGAACTTCTTTCAAAGAATGTTCCTTCTATCTGTCCCAACTAAGCTAGCTAAATGTTAGCCTTTATCTTGAGGACATTGAGATGTGCAGGGAGAGATGGTGGTGTGATGGTATTGTCACTGGACTAAGTTCAAGTTTAAGTTTCTGTGATAATGTCACAAGTAGACTTGCATTAACACTGCAATGAAATTACTGTGAAAATCCCTTAGTCGCCACACTCCGGCACCTGTTCGAGAACACTGAGGGAGAACTTAGCATGGCCAATCCACCTAAACAGCACGTCTTTCAGTTTGTGGGAGGAAACCTGAGCACCCGGAGGAAACCCACGCAGACACGGGGAGAACGTGCAGACTCTGCACAGACAGTGACCCAAGCTGAGTCCCTGGTGCTGTGAGACAGCAGTGCCACCCACTGTTACCACTGTGCCACCCATAAACCGGTAATCCAGCTACTCAGGGTAATTTTGTAGGGGCGAAGGGTTCAAATCCCACCATGACAGCCAGTGAAACTTGAATTCCGAGTAATAATTTGAAACTGCAATGGTAACCATGAAACCTTTATTGATTGATATAAACCCATGTTCTTTCGAGAAGGAAATCTGCCATCCTTGTCTGGTCTGGCTTGCATGTGATCCCAGACACACAGCAATATGATTGACTCCGAAATAGTGTGGCAAGCCACTCAGTTCAAGGGCAGTAAGAATGGGCTGGCCTTGACAATGATGGCAACATCCCATGAAAGAATAAATTTCATTGTCAGACACCATGTTTTTAATCATTGAGTTCAGAACCCATGAAAGGTATCTTAGATATCTTAGAAATTGTACAGTGCTGATTCACCTGAATGATAGTGGGGGGTTAAAGGGTTAAATTATAATGAAATGTTGCTTTAGCTTGTCTTATATTCCCTTACGATTGGGAAACTGAAAGATGATTTAATTGAGATATTTAAAATGGCAAATGATTGAAACTACAAAAGATCATGAATGTAGCCCGATTCATCAGGCAAACCAGCTTCCCATCCATTGATTCTGTCTTCACTTCCTGATGCCTCGGCAAAGCAGCCAGCATAATTAAGGATCCCACACACCCCGGATTTACTCTCTTCCACCTTCTTCCGTCAGGAAAAGATACAAAAGTTTGAGGTCACATACCAACCGACTCAAAAACAGCTTCTTCCCTACTGTCATCAGACTTTTGAATGCACCTACCTCGCACTAAGTTGATCTTTCTCTACACCCTGGCTATGACTGTAACACTACATTCTGCACTCTCTCCTTTCTTTCTCGATGAATGGTATGCTTTGTCTGTATAGCACACAAGAAGCAATACTTTTCACTGTATACTAATACATGTGACAATAATAAGTCATATCAAAAAATTTTAATAGGGTAGATATAGAAAAACAATTTACTCTGGTGTAAACTAATCTTAAAATTACACCAAGGCCATTTAGATTTAAGATCGGGAAGCATGTTTTGACACAAAATGGGGTGGAAATCTTGAATACTTTCTACCAAAAGACTGTGGGTGTTAGGTTAATTGAAATTATTATGTAAAGGCATCAAGGGAGATGTGCAGATATGAGTCAGTCGTGATTTAATGAAATTGGAACAAGCTAGAAAGGCTGATTGCTCTAGTTTCTAATTTCCACGATAAAAAAGGCGTGAGGCCTTTATATTGCACCTTCCACGATCTTGGGACTTCCTATACCCCTTTAACATAATTAAGCACTTTAGGAATGTTGCAAATGCAACACTAAATTGCACACAAGATTCCATAACTAGCCATGAGATAACAAGCAGATAACCTGTTATAGTGAAGTTGGTTGAGGGATAAATATTGGCCAAGGATGATTCTCAAATCTTCATTGAATAGTGGCCGGGGTTATTTCATATCCACTTGAGAGCGGAGAAGGCTCCACTTTAACATCGCTTCAAAAATCTGACTTTGCAACACTCCCTAAGGTGGAACAATACCACTTACATCTCAGAGGGTACAAAGCATTAACTGAGAAATGTGCCGACTCCTGCTATATTGGCAAACATGGTCAGCATGATCAATGTCCAACAAACAGCAATCAGACGAGTCTCGAGTTAATTCATTCTTGGTTGAGTGAGGATGAATGTTGGCTACACTCTCTTCCTCTTTGAACAAATGAAGAAAATCTTTAATGTTTCACTTACAAGGCCTAAGGGTGGCACAGTAGCACACTGGTTAGCACTGCTGCCTCACAGCGCCAGGAACCCAGGTTCGATTCCTGGCTTGGGTCACTGTCTGTGTGGAGTCTGCACGTTCTCCCCGTGTCTGCTTGGGTTTACTCCAGGTGCTCCGGTTTCCTCCCACAGTCTGAAAGACGTGTTGGTTAAGTGCATTGGCCATGCTAAATTCTCCGAACATGTGCCGGAGTGTGGCGACTCGGAGATTTTCACAGTAACTTCATTACAGCATTAATGTAAGCCTACTTGTGACATGAATAAATGAACTTTAATTTTTTTCCATTCTATGAACTCTTCAAGTTCATACCTTCTGACGCAGGTCCTATTGCCAGTCCTGAATTCATACAGCTTTGGAATGAGTTCACATTGATGTAAAAGTGCTGATGGAGCGAACACGTTACTGTGTGGAATAAATACTTGAAATTCATGTCCTTGAAACAAGAATTGAAGAGCTGCTGTTCTGCATGGCAAATATTTTCTCAAAATTTATGAAGGTAGCTTGATATGTAATTTTTCTTATTTGTTTTATCTCCTGAGGTGAGGAGATCTGATGCTGTGCTGGTATGTAAACAAGTCAAAAATTATGACATGTATTTTGTATTTATTTCAAATGCCTTATGGATGAAGGCAAGACTGCAACTAACTGTGGCATATGATTAATTGTTCGACCTGAAAAGATAGTGCAGGTTGATTCCATAAATAATTGTAAAAGGGATTTGGACAGATAATTCATAGAACCATAGAATCCCTCCAGTGTAGAAGGAGGCCATTTGGCCCATTGGGCCTACACCGTAAATGATCCTACCCTGACCCTATCCCTGTAACCCCACATATTTACCCTGCTAACCTCCCCCGACACTAAGGGGCAATTTACCATGGCTAATCAACCTAACCCGCACATCTTTGGAGGAAAGTGGAGCACCCAAGGAAACCCATGCAGACACGGGGAGAACGCGCAAGCTCCACACAGTCACCCAAGGCAGGAATTAAACCCTGGTGCTGTGAAGCAGCAGTGCTAACTGCTGTGCCGCCGTGCCCCGCCAATTGAAGGTGAGGAACTTCAAGTGTAATGAAAAGAAAGGGTATGAACATGACTGCTCTTTCAAGTAGCATGATGAGCCAAATGGCCTCTTTCTCCACTGTAAGTGTATCTAATTGTATGAAATGTTGTTAAGTATATAAATATCTGAGAATGAAACAGATAAATCTTGAAGCCCCCTCATGTGAATACATTAAGGAACCATTTGGGTTTTATCCCCAGCTTATGTCCAGGAATCTGTGATTTGTTAATCAGACTCTTATTCTACTAAAGACATCCCTATATCACTCCTGCTTTACAATTATGCAATTATCCATCCCTTTCCTTATATAAAAGATACCACAAAAAAAATCATAGCAACTTTATCAAAAGGATTTCCAACAATATAGATAGAACCAAACTATTCAGCCTTGTGTAATCCTTTAGTAACTGTCTTATGGGTACCTTGAATGTGACAAATGTCTGTCTATCAGGCCTGTCAGTGCACCATGCATCTCTATATGCATGTCCATTCGCATTCTGCTCTTCACTACTACAACAAAGTCCTCTTCTGAGTCCTTTGCAGCAGAATCTGTGCTCGACCATGCCCTCCAGTGAGGTGGTACACTCACTATCTTTTCTGTCTGGGATGGTATCAGTGCATTCATGCCTGGTAACACCCCACCTCCGGGTTTCTGCTGCTTCCTCCTATCAAAAGCGACCTTGCCCTGATAAAGAGTGTCAGTGAGAGTGTTTCAATGTGTTTGGGTGATCTGCCAATAATACTTGAATAGCTGGAGGTATGTGGAAAGCTCTGTGTGTGAGGCTTAAAGTTCAAAGTTTATTTATTAGTGTCACAAGTAGGCTTACATTAACACTGCAATGATGTTACTGTGAAAATCCCCGAGTCGTCACACTCCGGCACCTGTTTGAGTACACTGAGGGAGAATTTAGCGTGGCCAATTGTGAAGTTAGTGTAACTTTAAGAAAGTTTTTTTAAAAATCATGATCTCGGCAACTCTCACAACGTCAGTGTTTCTCAGCTCATAGCCTTAGTTTGTTTTTCTCATTGTTGTCAGGCTATCTGCAAGAATCTTTTTATTGCTGCTTAAACTGGGGTTTATTTATTATTACTGGGATGTTTATGGCTCTGCATTGTTAGGAGAAAAACTGGTTGGAAGGTCAGGTGGTAGGAGTTTTTTTTCATTTTCAGTTTGGAGCTGCAGGTTTGAGTTTTAGTTTTAGAAGGGACATCTCTCTCCTCTGGTTTTGGAAATTCTTCTGGTTAGCTGAAAGCAAGGTCTCACCTTTCTGAAGGGGGAAATCAGCTGTTGGTGGCTTGCCGGGAGTCTCTGGTGTTTTGGGAAGCTGTTCTGACTTTAAACTGTTCTGAATCTATCTAGAAAACTGCAGACTTCACCAAAGGTCTCAAGTCCAGTATCATGTAAGCGTTAGTCTTTGCTGTGTTAAACCTGTGAACAGGGTCTTTTGCCTACAGGATTGGTTTGATTGGAACACATTAGATATATTTAAGGGTTGTACATGATAATGGTTCTTTTGTTTCTTGTTTGCAATTGATAAGAGCTCTTACTAACTTTCTTACTATACATGTTAAATATATTCTTAAATAAACTTAGTTTGATAAAAGCTCCTGAGTGGGTCATTTGAATCATACCTGAAGTGAAACGGATCATGCTCATCCTTGCCAAATTCAAGAGGCAAAACTTATGATCCAGGCATTTCATAAAATGCTTTGGAGTTTTTGACCTGAACCATATTGCAATACATCGAGCCAGCACATCTTTCAGACTGTGGGAGGAAACCAGAGCACCTGGAGGAAACCCAGACACGGGGAGAAAGTGCAGACTCCGCACAGACATTGACCCAAGCCATGAATTGAACCCGTGTCCCTGGCGCTGTGAGGCAGCAGTGCTAACCACTGTGCAAACATGCTTGCAGCATTAGCAGATGGGTGTGTGTGAAGTGGAGCATATGAATATCAGACATGAGTTGTCATTGCTTGAGGCTATTGATGGGTGAGTGATGAGGGAATGATACATTGAGAAGCATATAAAGTTAGTAATGTGGTGGGTCAGAGATGGCCTTCCATAATGCCATGACTGACCTTGACCACTTGTGTGAGATCTTTGAACCTTTTCTAGCATTGCCTCCAGGGTTTCAAAGGCAAGAGTCCTTGGATTGATTCCATTTTAATACTAACTTTTTGTAATTCATGTACTAGCACATTCAATTCCCTCAGTACCATTGAGCTCTCCATTTACATAATACTCTGCTTTACTTTTTTTCCTATCAAAGTCGACAAGTTCACTTTTTTCCCACATTATACTCCATCTGCCACATTTTTGCACACTCACCGAACCTATCTACATCCCCGTGTAAAACAGGTCATAAGAACATAAGAACTAGGAGCAGGAGTAGGCGATCTGGCCCCTTGAGCCTGCTCTGCCATTCAATAAGATCATGGCTGATCTTTTCGTGGACTCAGCTCCTCTTATCCGCCCGCTCACCATAACCCTTAATTCTTTTTCTGTTCAAAAATCTATCTATCTTTGCCTTAAAAACATTCAATGAAGTAGCCTCAACTGCTTCACTGGGCAGGGAATTCCACAGATTCACAGCCCTTTGGGTGAGGAAGTTCCTCCTCAACTCAGTCCTAAATCTGCTCCCCTTTATTTTGAGGCCATGCCTCTAGTTCTAGTTTCACCCACCAGTGGAAACAACCTCCCTGCTTTTATCTTATCTATTCCCTTTATAATTTTATATGTCTCTATAAGATCCCCTCTCATTCTTCTGAATTCCAATGAGTATAGTCCCAGTCTACTCAGTCTCTCCTCATAAGCCAATCCTCTCAACTCCAGAATCAACCTAGTGAATCTCCTCTGCACCCCCTCCAGTGCCAGTATATCCTTTCTCAAGTAAGGAGACCAAAACTGTACACAGTACTCCAGGTGTGGCCTCACCAGCACCTTATACAGCTGCAACATAACCTCACTGTTTTTA